>NW_026975065.1:1792157-2113294 GCF_030014295.1 Loxodonta africana
TTTTTTTCTTCTATTCAGATATTTTACAAATTTTTTACCGTCTCTATTCACCGATGAGCTGTTCATAGGCAATGATCAGCATTAAAATCTCTTTCTAATACCCACTGGGAAGCACATGCTATAGCAATGAGTGCAATCCTGGAATCACACACTCAGATTCTAGGTGCCATAGAGAATATTGCTGAAGACCAGTCACAAAAAGGAGATACCAGAACAGAAGCTTAAAACGTCGCCAACAAAATGGAAACACAGACCATATATTTACGTTTGTTATGTATAATAATATATTGCATCATTTCCATTTGACGAGGCAATTCTCCAAGACAGGAAAGAAAGAAAAGACCAAAACGGATGTCGGAAGAGACTCTGAACGTTGCTCTTGAGTGTCGAGTAGTTAAAGTGAAAGGAAGAAATGATGAAGTTTTGAGTATTGAGACGCCTCCAGTGATCTCTCTTACAAAAAAACCAGAAAAAACAAGTGAAGCGATTATATTTATGACAAGCTAGGAGCCCTGAACATCAAAAGTAAAGTTAGAAAATGGACTCAGCGGCAGGGGGAGGGAGAGACTATTCAGAAGTGGAGAGGAGTTACTGGACCTGAATAGCCAGGAACCCTCAGGCACCATTCCCTGGAGCGACTGCAGTGGGGCTGGCAGTGGCGTTCCAGAGGCGTTTAGCTCAGGGAAGGACAGCAAGTTGCACAGACTACTCACACCTCCAGAACAAGAGAAGAACGGCACTCTCAGCAAGAGCTAATTACTTGTGTTTATTTTACTACGCCCCCAGCCCCCAAGCCGGCTTCAGTGGCTGTCAACTTCCCTGGGCCTGAGATAGGCCCTGGTACCACTCTGAGCCATTTTTCCATCCTTGAAGAAGGTATAAGTGCACAACTGGGGGAAAGATAATCTGCTAGCTCAATTAAGCTGGGGAGCTCAGGACAGAAGCAGCTCTTGTTCAGGCACAAACAGTCCATGGGCTTTGAATATTTTTCACCCCAGCATGGACCTGTGTGGGCCCATTTCAGCAGAATAGGCCCTTGTTGCCAGACTGCAACTGTTTCAGCTGGACGGTGGAAAGATGGGTGTTTGATGTTTGACACCGCTTTGCCTATTAAACAGGGTCTTCACCTACCCACATCAGGGGCCTAAGGACTGCTGGTCCACCCACAATACCTAGCCACCTGTGACAGGGCTCCAAGGATAAGTAGTACCTCCCAGAACTTACAACCAAAAGCATTGGGTACCCGTCGCCCTTCTGCAGAACCCACCCGTGTGCTCTACAGAACAGGGATGCACTTTCCTCACAGACACTCAGAGCACAGCTGTCAGACCCCTGCCTTGATCAGAGCCTGACCCCCTACTGCAGCCAGATACTTCTGCCTACACCAATAACTCCTGCCCCTCTAAGGCTGTAGGACAGAGCCTGTACCTTACACTTTATGACCAACTACCTGGGCACCTGAGTTGAATCCATACAAGAAAACTAAATGAACTCCTAGGCTCATATGCCTGGTAACAGTGCTAGCCATCTGGTGATAGTACATTAGAGCTTCAAAGGTGAAAATAATCAACCTAGCGCACTCAAGCAGCTTATTTGGGTATACCAAAACTAAACAAAGCAAGAAGCTAGGATACAAAAAGTAAGCATAAAATAAACTAATACAATAACTTATAGATTGCTCAGACACAACAGTCAATATCAAATCACATAAAGAGGCAGACACAGGAGCAGGACCAAGATGGCTGACTAGGTAGAAGATTCCACTTATCCCTCTTGAAACAAAGACTCGAAAAAACAAGTGAACTGATCACATAAAGGACAATCTACAAACCCTGACCATCAAACACGGAACTAAGGAGTTGACCTGAGTGACGGGGGAGCAAAAAGCCACGCTGCAGCAGGGACCACTTCCAGAGCCAGTGTCCCACGCCGCAGCCTTGAGCCCTCGCGGTTTCCTGGTGTCAGAGTGGTGGGGCTGATTGTGGCTTACTGAGACAGGGAAGAAGAGATATAGGCCTAACCCTCAGGACCAACCTCAGAGGGGACCCAGGCAGCACACACAGGCTCCACACAGACGCGGCTGACAGGGAAACGAAAAACTATAGGGAAGCAGCGACTGGTTTTGGAGCCTGGAGTGCAGCGTCCCAGAAAGGAAACCCTGGTGCTGGGCTTTGGACTAAGTGTGGGGGAGCCGATTATGGCTTCCTGAGACGGTGTGAGCATGGATGCAGCCCTAACCCTCTGGGACAGTCTCAGCAGGGATCCAGTCAGCACACACGAGCGACACAATGCTCTGGAATCTCAGAAAAAACAGTCCTCACCAAACAACATAAGTAACTTTGTATATTTTGCCAGGCTACTCTCTTCTATATATCTGATTCCACCCCTCATTGCCCCAGCCAGCTTCATTAACATTGGAATTCTCTGTGCCAGAGAGTGAAGTGCACTGCTGAATTTTTTTTCTTCTTTCTTTTCTAACCCATTCTCCTGGCCTGAGAAAAGCAGCATTTAACAATCAAAGAAAAAATCCTTCCCTGACTTGCCTAAACTGAAATAACAGTACAGAATCAGCTCCATCCAGGCATTAACAGACCCATAGTCTTTGGCTTTCACCCTACAGGTAACAAGGTGGCTATTACAATGTAAAGGCAATTCTGATAGAGATCTGAACATAATTGTTTTAGCTCAGCAGTGGAAAGGCAAGTTTTGGAGGTCAGATACCTCTCTACCTATTAAACAGAGCCTTCGCTGATCCGCACCAGCGAACTGAGGGCTGAGACTCCACCCACATCACCTAGCCACCTGCTAGAGGGGTCTGAGAATAGTGACGCCTACCCAAGCATTGGGTGCCTGAGATACAGCTGCAAAGCCCACCCACCAGAGTGCTCTAGAGAATAGAGCCACACCTACTTCACTGACACTTGAAGGAAGGCTGTCAGCATCCTGCCCTCCTCGAAATGTGACCCCATGCCACTAATAGAAACTGGTGCATACAACCATCACCACTACTCCTCTAAGATAATAGGTGAGAGCCTACACCACACACTAGGTGACCAGCTATCAGGACACCTGAGCTGATTCTATTCAAGAATAGTGAATGGACTCATACACTTATATACCTGGTAACAGCTCAGGCAAGCTGGTAACAGGACGTAAGTGATTCAAAAGCTATATCAATCACGATACCACAATCTAGTAGCCCATCTGGGTGTATTGTAACAAAACAAAATAAGAAGATAAGACTCAGTGAGCAAATATAAAAGAAAATATTACAATATCTTATAGATGGCTCAGAGACAGCAGTCGACATCAAATCACATGAAGAAGCAGACCATGATTGCTTCTACAAACCCCCAAATCAAAGAATCAAAATCATTCCCAGATGTAGATACATTCCTAGAATTGCCAAATGTAGAATATAAAAAAATTATATACAGAATGCTTCAAGACATCAGGAATGACCTCATAAATGAAATAAGGCAATCTACAGAAAACACCAAGGAATACGTGGATAAAGCAGTTGAAGATATCCAAAAGATTATTCAACAACATAGTGAAAAAATTAATAAGCTGTAAGAATCCATAGAGAGACAGCATTCAGAAATCCAAAAGATTAACAATAAAGTCACAGAATCAGACAACTCAATAGGAAGTCAGAGAAGCAGAACCGAGGAACTGGAATGCAGAGTGGGGGAGCTGGAGGATAAGGCAATTGACACAAATATAGTTGAAGAAAAATCAAATAGAATTTAAAACTATGAAGAAACCCTAAGAATCATGGGGGACTCTATCAAGAATAATTTGCGTGTGATTGGAGTTCCAGAACAGGGAGGGATAACAGAAAATACAGAGAGAACAGTGGAAGATCTGATGGCAGAAAAATTCCCTGGCATTGTGAAAGATGAAAAGATATCTACCCAAGATGCTCATCGAACCTCATACAAAATAGATCCCAAAAGAAAATCACCAAGACATATCATCAAACCTGCCAAAACCAAAGATAAAGAGAAATTTCAAAAGCACCCAAGGATAAACGAAAAGTTACCTACAAAGGAGAATCAATAAGTTTGCACTACTCGGCAGAAACCATGCAGGCAAGAAGACAATGGGATAACATATATAGAGCACTGAAAGAGGAAAAACTGTCAGCAAACAATCATATATCCAGCAAAATTCTAAAACATGAAGGTGAAATTAAGATATTTACAGATAAACACAAGCTTAGAGAATTTGCAAAAACCAAACCAAAACTGCAAGAATTACTGAAGGAAATTCTTTGGTCAGAAAATCAATAATATCAGATACCAACACAACACAAGGTCACAGAACAAAACATCCTGATATCAACCCAGATAGGGAAATCACAAAAACAAAATAAGATTAATTAAAAAAATTGCTCAAAACAGGGAATCATTGATGTGATTATGTAAAAGATTACGATAGTGAAAAAAGAGGGACTAAATACAGGAGGCTTAGAAATTACATATGGAGAGGAAACCAAGGCGATACAGGGTGAAACAACTTAGGTTTTTACTTACTCAAACCAGGGTAAATATTAAGGTAACCACAACAAGGTCTAACAATTCCATACTTCAAAATAAAAACCAAGATAAACATAACGACTCACCAAAATAAATTCAACTACTATAAAAAGGAGGAACACACATTCTACAAAGAAAAACTCAGCACAAAAAAGTAAATGGAAAAATGAAATTGTCAAAAACAGGCATCAAAATGACAGCACTAAACTCATACTTATCTATAATTACACTTAATGTAAATGGACTAAATTCACCAATAAAGAGACAGAAAGTTGCAGACTGGATGAAAAAACACGATCAGTCTGTATGCTGCCTAAAAGAGACACGCTTTAGAGTTAAGAGACACAAATAAACCATAACTGAAAGGATGGATAAAAATATATCAAGCAAACAACAATCAAAAAAGAGCAGGAAAGGCAATATTAATTTCCAACAAAATAGACTTTAAAATTAAATCCACCACAAAGGATAAAGAAGGATACTACATAAAGATTAAAGGGACAATTTACCAGGTACATATAACCGTATTAAATATTTATGCATCCAATGATAGGGCCGCAACATTCATAAAACAAATGTTAACAGAATTAAAAAGTGAGATAGACACCTCCACAATTATAGCAGGAGACTTCAACACAACACTCTCGGTGAAGGATAGGAAATGCAGTAAGAAGCTCAATACAGACACGGAAGATCTAAGTGCTACAATTAAACAACTTCACTTCATAGACTTATACAGAACACTCCACCCAACAGCTGCAAACTATAATTTCTTTTCTAGTGCACATGAAACATTCTCTAGAATAGATCACATATTAGGTCATAAAACAAGCCTTTGCAGAACCCAAAACATTGAAATATTACAAAACATCTTCTCTGAACAAAAGACCATAAAAGTAAAAATCAATAACAGAAAAACCAGGGAAAAGAAATCAAATGCTTGGAAACTGCACAATACCCTGCTCAAAAAAGACTGGGTTATGGAAGACCTTAAGGAGGGAATAAAGAAATTCACAGAATTCAACAAGACTGAAAACACTTCCTATGAAAACCTTTGGGACATGGTGAAAGCAGTGCTCAGAGGTCAATTTATATCAATAAAGGCACACATATTAAAGAAGAGCCAAAATGAAAGAACTGTCCCTACAACTTGAACAAACAGAAAGAGAGCAACAAAAGGAACTGTCAGGCACCAAAAGAAAGCAAAAAATAAAAACTACAGCAAAATTAAATGAATTAGAGAATAGAAAAACAATTGAAAGAGTTAACAAGGCCAAAAACTGCTTCTTTGAAAAAATTAACAAAATTGATAAACCATTGGCAAGACTGATTAAAGAAATACAGGAAAAGAAACCAATAATCCAAATAAGAAATGGGATGGGCCATATCACAACAGATCCAACTGAAATTAAAACAATCATATCAGATTACTACAAAAAATTGTATTCTAACAAATTTGAAAACCTAGAATAAATGGATGAATTCCTAGAAACACACTACCTACCTAAACTAACACAAACTGAAGTACAACAACTAAATAGACCCATAACAAAAACAGAGATTGAAAAGGTAATCAAAACACTCCCAACAAAAAAAAGCCCTGGCCCTGATGGCTTCACTGCAAAGTTCTACCAAACTTTCAGGGAAGACTTACCACTACTACTGAAGGTATTTCAAAGCATAGAAAAGGACGGAATACTACCTAACTCCTTCTATGAAGCCAGCATAACCCTGATACCAAAACCAGCTAAAGACAACACAAAAAAAGAAAATTACAGACCTATATCCCTCATGAACATAGATGCAAAAATCCTCAACAAAATTCTAGCCAGTAGAATTCAACAACATATCAAAAAAAGAATCCACCATAACCAAGTAGGATTTATACCAGGTATGCAAGGTTGGTTCAATATTAGAAAAACAATTAATGTAATCCACCACATAAAAAAAGGACAAGAACCACATAATTTTATCAATTGATACAGAAAAGGCATTTGACAAAGTCCAACACCCACTCATGATAAAAACTCTCAGCAAAATAGGAATAGAAGGAAAATTCCTCAACATAATAAAGGGTATTGGTACAAAGCCAATACCCAGAATCATCCTAAATGGAGAGGGCCTGAAAGCATTTTCCTTGAGAACGGGAAACAGACAAGGATCCCCTTTATCACTGCTCTTATTCAGCATTGTGCTAGAGGTCCTAGCCAGAGCAACTGGGCTAGACAAAGAAATAAAGGGCATCCAGATTGGTAAGGAAGAAATAAAATTATCTCCATTTCCAAAGACATTATCTTATACACAGAAAACCCTGAGGAATCCTCAAGAAAACTAATAGAAGGGTTCAGCAAAGTTTCAGATTACAATACAAACACACAAAATCAGTTGGATTCCTCTATATCAACAAAAAGAACATTGAAGAGGAAATCATCAAATGAATGCCATTCACAGCAGCCCCCAAGAAGATAAAATATTTAGGAATAAACCTTACCAAAAAATGTAAAAGAGCTATACCAAGAAAACTACAAGGTACTACTGCAAAAAAAACAAAAGGGACCTACGTAATTGGAAAAACATATCTTGCTCGTGGATAGGAAGACAACATTGTAAAATTGTCCATTCTATCAAAAGCCATCTATAGATACAATGCACTTCCGATCCAAATTCCAATGACATTTTTTAAACAGATGGAGAAACAAATCACCAACTTCATATGGAAGGGAAAGAAGTCGCGGGTAAGTAAAGCATTACTAAAAAAGAACAAAGTGGGAGGACTCACTCTGCCTGATATTAGAACAAATTATACTGTCACAGTAGTCAAAACAGCCTGGTACTGGTACAGCAACAGACACATAGACCAATGGAACAATATTGAGAATCCAGATATAAATCCATCCACATATGAGCAGCTGATATTTGCCAAAGGCCCAGTGTCAGTTAATTGGGGAGAAGATAGTCTTTTTAACAAAAGGTGCTGGCGTAACTGTATAGCCACCTCCAAAAAATGAAACAGGACCCCTACCACACACCATGCACAAAAACTAACTCCAAATGGATCAAAGACCTAAACATAAAATCTAAAACGATAAAGATCATGGAAGAAAAAATAGGGACAACATTAGGAGACCTCATACAGGGCATAAACAGAATACAAAACATTACTAAAAATGACGAAGAGAAACCAGATAACTGGGAGCTCCTAAAAATCAAACACCTATGCTCATCTAAAGACTTCACCAAAAGAGTAAAAAGACCACCTACAGACTGGGAAAAAGTTTTCAGCTAAGACATCTCCACCCGGTGCCTGATCTCTAAAACCTACATGACTCTGCTAAAACTCAACCACAAAAAGACAAACACCCCAATTAAAAAATGGGCAAAGGATATGAACAGACACTTCACTAAAGAAGACATTCAGGCAGCTAACAGATACATGAGGAAATGCTCTCGATCATTAGCCATTAGAGAAATGCAAATCAAAACTACAATGAGATTCCATCTCACTCCAACAAGGCTGGCATTAATCCAAAACACACAAAAAAATAAATGTTGGAGAGGCTGTGGAGAGACTGGAACACTTATACTCTGCTGGTGGGAATGTAAAATGGTATACAACCACGTTGGAAATCAATTTGGTGCTTCCTTAAAAAGCTAGAAATAGAACTACCATACAACCCAGCAATCCCACTCCTCGGAATATATCCTAGAGAAATAAGAGCCTTTACACAAATAGATACATGCACTTCCACGTTTATTGCAGCACTGTTTACAATAGCAAAAAGATGGAACCAACCAAGGTGCCCATCAATGGATGAATGGATAAATAAATTATGGTATATTCACACAATGGAACACTGCACATCAACAAAGAACAGTGACGAATCTGTGAAACACTTCATAACATGGAGAAACCTGGAAGGCATTATGCTGAGTGAAATTAGTAGCAAAAGGTCAAATATTGTATAAGACCACTATTATAAGATCTTGAGAAATAGTTTAAACTGAGAAGAACATATTCTTTTGTTGTTATGGGGGGGGAGGGAGGGAGGGTAGGAGAGGGGTATTTACTAAAGAGATAGACAAGAACTACTTTCGGTGAATGGAAGAACAACACTCAACACAGTGGAGGTCAGCACAACTGGACTAAACCAAAGCAAAGAAGTTTCCTGAATAAACTGAATGCTTCGAAGGTCAGCAAAGCAGGGGCAGGGGTTTGGGGACCATGGTTTTAGGGGACATCTAAGTCAACTGGCATAATAAAATCTATTAAGAAAACATTCTGCATCCAACTTTGAAGAGTGGCATCTGGGATCTTAAATGCTAGCAAGCAGCCATCTCAGATGCATCAATGATTCTCAACCCACCTGGATCAAGGGAGAATGGAGAACACCAAGAACATAAGATAATAACGAGCCCAAGAGACAGAAAGGACTACATGAACTAGAGACTACATCATCCTGAGATCAGAAGAACTAGACAGTGCCGGGCCACAACCAATGACTGCCCTGACGGGGAACATAACAGAGATCCCTTGAGGGAGCAGAACAGTGGGATGCAGACCCAAAATTCTCATAAAAAGACCAGACTTAATGGTCTGACTGAGACTGGAAGGACCCCAGTGATCATGGCCCCCACACCTTCCGTTTACCCACTACGGGAACCATCCCCAAAGCCAGTTCATCAGACATGGGTTGGACTAGACATGGGTTGGGGAGGGATGCTGGTGAGGCGTGAGCTACTTGGTTTGGGTGGACACTTGAGACTATGTTGGCATCTCCTGCCTGGAAGGGAGATGGGTGGGTAGAGGGGCTTAGAAACTGGCAAAATGGTCACGAAAAGAAAGAGTGGAAGGAGGGAGTGGGCTGTCCCATTGGGGGGAAAGTAATTGGGAATATGTAACAAGTTGTGTATAAGTTTTTATGTGAGAGACTGGCTTGATTTGTAAACTTTCACTTAAAACACAATAAAAATTATTAAAATAAAAAAAAGAAGCTGACCCATGATTGCTTCAACAAGCTCTCAGAACTAAGACTCAAGGAATCTTCTCGATGAAGGTGCAATCCTGGAATTACCGGATACAGAATACAAAAGATTAATATACAGAACTCTCAAAGATATCAGGAAGGAAATGAGGCAAAATACAGAACAAGCCAAGGAACACAAAGATAAAGCAGCTGAAGAAATTAAAAAGGTTACTCAAGCACATAATTAAAAATTTAATAAGCTGCAAGAAACCATAGAGAGACTGCAATCAGAAATTCAGAAGATTAACAATAAAATTACAGAGTTAGAAAACTCGATAGAAAGTAAGAAGAGCACAACTGAAGAACTGGAAGGCAGAATTACTGAGATAGAAGATAAAACTCTTGGGACCAATATATTTGAAAAGAAACCAGATAAAAGAATTTTAAATGAAGAAATCCAAAGAATCATGTGGGACTTTATCAAGAGAAATAACTATGAGTGATTGCAGTACCAGAACAGGGAGGGCTAACAGAAAATACAGAGGGAACTGTTGAAGATTTGTTGGCAGAAAACTTCCCTGATATCATGAAAGATGCTCATCAAATTCCACATAAGGTGATCTCAAAAGAAAGTGACCGAGACATATAATAATCAAACTTGCCAAAATCAAACACAAAGAGAATTTTAAGAGAGGCTAGGATAAAGGAAGTCACCAAAAAAGGAGAGTAAATAATAATAAACTTGGACTACTCAGCAGAAATCATGGAGGCAAGAAGGCAATGGGATGATTTATACAAAATATTGAAGGAAAAAAATTGCCAACCAGGAATCAAACCATAACCCTGGCCCTCTGGCCTTAGCCCTCTAACTCTAGCCCCTAAGCCCTAAGTCCCAAAGCCCCTAAGACCCTAAGCCCTTAGGTCCTAACCCCCAAGGCCCTAAACTCTAACCCTAACCCAAACTCTAACCCCTATACCCTAAACCCTAAACCCTAACACCTAACCCCTAACCACCCTAACCTTAACGACCCTAACCCTAACCCTAACACTCGAACCCTAACCCTCTAACGCTAACCTGAAACCCTAACCCTCTAACTCTAACCCTCTAATCCTAGCCCTCTAATCCTAGCCCTAAACCTAACCCCAACCCCCAAACCCAACGCCAAACCCTAAACCTCAAATCCCTAGCCCTAAACCTAAGAATGAGTCTAAGCCTAACCCTATCACTTAACCCTAAACCGTAAACCCTAACACTTAAAACCCTAACACACAAAACCCTAACACCCTTAGCCCTAACACATTCAACCCTAACACCCTAAATGCCAAAACCCTAAACACTAACACCCTTAACCCCAACCCCTAAACCCTAAACTTAAACGCTAAACCATCTAACCCTCTAACCCTAATACCCTAACACTAAACCCTAAACCCTAACCCCAGTCCCCAGCCCTAACCCTCACTCTAAGCCTTAAACCCTAAACCTTAAGTCCTAAACCCTAGGCTCTAAGCCCTAAGCCCTAAACCCTAAGTCCTAAAACCCTAAACTCTAAGCCTTAAGCCCTAAACATAACCCTCTAACCCTAAACCCTAAAACCTTACCCCAGACCCATCCCACACCCCTAAACCTGAACCCCTAAACCCTAGCCCTAACCCCTAACCCTAAACCTCTAAACCATACCCCTAATCTTCTAACCCTAAACCTCCAACCCTAACCCTCTAACCCTAACTCTCTAACCCTAACCACAACACCAACCCCATCCTCTGAACCCTGAAAACCTAACCCCCTAACCCTAAGCCTCTGAACCCTAAGCCTAAACCCTCTAACCCTAAACCCTAACCTTCACCCCTCACACCCTCACCTTCTCACTCCCTCACTCTATAATCTTCTCAACTTCTAACCCCCTCACCCTCTAACCCCTCACCCTCTAACTCCCTCAATCTCTAACCCCCAAACCTCTAACACCCACCCTCTTACCCCAAACCACATATCCCAAATAAACCCAACACCAACCCCAACCCTAAACCTAAATCCTGACCCCTAAAACCTAACCCAAACCCTACCGACTAAACCCTAAAACCCTAAACCCCCAAAACTGTAAACCCCAAACTGCAACCCCTAACACCTAACCTGTAAATTCAAACTCTAACCTCAAACCCTAAACCTAACCCTAACACCTAACCCCAACTGAAAAACCCTAACCCAAACCCTAACAACCCTAACCCTAACATCCCTAACCCCAAAACCCTAACCCCAAAGCCTAACAACCAGAACTCTAACAACCCTAACCCTAACATCCCGAACCTCAAACCCTAACCCTTTTTGTTAGCAGCCGTAGCACTTAACCACTAGCCACCAGGGTTTCCATGAGCAGTCACAGGAATAGACATATGCACACCCGTGTTCACTGCGACATTATTCACAGTAGCAAAAAGATGGAAACAACCTAAGTGCTCGTCCACAGAGGAATGGATAAACAAACTACGGTACATACACACAGTGGAACACTACACGACAATGAAGACCAATGATGAATCTCCGAAACATCTCACACCATGGATGAATCTGGAGCGCATCATGCTGACTAAGTCAATCACAAAACGACATATACACTAAGAGACCACTATCATAAAAACTCATGAAAACATTTACACACAGAAACAATCCTTGATGTTCACCAGGCAGACGGAGAGTGGGTAGAGAAAAGCTAACTAAACAATAACCAAAAAAAACAAACCCACCGCCGTCGAGTCGATTCCAGCTCATAGAGACCCTATAGGACAGATTAGAACTGCCCCATAGAGTTTCCAAGGAGCGCCTGGTGGATTCGAACTGCAGACCTTTGGTTAGCACTGGTGGGTCTTAACCACTATGCCATCAGGGTTTCCAACCAAACGACAGATATGTGGTAACTCTGGTGAAGGAAGAGACGGTACACAAGACTGGGAATCAACCTCAGCCTCACTCTAACCCTAACCATAACCCTAAACCACTTGTGCCCTAGCCTAGTAACCCCAGCCCTAACCCCAACCCCCAGCCACCTAAAACCTATACCCCTAAACCTAACTCCCAAACCTCTAACCCCCCAACCTGAACCCCTAACACAAAACCCTAACCCCTAACCCTAATCCTCTAACCCTTCTGCATCTCTGGGCCTCTCGACTCTCCGTCTATTTTCTCCCTCCAAATCCTACTAACACTCAGTGGAATTTTGAAGTTTCAGCTGTGCTTTGCTTCTTGTTGTCTCCACCGGTCCCATCAAGGCACTGCATCATTTATTTGCTCTGCTTCACTACTGAGTTCCAAAACCATGGCTTAGAATCACCTGACACTGAACCTCAGCGATTCGGCGCAAGGCCGCGAGAGGGCGTGCGCACCGCCGGTTCTGTTCTGCCCACCAGACCCTCCGAGCATGGGAACCTCCTGGACCTAAGACGGGACGAACTGGGTACCGCTCCAGTGGCGACAGCAGAAGCTTTTCTTCCCGAGGGACCCAATGCCTCAGGGCGCTCTCTCAATACTCCCATTAATGCTATGATTATCCTAACCCACTCCTTCTGCGAGACCTAGTGGGTCCTCGACCAGGCCCAGCCTTCACGACCCGCACCCCCCTGCCGTGGTCATGTACAGGAACCTGCAGGGCCGCGCCCTCCCCGCCCAAGCTCTGCCCCTCCACACCCTGATGCCCTGCAGGCCTCTACTAGGTCCCCGCCCAGGGGAGAGCTGTCGCCTCGCACGGGGGGGTGGCCATGAGGAAACATTCGGAAACCACCCCCCAGGCACGAAGCCCACTGCCCCTATTGAGACCGTGTGAGCAGGGCTGCCCCGCCGACTGGAGCCTGCAGGGCATCACTCACGTTTGTCAGCTTCTCACCGCCCTCTGGGCTCAGGGTCCCAGAGCAGCCAACCCCCCCCGGGGGGGGGGCGGTCCGTCCGCAGGGGCAGGAAGATCGGGTTGATTGGTGCCCATGGCCAGAGCGCTTAAAACCCTTACAAGCCCTCATAAACCGTCAGCTCCAGACCTTCAAATGTCAGCCCGAGAGACACCTAATCTCCAACCTAAAAAAAAAAAACCACACCTGTTGCTATCGAGTCAATTCTGACTCATAGCGACCCTATAGGACAGAGTAGAACTGCCCCACAGAGTTTCCAAGGAGCACCTGGTGGATTCAAACTGCCAACCTTTTGGCTAGCAGCCTTAGCACTTAACCACTACGCCACCAGGGTAACCCACTGAACCCACTGCCACCAGGGTAGAGGCTCCAAATCCCACCAGTTTGAGGAACCCTCAAATCCCCTCAGCACCAGAGACCGCGTCCACAGCTACCGCTACACAGCGCCGCACAAACGTTTAAGTTAACAAACAACATGGGCGCTCAGGACCCCTTCCTGCTACCCCCACCCCCGCCACCCAGATGGGGAGCGGGACCCGGCATCCACACTGTTAACAGACACTGAATCGCTGCTGCTTCCACAAGGAGTAGGATCCCCGCGCTGCTCCACAGATTCCCAGGACCCCTTCCTTTCCAGGTGGGGCCGGGGCCACGCCGATGCCCCAGCCCCGAGAGTAGACCAGCCGGGCGCGGGCGCGGGTTGCCTCAGCCTCCCAGGCACAGCGCCCAAAACAGTAAGGGGCAGCGGGGCCTTGGGCGGGGGATCGCTCTCTCCCCGCCCCTGGCACCCTACGGAGTCTGGTGGGGGTGGGACGACGAACCGGGGCGAGTGCCCCGTCCTCAGTCTGGAGTCTCACCCCCCCGGGCGAACTCTGGGCCTTGGTTTCCCCCCGGCAGAGGGAGCAGGTGGGGGGCGGGGGGGGCAGGAGCCCATCACCCAGCTTGGCCCGCAAACCCGCCCCGGGCAGAGGAGGGACCTGGGCGCAGCCCTGGACACGGCCGGCCTTTCTCCCCAAGCCCTTCAAGCCCCCAGGCCCGAGGGCACTCCGCAGCTGGATCCCGCGGCTGGACCCCCCTCCGCCACAAATCCATGGGGATGAAATTTCGCGGACCAGCTGCATCTCCCGGGCCAGAGGCTCCCTCTCGCAGCCCCTAGAGTGGCTGCGTCCGCTCGGCCCCGCACCGCGTCCGCCCCAGGGGATCACTCGGGACGGGGTACGCCGGAGGGGGCGATGCGAGCTGCTAACCCAACGTCCGGACTCCCCAACCTCTGGAGGCCACGGGATGCTGGGACTGGGACCCGCCCTCCTGGCGCCTTCACTCCACACCTTCGAGGGGCCGGGCTTGTTCAGTCTGGGAGCGGGTCCCTCCACCCAGCTGCCGGAGTTTCCTACCTTTCAGAAACCACGGCACGGAAAGCAGCACGAACACCATCCTCTCTAAGGCGCGCCATCCGGCCCGGACCCCTCACCACCCCTCCGGGCGCTTCCGGGAGTAACTGGCTGGACGGCGTGGAACATGGCTGCCGGCCCCGCCCAGCGGCCCGGGTGTGGGGCGGGCGTGGTGGGGTTGGGCCTCCAGAGGGGAGGGTGGGGTCTAGAAGCAAGGACAATGCCTAGGTGTGCGAGGTGAGGAGACGGGAGACGTCAGGAGAGGGCCCTCTCCCGTGCAGAGTTAAGTATTGGAGGTGCAACGGTTAAGTGCTTGGCTAACTGAAAGGTGGGCCGTTGGAACCCACCAGCTCAAGGGTTGAAAAGATCTGGAGATGGGCTCCCATAAAGATTCTAACCAAACAAAATCCGAACCAGTTGCTGTTGAATCAATTCCGACTCATAGTGACCCTATAGGGCAGAGTAGAACTGCCCCATAGGGTTTCTAAGACTATAAGTCTTTACAGAAGCAGACTGCCATGTCTTTCTGCAAATAACCAACTGGCGGATTCGAACTGTCCACCCTTTGGTTAGCAGCCGAGCTCTTAACCACGGTGCCACCAGGGCTGCGCCATAAAGACTGCAACCTAGGAAACCTTGTGAGGCAGTTCTAAGTTGTCATACAGGGTTGATACGAGTCAGAATCTCTTGATGGCATACAACCATGATTGTACTAAGAAAAATTCCTCCAAGCATCTGCCTACATGACCCCTGAAGCACATATGCATGCACACTATCAAAGCAGTGCGGCCAAAGACAGGAAATTGGAATAGAGACATTATAGAGTGGACAGTGAAAAGTGATTTCTGAGGGGCATGCAGCTCAAGCGGAGGAGGCAGCATACAACTAAATGCCCTTCTCCTTTTATTGTTCAATGGTCTTCAGAAAGAATGTGTCCCAGGAATTAACTGTAGCCCAGGATAACTTGAAGACAGCAAATACAGAGGACCACTCAGGATGCTTCTGCAGTGGTCAGGGTGAGCAGTGATGGTGGTAGTGCAGGTGGGAACAGTGGGCAGGCTTGAGGTGTACTTTGGAGCTTGAGCTGCCAAGAATTGCTGGTCAATCAGACGTATGGGATGAGGGGAATGGAGAATCAAAGGTGACTTCTAGAATTCAGGCTACCATGAGCGCATGGTCACCAGAGCCATTCTCTACCATGTGGAAAACCATGGAGGAACAAGCTTGAGAAAATGACCAAAAGATTTTTTTCTGTACATGTTAGATTTGGATGTCTGAGTTCGTCCAAGTGTGGAGAACAGTTCCCAGCTGTGGATACCACTCAGAGGTAGAGTAGTTTTCT
Source organism: Loxodonta africana (assembly GCF_030014295.1). Lineage (NCBI taxonomy): Eukaryota > Metazoa > Chordata > Mammalia > Proboscidea > Elephantidae > Loxodonta > Loxodonta africana. The sequence continues at coordinate 1,808,287 of NW_026975065.1, forward strand.
GGGTTCTAAGAATTTGAAGATCATCCGCCTATAGCTGATTTGAAAGCCACTGGTGGTGCAGAGGTTATTCATTTGGCTGCTACCAAAAGGTCTGCAGTTTAAATCTACCAGTCGCTCCTTGGAAACCCTGTGGGGAAGCTCTACTCTGTCCTATAGGGTCCCTATGAGTGAGAATCCACTCAATAGCGACTTTTTTTTTTGTTTTGTTTTAATACTAAGCTCAGAAAAGTTGTGTGTCAGGGTTGTATTTTTTCACAATACTTATTCAAGCAGTTCGAATCTACCAGCCACTCCTTGGAAACCCTATGGGTCAATTCTACTCTGTCCTTTAGGGTCGCTATGAGATAGAATTCACCCAACAGCAATGGACTTAGAACTTGGACTTAGAGGAGCCCTTTCTTTGTCAAAGCTGAAAGTTTTACTTCATACTTTTTAAAAACTGCCATGTCTTATGTTACGTGGCTACCCTTACAGGAGCATTTTTGGTGCTAACTTGACTTGTCCTTGGTGAAGGGCTCTGTATTCATTTTCTAGGGCTGCCATAGTAAATTACCAAAAACTCAGTGTCTTTAAAAAAACATATAATCCATACAGTCCAAGAAGCTGGATCATATGAAGAAGAAGGGGCACGAGGATTGGAGGAAGACTCATTAACAGCCTAGACATGCAGATGACACAACCTTGCTTACTGAAACTGAAGAGGACTTGAAGCACTTACTGATGAGGATCAAAGACTTCAGCCTTCAGTATGGATTACACTTCAACATAAAGAAAACAAAAATCCTCACAACTGGAACAATAAAAAAATCACAAGAAAGAGAGAAAATACTGAAGTCGCCAAGGATTTCATTTTACTTGGATCCACAATCAACACCCATGGAAGCAGACTTCGAGAAATCAAATGACATATTTTATTGGGCAAATCTGCTACAAAAGACCTCAAAGTGTTAAAAATCGAAGATGTCACTTTGAGGACTAAGGTGTGCCTGAACCAAGCCATGATATTTTCAGTCGCCTCATGTGCAGCTAAAGCTGGACAATGAATAAGGGAGACAAAAGAACTGAAACTTGAATTATGTTGTTGGTGAAGAATAATGAATATACCATGGACTGCTAGAAGAATGAACACACCTGTCTTGGAAGAAGTACAGCCAGAATGCTCCTTAGAAAGGTGGGTGGCAAGACTTGGTCTCACGTACTCTGGACATATTATCAGAAGGGATCAGTCCCTGGAAAAAGACATCGTGCTTGGTAAAGTAGAGGGTCAGTGAAAAAGACAAAGATCCTCAATGAGACAGATTGAGACAGTGGCTGCAGCAGTGGGCTCAGACATAGCAATGAGAAAGGCCCAGGGCTGGGCACTGTTCCGTTCTGTTGTACACAGGGTCTCTATGAGTTGGAACTGACCCAACAGCACCTAACAACAACATCATAAACTCACTAGATCTCCTGGGGATAGAATGTCATATTCACTGTGGAGTAGATAGTTTGTCTGTTTGTTTACCATATTTACTAATACTATGATTTACATTTGATAACTTCCACAATCTGTTGGATCGCTTTTCTTTGGAATGGACACAAACGTGCATCTCTTGCAGTCTGTTGGCCAGGTAGCTAGCTTCCAAATTTCTTTGCATAGTGGAGTGGGCATGTACAGGGCTGCATCTGTTTGTTGAAACAACTCAGTGGGTATTCTGTCAGCTCCTGGAGCCTTGTTTTTCGCCAGTGCCTTCAGTGTAGCTTGGACTTCTTCCTTCACTACTACCAGTTCTTCATCATATGCCACCTCATGAAGCAACTGAGAGTCGACCATTTCTTTTCGTACTGTGACTCTGTGTATTCTTTGCATCTTTTGTGTGTGTGTGCTTTAAGTGAAACTTTACAAATCAAGTCAGTCTCTCATACAAAAATTTGTATACAGCTTGCTATGTACTCCTAGTTCCTCTCCCACTAATGAGACAGCACACTCCTTCTCTCAGCCCTGTATTCCCTGTGTCCATTCAGCCACTTTCTGTCCCTCTCTTCCTTCTCATCTCCCCTCCAAACGGGAGCTGCCCACATAGTCTTATGTGTCCACTTGAGACCAGAAGGTCACTCTTCACCACTATCATATTCTATCCTATAATCCAGTCCAATCCCTGTCTGAAGAGTTGGCTTTGGGAATGGTTCCAGTCTTGGGCCAACAGAAGGCCTGGGGACCGTGACCTCCAGGGTTCCTCTAGTCTCAGTCAGATCATTAAGTCTGATTTTTTTATGAGACTTTGAGGTCTGCATCTCACTGTTCTCGTGCTCCGTCAGGGATGCTCTGTTTCGTTCCCTGTCGGGGCAGTCTTCGGTTGTAGACGGGCACCATCTAGTTCTTCCGGTCTCAGGCTGATGTAGTCTTGGATTTACGTGGCCATTTCTGTCTTTTGGACTCATAATTACCTTGTATCTTTGGTGTTCTTCATTCTCCTTTGCTCCAGGTAGGTTGAGACCAATGGATGCATCTTAGATGGCCGCTTGATAGTGTTTTTAAGACTGCAGATGCCACTCACCAAAGTGGGATGCAGAATGTTTTCTTAATAGATTTTATTATGCCAATTGACCTAGATGTCCCCTGAAAACATGGTCCCCCAACTGCTGCCCCTGCTACTCTGGCCTTCGGAGCATTTGGTTTATTCAGGAAACTGCTTTTGGTTTAGTCCAGTTATGCTGACCTCTCCTTTATTGTATGTTGTCTTTCCCTTCACCTAAAATAGTTCTTGTCTACTATCTAATTTGCAAATATCCTTCTCCCTCCCTTTCTCCCCACCCTCATAACCATCAAAGAATATTTTCTTCTCTGTTTAAACTATTTCTTGAGTTCTTATAATAGTGGTCTCATACAATATTCATCCTTTTGCAACTGACTAATTTCACTCAGCATAATGCCCTCCAGATTCCTCCAAGCTATGAAATATTTCACGGATTCATCATTGTTCTTGATCTGTGTGAAGTATTCCATCGTTTGAATGTACCACACTTTATTTATCCATTCATCTGTTGATGGGCACCTTGGTTACTTCCATCTTTCTGCTATTGTAAACAGTGCTGCAATGAACATGGTTGTGCATATATCTGTTCATATAAAGGCTCTTATTTCTCTAAGATATATTCCAAGGAGTGGGATTGCCATATCCTATGGTAGTTCTGTTTCTACCTTTTTAAGGAAGTGCCAGATTGATTTTCAAAGTGGCTGCACCATTTTAAATTCCCACCAGCAGTGAATAAGTGTTCCAGTCTCTCTACAACCTCTCCAACATTTATTATTTTGTGATTTGGGATTAATGGCAGCCTTGTTGGAGTGAGATGGTATCTCATTGTAGTTTTGATTTACATTTCTCTAATGGCTAATGATTGTGAGCATTTCCTCATGTATCTGTTACCTGCCCGAATGTCTTCTTCGTTGAAGTGCCTGTTCCTATCCTTTGCCCATTTTTAAAATGGATTATTTGTCTTTTTATTATTGAGTTTTTGCAATATCATGTAGATTTTAGAGTTCAGATGCTGATCGGAAATGTTATAGCTAAAAACTGTTTCCCAGTCTGTAGGTAATCAGTTTACTCTCCTGGTGAAGACTTTGGATGAGCATAAGTGTTTGATTTTTAGGAGTTATCTAATTTCTCTTTGGGTACTTGTACATTGTTAGTAATGTTTTTGTTACAATCCCACCCTAATCCTCTTTAACATAAAATTACAATCACAAAATGGAGGACAGCTACAGAACACTGGGAATCATGGCCTCACCAACTTGATACACACATTTTGGGGGGGACATAATACAATCCATGACATCCACCTTTTAGTATATTTTGGGGACTGGCTCTTTTAGTCAGAAATAGGTTGAATAAAAGTGCTTACTTACCAGTAGTTTCCCAGCAGTGTTGGTGACGGATCCCCAGTTGGATACACACAATCACACTGACTGCATTTGCGGTGCCTCAGCAAGTCCCACTTGCCTTCATAACACTGATCTCTAGAACAAAACACAGCTCTGTAAGCAAGTCAGTTAAAAATAAAGGCATTGGATATTGAACATCACTAAAGACATAAGTGCATATTGGTTCTGTGTTGGTTACCAGAATCTAATTCTCTTAATTAATTCATATTTTTTGTAGATATTTTTCTTGCTCCATATACCCAGAGCTCTGTGTACATATAATGAACATTCTACACGTAGTTTTCTCACAAATATTACCCAATATCATTCATTTTTTTGACCATTCACTCAGTGTTCAAGAATAAATTGAAGTATAGGAAATATTCTTACGGTTATTTAACTCTAAGGATGAAGAAATTGCATAGCGGGTCTTGGCTCCCTTTAGAAATTCTCTGCCTGATGCAGTTCCACACAGCAACACGGGCCTTCATCTCAGCACAGGAAGAAAGACAGCTTTGTCTCAATATTTGCAAGGGCTCTTCACCTTCTACTAAGGTAAAAATTCTTCAGCCTGCCAAGAGCATTGTTCAAGAATTGGCTCCAAATCTCTCCTTGAAAATTACAGTGAAAAATCTTATAAAAATGTTAAGTTTTATTATTAGGCAAACCACTATTTCATCAAATCATCGTCTCTATATAAATTTTTCACCACTATGTGTTATTTTTATGTGGCTTAAGACAACAATCAGGTGTGTAATAATGTGTATATCATTACATTTCAAATTATAAAGTGATGTTCCAATGGTTTAAAGAGTTGGAGGGACTATTGTGGCTAGAGAATACTGAATCAAAAAATATTTTGACATGAAAGTTTCAACAACAAATATGTTCCATAACTATAGGTGTACTTGTAGGTAAATGTTTAATGTAATAATTCGGATGGTTAAAAAAGACAAAAACAAATAAAAACACATTAAACAGCAGAATAAGTCAATAGATACCTATTGTCATGACAGATACAAACAGAAAACAAAGAATAAAAAATAAGTGCAGCAGAGGTTACCAGCGTTATGTAAAAGAGAGGAGCATCTTGACACCGAAATAAAATAGCTAGATGCTTCAAAATGTGCATCCAGCAGCTTTTCCCTTTAGCAGGTGTTGCAATTTCTGATTTATTGGAATTAAACTAGTTGTCCATGTCATTCAAGTATTATTTTAATGCAATAAATCATTTTACAAGTCCCATGCTGTAGAAAAAATGCTTAAATCATTACAGAAACATAGCTTTGCTCACAACTCTTCCCATTCTGAATGCATTACTTTTCCCTTTACCACTTCCTAAATAGCTGTGAAAATCTTCACAGTGCTGTAAACCCAAGTTCTAGTCCCACCACCATTTTATGTGATACTGATCACTGTGTGTCCCTGTGAAGTCTTTTTTTTTTTTTTTAACATCCTATATATATATATATTTTTTTATAGCACTATGGTCACTATTGTCGACTCAACATGTTTACTGCCTTATTGCGCTCTTTACCTATTGTTGAAGCCTTGTTATTTACTTTTAAATGTCTTTCTTATTTCTCTACCTTAACACTTAAAACAGTGTTTCATTTTATTTGCTGTTGTTGTTTTCTTTTATTATATTCTTGTCCACTCAGAGTTCAGGCATGATTAAAAAGTAATTACATTTTTGTGGAGACAGAATGGGATTTAGAATCGAGTTTCAATTACCTGGGTTTTACTTCCTTCATTGACTAGCTGTATATCGGCAATACTTACTGACTATAAAACTTAATTTCAACATTTGTAAAACAGGTTACAATCTATCTATGCTTTTTTTAGATATATACATTTCTTTTTAATTTCAAAATATAAGTTCACCAAAAATGATGTTAACATTTAGATTTTTCTTGTGTTAAAAAAAACTAAACCAAACCTGTTGTCATCAAGTTGATTCCAACTCATACCGCCTCTGTAGGACAGAGGAGAGCTGCCCCATAAGGGCTTCCAAGGAGTGGCTGGTGGATTTGAACTGTAGGCCTTTTGGTTAGCAGCCAGGTTGGAATCCGCTACATCACCAGGATTCCTTTCTTGTAATAAGTCAGATAAATTGATAAGCTTATATTCCAGCTATGTATTTAGTGCATGAAATATGTCAAAGAGAATTATGTAATGTTTAAAATTTTAAATGTAAATTGATCAAAAATTATAATAAATTCCAAATAAGTAAGATCAAATGATTAGCTCCAGTTCTCAGTAGGGGTTTAAATGCCTTTGAGACCAGTTGGTGCTCCTGTTTTCACCCATTCTCAATGGCACAAACTCAGCATCAGTCTCTGAATAGTGATTATGATACTAACACAGTAGACAGTCAGGAGTGGTTGGGCTACTATTTTCACATGTTTTGCTGGCTAATAGATTTAAATTATCTTTACTGTCTAATATTTCTTATCTTTTACTTTTGGAGAACGAAGTCAATTGTTCATGTCGTATTATGTATGGTACAGCCCAGAGTGTTTGTAGTGTTCAATACTTTAAATTTCTCACCACTTTCATCATTACTTTTTTGTATAGGAAACTCAGGAATCAAATAGGTATTTTATACTGTCCAGCAATGCTTACATTGTAAGTATAAAGTGGGAGCCATTATAACGTTAAGGGAAATATCATTGATACAATGTTGGCTTTTTAATTAGGCAGATTTGTATTTGTGATCCCACTCTGCCCTTAATTGGCTGATGACTTTAAGTATGCTTCTTTACTTTCCGTAGCCTTGATTTACTCACCCACAAAATGGGATGATGACCCTCATCTGGAAAGAATATACATATATATATATATACATACGTATGAAACTTACTTCTGACAATGGATGAAACAAAGCCAATACTAACAAATATTGCTATTTCTTCTACCTGCCTTCTTTACTCACTCCAAGCTTCTAGACAGTTTGCTCAGATACGTTTCCTTCCTTCCCGTCTTCTTTCTTTCTATGCTACCTCTTTTTGTTTCCCTTTCAGTTTCATTGTGAATTCACAAACGCTAGGTTGAATTTCAGTGTTTATATGCTATTGGGGGTATGCATCTAAGTAAGCAATTTACCTTCCTGAAATTAAAATATAGATAATTCCTGCACTGCCTGCCTCACATGGCATGCGAAAGTTATTTAAAATAGTAAGAAAATATAAATATGTTACTTATTATCTATTGAATCCATACATCAGGCTAGATAATTTAACTGTCATGTTGAAGTGATAAATTTATAAATATAGATATTAATATTTTGTTATTAATGTAAGAAGAGTAAGTTAGAAACCTAATATGAAGAGCAGGCGAGGATTTCAAAAGGATTGGTTCTCAGAAGGGTAGGACTAGAACAGTAATAATCAAACAAAATGTAAAATATGTTCATAGCAGGAACATACAGAAGGTTGCTTCTACAATGGTGTTTAAAATAGAATAATGTATATTTGATTAGACAATCATTTATGGGAATAAAAAGATTAAGAAAATTTATCCTTACCTGCAAAATCTTAGAACCAAAAAACCAAACCAAACCCAGTGCCGTCGAGGTGATTCCTACTCATGGCGACCCTATAGGACAGAGTAGAACTGCCCCATAGAGTTTCCAAGGAGCGCCTGGCAGATTCAAACTGCTGACCATTTGGTTAGCAGCCATAGCACTTAACCACTATGTCACCAGAGTTTCCACCAAATCTTAGAAGCAACAACATATTCATCATATTTCATCCAGAACATTCCTGATGTCCTGCAGTCATGCATTTGAACTCATTTGTGCAGAAACATTCATTTTTATAGCTACTTACCTTCCTGGTGGTTACATCATTGGCTCCTAAAGACCAGAAAAAGAACCAAATGCAATTTGGCTGTCTTTACTGGGTCCCAAAGAAGACTCTTAAAGTTAAACAAATGAACAGAAATATCTTAAACAAGCAATATCTTCTAGGTGCAACTGCTTGTGTGTGGCACGAGGAAAATAAACACTAATCAAGGTAACTTAATTCTCAGTGAAATGAAACCTCATATGGAAACATGGGAATTTTACTCTTCCTTGATAATTACATCATGTAGAATCATCTCATGTGAGATTTTTATCATAAAGGAAGGGTTCATGGAAAGGAGATGCCTGACTGGAGCCAGCTGTGGATTATTCTTAATTGCCTCTCCACTCTCACATTCCCAAAAGGAAGGAGGATATCAGGGCTTAATATGACTCAAGTAAAGCATGAGAAAATGGAATATGTTTACAAATGTCAACACAACTATTTGTAAAATAATTCGATATTTATTAAATCTTTTTGTGAGAAATGAAGTGGCTCTAATCAGACTTAAATAAATGGGTTGACTAATTTTTTTTGTGTTAATATTTGAATGTACCATGCAACTAGGTTGATGGAAGTTGTATATAAAAGTTATCCAAATCACTCAGTAGGATGATTTCGAAGAATCTGAAAAAAGTTAGGAAAATAAATTTGAAATACTGTGGCACTATGAGTCAACCAGAATTACAGAGCGTTCAGTAAATTGGAGTAAAAAAGAACTGAAGGTATCATTTTCAAATTGATTGTTGTTGTTAGGTGCCATCAAGTCTGTTCTGACTCATAGCCAACCTATGTATCACAGAACAAAACACTGCCTGGTCCTGTACCATTCTTAAAATCGTTACTATCCTGGAGCCCATTGTCGCACCCACTGTGTCAATCTCTCTCTTTGAGGGTCTTCCTTTTTTTCCGCTGATCCTGTACTGTACCAAGCATGATGTGCTTCTCCAGGAGCTGATCTTTCCTGACAACATGTCCAAAGTATGTAAGACACAGTCTCGCCATCCTTGCTTCTAAGGAGCATTCTGGTTGTACTTCTTCCAAGACAGATTTGTTCCTTCTCTTGGCAGTGCATTCAATATTCTTTGCCAACGCCACAATTCAAAGGCGTCAATTCTTGTTTGGTCTTCCTTATTCATTGTCCAGTTTTCACATGCATATTGGGCGATTGAAAACACAATGCCTTGGGTCAGGCACACCTTAGTCTTCAAGGTGACATATTTGCTTTTCAACACTTTAAAGAAGTCCTTTGCAGCAGATTTGCCCAATGCAATGCGTCTTTTGATTTCTTTCTTTTTTTTTTTAATTTTTGTTGTGCTTTAAGCGAAAGTTTACAAATCAAGTCAGCCTCTCACACAAAAACTTATATACACCTTGTTACATACTCCCAATTGCTCTTCCCCTAATGAGACAGCCTACTCCCTCCCTCCACTCTCTCTTTTCATGTCCATTCCTCCAGCTTCTAACCCTCTCTACCCTCTCCTCTTCCCTCCAGACGGGAGATGCCAACACAGTCTCAAGTGTCCACCTGATCCAAGAAGCTCACTCCTCACCAGCATCCCTCTCCAACCTATTGTCCAGTCCAATCCCTGTCTGAAGAGTTGGTTCCTGTCCTGGGCCAACAGAAGGTCTGGGGGCCATGACCACCAGGGTCCTTCTAGTCTCAGTCAGACCATTAAGTCTGGTCTTTTTACGAGAATTTGGAGTCTGCATCCCACTGCTCTCCTGCTCCCTCAGGGGTTCTCTGTGTTCCCTGTCAGGGCAGTCATCAGTTGTAGCTGGGCACCATCTAGTTCTTCTGGTCTCAGGCTGTTGTAGTCTCTGGTTTATGTGGCCCTTTCTGTCTCTTGGGCTCTTAATGGCCTTGTGTCCTTGGTGCTCTACATTCTCCTTTGATCCAGGTGGACTGAGACCAATTGATGCATCTTAGATGGCCGCTTGCTAGGGCCGAAGACTCCAGATGCCAATCTCCAAAGTGGGATGCAGAAGGTTTTCTTAATAGATTTTATTATGCCAATTGACTTAGATGTCCCTTGAAACCATGGTCCCCAAACCCCTGCCCCAGCTACTCTGGCTTTCGAAGCGTTCAGTTTATTCAGGAAACTTCTTTGCTTTTGGTTTAGTCCAGTTGTGCTGACCTCCCCTGTATTGTGTGTTGTCTTTCCCATCACCTAAAGTAGTTCTTATCTACTACCTAAAGTAGTTCTTATCTACTACCTAATTAGTGAATATCCCTCTCCTTCCCTCCCTCCCTCCTTCCCTCCCTCCCATCTCTCTTAACCATCAAAGAATATTTTCTTCTCTGTTTAAACTATTTCTCAGTTCTTATAGTAGTGGTCTTATACAATACTTATTCTGTTGTAACTAATTTCACTCAACATAATGCCTTCCAGGTTCCTCCATGTTATGAAATGTTTCACAGATTCATCACTGTTCTTTATCAATGCGCAGTATTCTGTCATGTGAATATACCATAGTTTATTTATTCATTCATTCATTGATGGGCACCTTGGTTGCTTCCATCTTTTTGCTATTCTAAACAGTGCTGCAATGAACATAAGGGTGCATATATCTGTTCCTGTAAAAGTTCTTATTTCTCTAGGATATATTCCAAGGAGTGGGATTGCTGGATCTTATGGTAGTTCTATTTGTAGCTTTTTAAGGAAGCGCCAAATTGATTTCAAAAGTGGTTGTACCATTTTACATTCCCACCAACCGTGTGTAAGTGTTCCAATCTCTCCACAACCTCCCCAACATTTCTTGTTTTGTGTTTTTTGGATTAATGCCAGCCTTGTTGGAGTGAGATGAAATGTCATTGTAGTTTTGATCTGCATTTCTCTAATGGCTAACGACCATGAATATTTCCTCATGTATCTGTTAGCTACCTGAATGTCTTCTTTAGTGAGGTGTCTGTTCATATCTTTTGACAATTTTTTAATTGTGTTATTTGTCTTTTTGTGGTTGAATTTTTGCAGTATCATGTAGATTCTAGGGATCAGGCACTGATTGGAAATGTCATACCTAAAAACTTTTCCTCAGTCTAGGTAATCTTTTAACTCTTTTGGTGAAGTCTTTGGATGAGCATAGGTGTTTGATTTTTAGGAGCTCCCAATCACCTGGTTTTTCTTCTGCATTATTAATAAAGTTTCATATACTCTTTATGCCATGTATTAGGGCTCCGAACAGTGTCCCTATTTTTTCTTCCATGATCTTTATCATTTTAGATTTTATATTTAGGTCTTTGATACATTTTGAGTTTGTTTTTGTGCATGGGGTGAGGTATGGGTCTTGTTTGATTTTTTTGCAGATGGATATCCAGTTATGCCAGCATCATTTGTTTAAAAAACTGTCTTTTCCCTATTTAACTGTTTTGGTGCCTTAGTCAAATATCAACTGCTCATATGTGGATGGATTTATGTCTGGATTCTCAAATCTGTTCCAGTGGTCTATGAATCTGTTGTTGTAGGAGTACCAGGCTGTTTTGACTACTGTGGCAGTATAATATGTTCTAAAATCAGGTAGAGTGAGGCCTCCCACTTTATTCTTCTTTTCCAGTAATGCTTTACTTATCATTAAAAAATGTCATTGGACTCATTAGACATGGATTGGACTGGACAATGGATTGGAGAGAGAGATGATGAGGAGTGAGCTACTTGTATCAGGTGGACACCTGAGACTATGTTGGCATCTCCTGTTTGGAGGGAAGATGGGACGGTTAGAAGCTTACAAAATGGTCACCAAAAAAGAGACTGGAAGGAGGGAGCGGGCTGTCTCATTGTGTAGTAAGGCGTATATTATAAGTTTATATGTGAGAGACTGACTTGATTTGTAAACTTTCACTTAAAGCACAATACAAATTATTTTTAAAAAGTTGGAATTTGGCTCGGAATTGCATTAAATCTATAGATTGCCTTTGGTAGAATAGACATTTTTATAATGTTAAGTCTTCCTATCCATGAGCAACGTATGTTTTTCCACATAGGTAGGTCTCTTTTGGTTTCTTGCAGTAGTGTCTTCTAGTTTTCTATGTTTAGGTATTTTACATCTCTGGTAAGATGTATTCCTAAGTATTTTATCTTCTTGGGGGCTATTGTAAATGGCATTGATTTGGTGATTTCCTCTTCGATGTTCTTTTTGTTGGTGTAGAGGAATCCAACTGAGTTTTGTATGTTTGTCTTGTATCCTGATACTCTGCTGAACTCTTCTATTAGTTTCAGTAGTTTTGTGGAGGATTCCTTAGGGTTTTCTGTGTATAAGATCATGTCATCTGCAAATAGAGATACTTTTACTTTTTCCTTGCCAATCTGGATGCCCTTTATGTCTTTATCTAGCCTAATTGCTATGGGTAGGACCTCCAGCACAGTGTTCAATAAGAGTGGTGATAAAGGGCATCCTTGTCTGGTTCCCTATCTCAAGGGGAATACTTTCAGGCTCTCTCCATTTAGGATGATGTTGGCTATCGGTTTTGTATCAATGCCCTTTATTATGTTGAGGAATTTTCCTTGTATTCCTATTTTGCTGAGAGTTTTTGTCATGAATGGTGTTGAACTTTGTCAAATGCCTTTTCTGCATCAATTGATGAAATCATGTGATTCTTGTCTTTTGTTTTATTTATATGATGGATTACATTAATGGTTTTTCTAATGTTGAAACATTCCTGTATACGTGGTATGAATCCCACTTGGTCATGGTGAATTATTTTTTTTTTGATATGTTGTTGAACTCTATTGGCTAGAGTTTTGTTGAGGATTTTGGCATCTAAGTTCATGAGGGATATAGGTCTGTAATTTTTTTTGTGTGTGTGATGTCTTTACGTGGTTTTGGTATCAGGGATATGGTGGCTTCATAGAATGAGTTTGGGAGTATTCTGTCCTTTTCTGTTCTCTGAAATACCTGTAGTAGTAGTGGTGTTATCCCTTCTCTGAAAGTTTGGTAGAACTCTTCAGTGAAACTGTCCGGGCCAGAGCTTTTTTTTGGGGGGGGGGCAGTTTTTTGATTACCCTTTTCGCTTCGTCTTTTGTTATGGCTCTATTTAGTTGTACTACCTCTGTTTGTGTTAGTTTAAGTAGGTAATGTGTTTCTAGGAATTCATCCATTTCTTCTAGGTTTTCAAATTGTTAGAGTACAATTTTTCAGAGTAATCTGATATGATTCTTTTAATTTCAGTTGGGTGTGTTGTAATATCGTCCATCTCATTTCTTATTTGGGTTATTTGGTTCCTCTCCTGTTTTTCTTTTGTCAGTTTGGCCAGTAGTTTATCAATTTTGTTGATTTTTTTCAAAAAAACTAGCTTTTGGTCTTATTAATTCTTTCAATTGTTTTTCTGTTTTCTATTTCATTTAGTTCTGCTCTAATTTTTATTATTTGTTTTCTTCTAGTGTCTGTGAGTTTTTTTTTGTTGCTCTGTTTCTATTTCTTCAAGTTGTAGAGATAATTCTTTCATTTTGGCCACTTTTTCTTTTTGTATGTGTGCATTTATTGATAAAAATTGGCCTCTGAGCACCGCTTTTGCTGTGTCCCAAAGGTTCTGTTAGGAAGTGTTTTCATCTTATTGGATTCTATGAATTTCTTTATTCCATCCTTATTTTTTTTTTTTTAATGTCTTCTATAATCCAATCTTTTTTGAGCAGGGTATTGTTTAGTTAGTGTTTGATTTCTTTTTCCTGCTTTTCCTGTTATCGATTTCCACTTTTATGGCCTTCTGGTCAGAGAAAATGCTTTGTAATATTTCAGTGTTTTGGATTCTGCTAAGGCTTGCTTTATGACCTAATATGTGGTCTATTCTATAGAATGTTCCATGTGCACTAGAAAAGAAAGTTTAGTTGGTTGCTGTTGGGTGGAGTGTTCTGTATATGTCTATGAGGTCATGTTAGTTGATTGTGGCATTTAGATCTTCCGTGTCTTTACTGAGCTTCTTTCTGGATATCCTGTTCTTCAGCGAAAGTGGTGTGTTGAAGTATCCCAGTATTATTGTGGAGCTATCTATCTCACTATTCAATGCTGATAGAGTTTGTTTTATGTATCTTGCAGCCCTGTCATTGGGTGTGTAAATATTTAATATGGTTATAGCTTCTTGGTGTATTGTCCCTTTAATCATTATATAGTGTCCTTCCTTATCTTTTCTGATGGATTTAACTTTAAAGCCTATTTTGTCAGAAATTAATATTGCTACTCCTGCTCTTTTTTGCTTATTGTTTGCTTGATATATTTTTTTCCATCCTTTGAGTTTTAGTTTGTGTCTCTAAGTCTAAGGTGTGTCTCTTGTAGGCAGCATATAGACAGATCGTGTTTCTTTATCCAGTCTGAGACTCTCTGACTCTTTATTGGTGCATTTAGTCCATTTACATTCAGAGTAATTATGGATAGGTGTGAATTTAGTGCTATCATTTTGATGTCTTTTTTTGTGTATTGACAGTTTCTTTTTCCCACTTGATTTTATGTGCTGAGTAGATTTTCTTTATATATTGTCCTTTCCTCATATCTGTTGTTGTTGATTTTGTTTCTGCTGAGTCTCTATTTTTTTTTTTTTTTAATGAGTAGGGTAGCTTGTCTCCTTTGTGGTTACCTTATTACTTACCCCTATTTTTCTAAATTTAAATGTAACTTTTATTTCTTTGTATTGCCGTATTTTCCACTCCATATGGAAGGTGTATGATAACATTTCTTACTCCCTCTTTATTATTCTAATGTCTTCTTTTCTATGATAACATTGCTGTTACCCTGTTTTGAGGGTTTTTTTTTTTTTTTTTAATAATCTTGCTTTGTTTTTTTGGATTTCCCTATCTGGGTTGACTTCTGGTTGCTCTGCCCAGTGTTCTAGTCTTGGGTTGATACCTGATATTATCAATTTTCTAGCCAAAGAACTCCCTTTAGTGTTTCTTGTAGTTTTGCGTTGGTTTTTATGAATTCTCTAAACTTCTGTTTACCTGGAAATGTCTTAATTTCACCTTTATATTTGAGAGACATTTTTGCTGGATATATGATTCTTGGCTGGCAATTTTTTCCTTCAACTTTTTATATGTCATCCCATTGCCTTCTTGCCTGTGTGGTTTCTGCCTAGTAGTCCAAGCTTATTCTTATTGGCTCTCCTTTCTAGGTGACTTTTCCTTTATCCCTAGCTGCTCTTAAAATTCTTTCTTTATCTTTGGTTTTGGCAAGTTCAAGTATAATCTGTCTTGGAGACTTTCTTTTGACATCTGCCTCAAGTTCAGTTAGACGGGTATCTTGGATAGATATCTTCTCCTCTTTCATGATATCAGGGAAGTTTTCTGCTAAAAAATCTTCAACAATTTTCTCTGTATTTTGTGTTGTCCCTCCCTGTTCTGATACTCCAATCATTCCTAGGTTATTTCCCTTGATACAGTCTGCCATGATTCTTAAGCTTTCTTCATTTTTTAAAAATTCTTTTATCTGATTTTTCTTCAAACATATGACTGCCAAGTGCTTTATCTTCAAGTTCAGAAATTCTGCCTTCCATTTGCTCAAATCTGCTTCTCTGGCTTTCTATTGAGTTGTCTATTTCTTTATTTTTATTGTTAATTTTCTGAATTTCTGATTGCTGTCTGTCTATGGATTTTTCCAGCTTATGAAATTTTTCATTATGTTCCTGAATAATCTTTTTAATTTCTTTAATTGCTTTATCTGTATGTTCCTTGGCTTGTTCTGTGCATTGCCTTATTTCCTTCTTGATGTCTTGAAAGGTTCTGCATATTAATGTTTCGTTTTCTGCCTCTGGTAATTCCAGGAACGCACTTTCATCTAGAAGATCCCTTGATTCTTTGTTTTGAGAGTTTGTTGAGGTGATTATGGTCTGTTTCTTTATGTGACTTGAAATTGACTGTTTTCTCTGAGCCATCTATAAGTGATTATATTAGTTTATTTTATGTTTGCTTACTGTGTCATAGCTTCTTGCTTTGTTTTGTTTTGATATGCCCAGATGGGTTGCTTGAGTGAGCTAACTTGATTATTTTCACTTTTGGAGCTCAGATGTCCTCTCACCAGATGGTTAGAGCTGTTCTCAGGTAGATCAGTCTAGGAGTGCATTCAGTTTTCTTGTATGAATTCAGCTCAGGTGTCTAGGTAGCTGATCATCAAGTGTGTGGTGCAGGCTGTGTCCTACACCCTTAGAGGGGCAGGGGTGATTGGTGCAGGTACCTGTATCTGGTTGTAGCAGGTGGTCATACTCTGAACAAGGCAGGGGGCTGAGAATCATCCCCCACGTGTCTCTGAGGAAAGTGTGCCCCTATTCCCTAGAGTGTACAGGTGGGTGGGTTCTTCAGACGGACCATGGGCACCCAATATTTTTGGTTGTAAGGACTGAGAAGTACCAGTTATCCTCAGACCCCTTTTGCGGGTGGCTGGGTGACCTGAGTGAAGCCATCTGTCCTTAGGCCCCTGATATGGGTAGGTGAGGACCCTGTTTAATAGGCAAAGCAATATCAAGGGTCAAACACCCACCTCTCCACTGCACAGCTGAAATAGTTGGTGTCTGCCAACAGGGGCCTCTTCTCCTGAAATAGGCCCAGACAGGTCCATGCAGAGGGGGAAGGTTGTCAAAGTCCACGAACCGTTTACATCTGATCAGGAGCTGCTTCTGTCCTGAGCTTCCCCAGTTAATGGAGCTGGTAAATTATGTTTTTCCCCAATTGCAAATTTATTCCTTCTCAAAGCCCATGAGGATGGGTCTAGGCTCTCAACAGGACCTATCTCAGTCCCAGGGAAGTCAGCCACTGAAGCCATCTTGGGAGTAGGGGGGTGTGGGGGGCAGAGTGGGGGGTGTGGTGAAACATATGCAGGTAATTAGCTTTTGCGAAAGCACCATTCTTCTCTGGTTCTGGAGGTCTGAGTAGGCTGTATGGCTGGCTGCTTCTCCCTGAGGAAACCGTGGCTGAACACTAGTACCAATCCGCCACTGTGGCTCCTGGGAATGGTGCCTGAGGGCTCCCCATGATTCAGGTCTGGTAACTCCTCTCCACTTCTGAACCATCTCTTCCTCCCCCTGCCCCTCAGTTCTTTTTCTAAGCTTGCCTTTGATACTCAGGGCTCCTAGCTTGTCAAAAATATACTTGTTTCACTTGTTTTTTTCGGGTGTTTGTTGTAAAGAGGGCTCAGTGGAAGCACCTGTCTATTCTGCCGTCTTGGCTCTGCCTCTGGAAATAGCATCTTTTGATTTCTTGATTGCTGCTGCTATGGGTATTGATTGTGGATCCAAGTAAAATGAAATCCTTGACAACTTCAATCTTTTCTCTGTTTATCATGGTTTGGCTTATTGGTCCAGTTGTGAGGATTTTTGTTTTTTTTGTGTTGAAGTGTAATCCATAATGAAGGCTGTAGTCTTTGATTTTCCTCAGTAAATGCTTCAAATTCTCTTCACTTTCAGCAAGCAAGGTTGTGTCATCTGCATAATGCAGGCTGTAATGAGTCTTCCTCCAATTCTGATACCTCATTCTTCTTCATATAGTCCAGTTCCTCAGATTATTTGCTCAGCATAGAGATTGAATAGGTATGGTGAAAGGACACAACCCTGACACTCACCTTTCTTGACTGTAAACCACTCAGTCTCCCCATGTTCTGTCTGAACAATTGCCTCTTGATCCATGTACAGGTTCCTGATAACACAATTATGTGTTCTGGAATTCCCATTCTTCACAATGTTATCCATAATTTGTTATGATCCACACAGTCAAATGCCTCTGCGTAGCCAGTAAAACACAAGTAAACATCCTTCTGGTATTCTCTGCTTTCAGCCAGGATCCATCTGACATCAGCAATGATATCCCTGGTTCCACTCCCTCTTCTGAATCTGGCTTGAATTTCTTGCAGTTCCCTGTTGTTATACTGATATTCAAATCTATTAATGTCCCATTTATCTTACCATTAATAAGGACCAGTTATAAAAATATATAAATGGTCACCTAATGGTATTAAAAATATGATATTCAAGTCAGCTATTATAGGGACATCTTTGGTTTAGGGTCTGTCAAAACCAGTATGCCTATTGTTCATAGGAGACATCTGTGATACCTCACTGGTTTCTAGTCATGCTTGTACAGCAAGTCAAAATTTCACCCAAGCTTCTGTCATTATTATTTAAAATACATATGGGTTGGGACGGGTGTATATCATCACCATTATCATCAGCAACAGCACTTTTTTTGCATTATCACTAAATCAGTTAAAATTTGTGTTAACTGGGTTAAAAAAAAAAAACCTGAGTTCAAACTTGTATAATAATTACAGGTGCATGAACCCCTTCTAGAATAAATAAACAATTGACCTAATTAGACAACATCTGGTTTAATTCATGCTCCAGAAATAATCACGACAAGTGGGATTACTGTTATTGGTGAAATGGTTAGGTTATATCCTTGGAACTGGGCTTGAACTCTATCCTAGTTGATTGACAATCCACAAGTTTCATTGACTTAAAATGTGGGGATATTTCTCATTTATAATACCTCTTGGGTGTGAGTCAAGTGCAAATCTGCTCTGAATTATCATCTTTCCTATTTCATTTCTGGTTAGCAGCTCTTATGTTAGTCACTATCATGGCAAATGCATAGGAATATGGATGGAACCAGGTAAATGGCACTTAATTCTTCTGTTTGAATGTGGAATCTTTCACTTCACTCATATTCCATTTGCCCAGCAAGTCATATGGCAAATCCTGATGTGAAAGAGATGAGAAATACCCCACTCCTCAGGATGCACCAAGGATAACCCTTTCCCTTGTTTCTAGGTATAGTGAATTAATCATATATTTCATATACCATTAGGTCTGTATTTGGCTTCCATATCATGTTTCTATATTA
The DNA here is from genome assembly GCF_030014295.1 of Loxodonta africana. NCBI lineage: Eukaryota > Metazoa > Chordata > Mammalia > Proboscidea > Elephantidae > Loxodonta > Loxodonta africana. The sequence continues at coordinate 1,826,844 of NW_026975065.1, forward strand.
GTCATGGAATCGACTCGAAGGCACTGGATTGGGATATTAGTCAGAATTTTACTACAATAATGATGCATGAAAGACAACCACAAAATCTTAGTGACACGTAATAAAAAGTATTTCATGCAACTCTGCAGATCAGCTAGGTTTTGAGTTCAGGTTGTTTCCACGCATCTCTTAGTTTCCTTGGACAAGTTGAAGGGGCAGCAGACACTTGAGACATGTTCATCTCATGGTAGAACTTCAAGCTTTCAGAGGAGAAGTCTCTTACAGACTAGGCTGGGAAACACCACACTCACACTCATATCCACATTCCATTAACCAAGTACCATGGCCAAGACTAGTGTCAGTGGGTCAGGAAATATACTCCTCCCATGGAGACAGTGTAGGTCTATGTGTGTGGGGGCAAGCAGGGGAATAATGTCAATATTTGGTGACTAATAATCTAATCTACACAAGTTGCATTCACTCATCCAAGAAATACTTTCTGGACACAAATCTTTTTTTCAGATACCAAAGCAGGATGTCAAAGTATATGCATTCTAGTTGTTGTTAGCTGCCATCAAGTTGGTTCCGAGTTATGGTGACTTTATGCATCATAAAATGAAAGATTGCCATGTCCTGTAACATCTTCATGATCTTTGGTATTTTGATTTTGAGTCCATTTTTGCAGCTATTGAGTTATTCCGTCTCACTGAGGGTTTCCTCCATTTTGGTTGGCTCTCTACTTTACCAAACATGGTACCTTTTTCTAGCAATTGGTTTTTCCTGATGACATGTCCAAAGTAAGCAATTTGAAGTCTCACCAGCTGAAATGGATTGAATTGTGTCCCCCCCAAAATATCTGTCAACTTGCCTAGGTCATGATTCCCTTGTCCGATTCTATGATTGCCTATCATTTTATGATCTGATGTGGTTTCCCTAAGTGTTGTACACCCTATCACTATGATGTAATAAGATGGATTAGCAGAAGTTATGTTGATGAAATCTATAAGATCAGGTAGTGTCTTAAGTGAATCTCTTTTGAGATACAAAAGAGAGAAGTGAGAAGAGAGACATGGGGGCCTCATACCACCAAGAAAGGAGTGCTGGAGCAGAGCATGTCCTTTGGGTCTGAGATTCCTTCACTGAGATGCTCCCAGACCAAGCCAAGATTGATGACAAGGGCATTCCTCCAGAGCAGACAGAGAGAGAAAGCCTTCCCCTGGAGCTGACGACATGAATTTGGAGTTGTAGCCTACTAGACAGTGACAGAATAAATTTTTCTTTGTTAAAGCCATCCTCCTGTGATATTTCTGATATAGCAGCATTAGATGACTAAGACACCATCCTAATTTCTAAGGTACACTTTGGTTGTATTTCTTCTAAGACTGCATGAGTAAACATTCATTCTATTGGGAGTCTATGGTATATTCAATATTCTTCATCAACACTGGAGTTTGCATACATCAATTCCTTTTCTAGTAGTAGACAGAAATAGATACACATAATTACATATATAGTTAGATGGTGCCTTGCTCTCTGAAGAAAAATTAAAAAAGTAGGGTAAAGGACAAGATAGTAACTGGTTCAGGGATGAAGTCTCTCTATCATTTCTAGAAGCAGACTGCTCAAAGCAAATGAACTGGCTAAAGCCCTGAAATAAGAGATGAGTTAGTATCCAAAGAAGAAACCTCAGCAAAATATAGCTGTAATACAATGAAAGAGCCCAGTGATGTAATAGGAATTGAGGAGCACACAACAATGGAGGCCAGGTGGAGTTGGGCCTTGAGTTTAATTTTAAAAGCTTTCCATTCAACTCAGGTTTTTGTAAAATTGAATAGAACCGTAATAAAATCTAACATACTTTAAATGGATTATTCCATGTGCTTTATGGTACAAAGATGGGCACAGTAAGACAATTTAGATAGATATTACAAAAGTACAGGTGAGTAAGTATGATGACTTGAACCATCAAGTATGGAAAATAGCAAAAGTAGCAAAATCCTGAAGACAATGAGCAAATGCCGAACAATGCATTCTTTGAGAGAACAGTGGAGTCAGGGATGCTACTAAAGCTTTGGTTGAATAAAGGCATCATTTATTAATAGGATGAAGATTGAGCAGGAAAATATCTTGGAGAGCCTAATCAACCTTTAAACTTCAAATACGTCAACTTTGAATACTTAACATATATCCTCATGGAGAGATTAACTTGGAAGTTGATATTCAACCATAGATTTCAGGGAAGAGATTCTATTTGGAGATATAAATCTGGTAGTTGTAAACATAGAGATAGAAATTAAACAATGACATAAACGATTTAGTCAGATGAGAAGTCTGTTTATTTAAATAAGGACACAGCACTGTTCATTTCTTACAAAATGTCAGGTATCTGGTAGGGGCTGTTACTTATTTTTTAGTACTACTCTAGCTACTATTGGGCCTTTACATACCTACGTAAGTTTTAGAATTAGTTTGTCATTTTCTTTACAAATTTTGTTGTGATTTTTATTAGATTTGCATAGAATATATAAACAGTATTGATGGAATTTAGTCTTCTTAACCATTAACTTTCTATATCTCAAGAATTATTGAGATCTACCTTCATGTCAATATTATAATTTTATCCGTGAAATCCTTGAGTGGATACGTGTGTTCATGAGTGTAGGAGTGTGTGCATGCATGTGTGTGTTCATATACACGCGTGTAAGTCTGTTCACAGATATACATTAACAAAATATAATCAATAAAATACAAAAAAAACACTGAATAGAAAATACCTAAACTAGAAAGCTACTGAACCATTAAAATCCAAAGCAAATCACTGTCATATAATTTTTATGTTACTTTTATCAAAATAGCAAGAAACTTGCAATTCTTATACTTTGTAATATATTGCAGACACAGGGCATAGTGAGGGTAAGGAGTTTCCAGGGGCAATCTCTAAGTTCAGCCTTTCCCTATCCCAAATTTCAAGATGAATAGATGTTGATGAGTCAGCAGAAATGTCTTCCCCCTCTTGTCTGGCTTTCATATTTGTGGTGCCTAAAAGTATTCTGTACCTTGTCTGCTGCACCCTTGGACTTGGACCCTGGGGCATCTGCCCTCCTCTGCCCCCCTTTTGCGATGCTTCTGTTTAGACAATGGAGAATATAAAATAGAACAAAACCGTGTGATTAATAATAATCATACGAATTCTAGTTGCATGACCAAGAACAAGTTACTTAACCTCTCTGAGCCTCAACTTTGTCATCTGTACAATGGCAGTAACAACAGTAACAGATTCAATAGAAGTAATAGGTTTTGATGTTGTGAGGATTAACTAGTTGCCATCCAACTGATTTCATCTCATGGCAAACCCATACTCTGTAGGGCTTTCAATTGCTGTGACCTTTTGGAGGTAGATCACTAGGTCTTTCTTCTGAGGTGCCTCTGGGCAGACTGAAGCCACAAATATTTTGGTTAACAGCAAAAAAAAAAAAAAAAAAAAATTTATTATTATTATTTATTTTTTTTTTTTAGTGCAACTAGGGACTCCCTGTGAAAGTTAAGTGGCTTATTATAAACAAAATGTGTAGAACACTGCTTGGTATATTGTAGTTGCTACTTAATTGTTATCAATATATCATGAATATTTATGGCATTATCACTGAAACATTTGATAAAAAGAACAAAAATATAAAGTTGGACAAGCCTCACTTATGCATATTATTTAATACCATAAATCAAATCCCAGAAAATGAATGCTGTCAGTTGATAAAAAAGATACTGTATTTTAAACATATATTTGTAATTACAAAATTCCTAAGATGGCCCTACAATAGGACCAGTACAATAATCCATTCATTAAAAAATATTAAGTAAGTGCATATTGTTTGTCAACTGCTGTTTCAGGTACCATCAGACAAATCTCTGCCCATCAGAAACTTACATTCCAATGTAGAAATACACAAAAAATGCATATACAAATAGAGATACAGTAAAATTCAAAGTAATGCTAATGCTTACAAAATGAGCAAGGCATTGAAGTAGAATGTTAATTTATAGGTTAAATTAGTTGGTCAGCAAAGTCCTTTCTTAAGAGTGGTATCTGAGCAGAGATCTGAAAGAAAGGGGAGAGACAACCAACAGGAAAATATGCAAAAAAAAGAAAAAAATGCTAGGAGAGAGAACCAACCCCAGTCCAAAGGCCTGGAGGCAATGAAACAAAACAAGGAGGATGCACAACAGAAATCAAGGGAGAGAGGGGTGCTCTGTAGTGAGGTGAGAGATATGTCCAAAAGACTATCATGGCAGCCTAAAGGACTTGGATTTATTTAAAATCTTTGAAAAGATTTGATCAGAGAGACATGTCACCTGAGTAATGTTTTAAGAACTTCCCCCTGGTTGTTGTCTGATTAGACTCTAGAGGGAAAAATTGAAGGTTGGGAGAGCAGTTAGGAGGCCCTTGCAGTGTCTGAGCAAGCTGTAATGGCAGCCAGGCCCAGGGTGTTGGCAAGGGAGTAATTTAGAAGTGGGCAGATATGGAATCTATTCTGAAGATACAACCAACAGAATGTGTTGTATATAAGATGTTAGAGAAAGAGAGAAGTCAACGATGACTCCAAATTAGAGAAAAACCCTGACATCACATCAGTGGGGGATAAACATTTTTGGTAAAAAATAATGCAAATTCCCATAGAACACTAAATACAAACATACTAATTTTTTTTTTGATAGTCTAGAAGAGGCAGAAAAAAATCTGTAATATGATAAAATGCATACATAGTTTAAATGGAAAATAAAACACTGTTAATGTTTTCCATCAATGTTACAATCAAACATTAAGGATCAAATACTCAACATTTTTCTTGGAAATTGTAGACCTGGATATCATGGCAAACAACACTGGAACCAAAAATATCTTACCTTTGAAAAGCTAGCAAAAACGAATGGTATTTACGTATGATATAATCAACCTGAAACACTATTAGACTCAACTGAAAAATCATATGAACTAAAAAGAATGCTCAGAAAGTATAATTGGCACCCCATTAATATAGATAAAGTATAACCCTGAAGAGTTACAAATTTTATTTTCTCATAAATAAAAAATGCAACAAAATTTATACATTTCCTAAATATAAATTATCAGTTTAGATTTAGGAAATGTATTTGGTGATATTTATATAAAACATTTTTTCCTTGAACTCCACTTAAACCAAATGAAACCCATTGTTATTGAGTTGATTCCAACTTACAGCAACCCTATAAGAGAGATGTAACTGCTCAGTAGGATATTCTTGCTGTACTTCTTCCAAGACAGATTTTTTTTCTCCTTTTGGCAGTCCACGGTACATTAAATATTCTTCACTAAAACCATTATTCAAAGGCACCAACTCTTCTTTGATCTTCCTTACTCCTTGTCCGGCTTTCACACACATATAAGGCAGTTGAAAACACCATGGCTTGGATCAGGCACTCCGTGGTCCTTAAAGTGACATCTTTGCTTTTTAACACTTTAAGGAAGTCTTTTGCAGCAGATTTGCCTAAAGTAACACGTCATTTGATTTCTTGAATGCTGCTTTGATTGTCACTCCAAGTAAAATGAAATCCTTGACAAGTTCAATATTTTCTCCTTTTATCATGACGTTTCTTAGTGGTCTGGTTGTGAGGATTTCTGTTTTCTTTATGTTGAGGTGTAATCTATAATGAAGGCTGTGGTTTTTGACCTTTATCACTAAGTACTTCAAGTCCTCTTCACTTTCAGTAAGCATGGTCTTGTCATCTGCATATCACAGGTTGTTAATGAGTCTTCCTCTAATCCTGATGCCAAATTCTTCTATACAGTCTGGCTTCTCAGGTTACTTGGTCAGCGTACAGATTGAATAAGTATGGTGAAAAGATACAAACCTGATGCACATCTTTCTTAACTTTAAACCATGAAGTATCCCCTTGTTCTGTTGGAACGATTGCCTCTTGATCTATGTCCAAGTTTCTCATGAGCAAAATTAAGTGCTCTAAATTCCCATTCTTTGCTATGTTATCCGTAATTGGTTATGATCCACACAGTCGAATGTCTTTGCATAGTCAATAAAACACAGGTAAACATCTTTCTGGTATTCTCTGCTTTCAGCCAGGATCCATCTGACATCAGCAATGATATCCCTCATTCCATATCCTCTCCTGAATTCATCTTGAACTTCTGGCAGTTCCCTGTCAATACACTGCTACAGCCACTTTTGAATGATCTTTAGCAAAATTTTGCTTGTATGTGATATTAATGATATTGTTCAAGAATTTCTGCATTTGATTGGACCTCCTTTCTTGGGAATAGGCATATATATTGGCTCTCTTCCAGTTGGCTGGCCAGGTAGCTCTCTTCCAAATTTCTTGGCATAGACAAGTGAGCACTTCCAGTGCTGCATTTGTTTGTTGAAACATCTCAATTGGTATTCTATCAGTTCCTGGACCCTTGTTTTTTGCCATGCCTTTCAGCATAGCATGGACTTCTTCCTGCAGTACCATTGGATCTTGATCATATGCTACATCCTGAAATGTTGAACATTGGCCAATTAGTTTTGGTATAATGACTCTGCGTATTCCTTCCATCTTTCTCTCGATGTTTCCTGAGCTGTTCAATATTTTGCCCATAGAATCCTTCGATATTGCAACTTGCAGCTTGAATTTTTCTTCAGTTCTTTTGGCTTGAGAAATACTGAGAGTTTTCTTCCCTTTTGATTTTCTAGCTCCAGATCTTTGCACAGTTCATTATAATATTTTATTTTGTCTTTCAAGCTGCCCTTTGAATCTTCTGTTCAGCTCTTCTACTTCTTAATTTCTTCTATTCCCTTTAGCTACCGGATATTTTAGAGAAAGTTTCAAAGTCTCTTTTGACATCCATTTTGGTCTCTTCTTTCTTTCCTGTCTTTATGATACATATAAACCAAGTCATTGAGTCAATTTTGACAGAGTGGAACTGCCCCATAGGGTTTCCAAGGAGCACCTGGTGGATTCAAACTGCCGACCTTTTGACTGGCAGTCATAGCTCTTAACCACTATGCCACCAGGGTTTCCTATAGCACTCCTCAAATCAACATAAAAGTATAAAAATGAGCAAAATATATGTCAGGAGAGTCCAGTAGAAGATAAGAAGGCACTAATATATTCATGGAAATTTGTCTAATTTCATTAAAAAATAAATTTAAATTAAAATGGCAGCTGGAATTCATCATTTTTCCAAATGGTTTATCAGCTATTGGAAGACTTAAAAATAGTAATAGAAATGGTCCAAGGGAAAGCAGGTGCCCTCAACCATTGTTACAAATATGGATTGTGAAACTTTGTGATGATAAATTTGCAGTTGTTTTCAATATTTATATTTATGCTAGAAATAATCCAAGTTAGGAATTCATAAAATGCAAATAAACAATTTTACATACTTTTCTTCATTACATTTTATAAGAGGATTTTTTGAATCAAAAAAAAAAAAGGAAAGAATTCCCATGACTGTGAATTTCCATCAGTCAGGCATGAGAACATAATGTCTACTTTGAAAGCATGAGGAAAACTTATGTTCTAACCTAGAAAAGTATCTATCAAATATAGCTAGACAAGAATGCATCAGATGCAGGCAGGGCCAAGATAGTGGAGTAGTCAGATGCTTCTGATAGTCCCTCTTACAACAAAGACCTGAAAAAACAAGTAAATTGATTAGATATATGACAAGCTAGGAGCCCTGAACATCAAAGGCAAAGTTAAGAAATTCGACTTAGCAACAGAGGGAGGGAGATGCTGTTCAGAAGCGGCAAGAAGTTGCCGGACCTAACTCAGTGGGAACCAGCGCCCCTCATCCCTGATCTGCTGGTGTGACTGCAGAAGGGCTGGCAGTAGCTTTCTGTACACGGTTTCCATAGCCACAGAGAGCCAGTGGCACAGAGTCTACTCATGCCTCCAGAATCAGAGAAGAACAGCGCTCTCTGCATAAGTGCTAGCATTTAATTCACTGCACAGATCAAATACCTCCCCTTTCAAAAGAACTCTCTCCCATTTATCTGATCCCTCACCCTCTGTCCCAGGCCCCCCAGCTGGCTTCAGTGACATTCGATTTCCCTGGGCCTGAGATAGGTCCTGGCATGCAACCAGAGCCATTGGAGAAGGAGCAAATTAACAAACAGGGAAAAAATAATCTGATGGCTCCTCTAAGCTGGAAACTCAGGGCAGAAGCAGCTCCTGTCCAGGCACAAGTGGACCATAGACTTTGAATGGCTTTCACCCCTGCATAGAACTGTGTGGCCCATTTCAGGAGCTGGGTTCTTGTTACAGTGCAAGGGTGTGTGGCCTAAGGTCTGACTTTAACGGTTTCAGCTGTGCAGTGGCGAGGTGGGTTCTTGATGCTTGACACTGCTCTAATAAGCAGGGTCCTCACCTACCCAAATCAGGGGCCTGAGGACTGGTGGCTCCACCTGCACCACCTAGCCACCCATGTCAGGGGTACAAGGATAAGTGGTGTCTCCCAGTCCTTACAGTTAAAAGTATCGGGTGTCAATGGTATGGCTGCAGAGCCCACCCACTTGTGCACTCTAGAGAACAGGGACATGTCTTCCTCACAAACACTCAGGGAAAGGTTGTCAACCCCCTACCTTGCTCAGAGTGTGACCACCTGATGCAACAAGAGACCTGTGCATACACCAATCGCCACTGTTCCTCAAAGACAGTAGGTGAGAGCCTACACCACACACTTGGTGACTAACTACCTGGAAATATGAGCTGAATCCTTACAAGAAAACTGAATGGACTTCTAGGCTCAATATCTGATAACAGCTCTAGCCATCTGGTGACAGGACGTTAGAGCTTCAAAGGCTCCATTAATCAAACCAACTAATTTGAGCAGCCTATTAAGTATTTCAAAACAAAACAAAGCAAGAAGCTAGGACACAGTATGCAAACATACAGAGACAACAGTCAATATCAAATCACATAAAGAAGCAGACGAAGATCATGTCAGCAAGCTTCCAAAGCAAAGAATTGAGGAATCTTCCAGATGAAGATATATTCCTAGAATTACCAGAGATAGAATACAAAATAAAAATATACAGAACTCTTCAAGATATCAGGAAAGAAAAAAAAGAGCTCAGGCAAAATGCAGAACAAGCCAAGGAACACACAGATAAAGCAGTTGAGGGAATTAAGAAGGTTATTCAAGAGAATAACGAAAAATTTAATAGGCTTCAAGAATCCTTAGAGAGAGAGCAGTCAGAAACTCAGAAGATCAACAATAAAATTTCAGAATTAGACAACTCAGTAGAAAGTCAAAGGAGCAGAATTCAGGAAAGTGAAGTCAGAATTAGTGAGACTGAAAATAAAATACTTGGCACCAATATATTCAAAGAAAAATCAGATAAAAGAATTTTAAGAAATGAAGAAACCCTAAGAATCATGTGGGACTCTATCAAGAGAAATAGCCTACAAGTAATCAGAGTACCAGAACAGGGAGGAAAAACAGAAAATACAGAGAAAATTGTGGAAAATTTGTTGGCAGAAAACCTCCCAGATATCATGAAAGACGAGATATCTTTCCAAGATGCTCATCTAACCCCACAGAAGGTAGATCTCAAGAGAAAGATATCAAGACATATTATAGTCAATCTTGCCAAAACCAAAGATAAAGAGAATTTTAAGAGCAGCTAGGGATAAACAAAAAGTCACCTGTGAAGGACAGTCAGTAAGACTAATCTCGGACTACTCAGCAGAAACCATGCAGGCAAAAAGGCAATGGGAGGATATATATAAAGACTTAAAGGGAAAAGAATTGCCAGCCGAGAATTATATATCCAGCAAAACTGTCTCAGATATGAAGGTGAATTATGGCATTTCCAGATAAACAGAAGTTGAGGGACATTGCCAAAACCAAACCAAAATTACAAGAAATTCTAAAGGAAATCCTCCAGTTAGAAACTCAATAACATCAGATAACAATCCAAGACAAGAACAGAGGACAGGGAAACCAGATATCATTCAAGACAGAGAAATCACAAAACTAAATCAAAGCTAAAATGCTCAGAACAGGGAAACAGACATCATGAAGTAAAAGATGACAACATTAACTCAAAAAAGAAGAACTAAAAGATATAGTCATAGATCTTTCATATGGAGTATGAAAATAGGGGTAAATTTATCAAGGTAATCACAAAGGAAAATAACAATCCTGCACATCAAAATAATAATAAAAAAGAAAAACATGAAGACAGCAAAAACAAAAGCAACAACACTGGAAAAGAGGAAAAGATAATACATAAAGAGAAATTACTCAGCACAGAAAATTCAGTGGAAAAAAGAAACTGTCAACAACCAAAAAAAAAGGCATCAAAATGACAACACTAAACTCATACCTAGACATAATTACGCTGAATGTAAATGTACTAAATGCACCAATAAAGAGACAGAGAGTGGCAGAATAGATTAAAAAAACAAGATCTGCCTATATGTTGCCTACAAGAGACATACCTTAGACATAAAGATACAAACAAACTAAAACTCAAAGGATGGAAAAGAGATACCAAACAAACAACAACCAAAAAAAGAAGAGTGGCAATATTAATTTCTAACAAAATAGACTTTAAAGTAAAATCTACCACAAAGGATAAGGAAGGACCCTTTTGTGCAGCCAATGACAGGGCTCCAAAATACATAAAATGAACTCTAAAAGCACTGAAAATAGAGATGGGCAGCTCTACAATAATAGTAGGAGGCTCCAACACACTACTTTTGGTGAAGGACAGAACATCCAGAAAGAAGCTAAATAAAGACAGTGAAAGTCTAAATGCCGCAATCAACCAACTTGATCTCATAGGCACATACAGAACACCCCACCCAACGGCAGACAAGCATATTTTCTTTTCCAATGTACATGGAACGTTCTCCAGAATAGACCACATATTAGGTCATAAAGCAAGTCTTAACAGAATCCAAAACATCAAAATATTTCAAAGCATCTTTTCTGACTATAAAGCCGTAAAAGTAGAAGCCAATAATATAAAGCAAGTGAAAAAAAAAACCAAACGCACAGAAACTGAACAACACCTTGCTGAAATACTACTGGGTTATAGAAGAAATTAAGGGTGGAATAAAGAAATTCGTAGAATCATATGAGAATGAAAACACTTCCTACCAGGACCTGTGGGACACAGCAAAACAGTGCTCAGAGGTCAATTTATAGCAATAAATGCACACATCCAAAAGAAGAAAAGGCCAAAATCAAAGAATTATCCCTACAACTCAAAGAAATAGAAAGAAAGCAGCAAAAGAAGTCCTAGGGTACCAGTAGAAACAAAATAATAAAAATTAGAGCAGAATTAAATGAAATAGAGAAAAGAAAAACAATTGAAAGAGTTAACAAGACCAACAGCTGGTTCTATGAAAAGATCAACAAAATCGATAAACCATTGGCCAAATGGACAAAAGAAAAATAGGAGAGAAAGCAAATAACCCGAATAAGAAATGAGATCGGCAATATTACAACAGACCCAACTGAAATTAAAAGAATCATAACAGAATATTATGAAAAATTGTACTCCAACAAATTTGAAAACCTAGAAGAATTGGATAAATTTCTAGAAACACACTACCTACCTAATCTAACACAAACAGATGTAGAACAGCTAAATAAACCTATAACAAAAGAAGAAATTGAAAAGATAATTAAAAATTCCCAATAAATTAAAGCCCTGGCCCTGATGACTTCACTGGAGAATTCTACCAAACTTTCAGAGAAGTGTTAACACCACTACTACTAAAGGTATTTCAGAACATACAAAAGGATGGAATACTCCCAATCTCATTCTATGAAGCCAGCATAACCGTCATAACAAATCCAGGTGAAGACACCACAAAAAAAGAAAATTACAGACCAATATTCCCCATGAACTTAGACACAAAAACCCTCCGCAAAATTCTAGCCAACAACATATTGAAAAAGTAATTCACCTTGACCAAGTAGGATTCATACTAGGTATGCTGGGATGGTTTAACTTTTGAAAAACAATCAATGTAATCCATCATATAAATAAAAGACAAGAACCACATGGTCTTATGGGTTGATGCAGAAAAGGCATTTGACAAAGTCCAACATCCATTCATGATAAAGACTCTCAGCAAAATAGGAGTAGAAGGAAAATTCCTCCACATAATAAAGGACATTTATGTAAAGCCAACAGCCAACAGCACCCTAAATGGAGTGAGTCTGAAATCATTCCTCTTGAGAACGGGAACCAGACAAGGATGCCCTTTATCATCATTTTTATTCAACATTGTTCTGGAGGTCCTAGCCAGAGCAATTAGTCTAGGGAAAGAAAAAAAAAAAAAAAGCATCCAAATTGGTAAGGAAGAAATAAACTATCTCTATTTGCAGATGATATGATTTTATACACAGAAAACCCTAAAGAATCCACAAGAAAACTACTGGAACTAATAGAAGATTTCAGCAAAGTATCAGGATACAAGATAAACATGCAAAAACCAGTTGGATTCCTCTATATGAGCAAAGAGAAAGTCGAAGAGGAAATCATGAAATGAATACCATTTACAATAGCCCCAAGAAGATTAAATACTTAGGAACATATCTAACCAGAGACATAAAAGACCTATACAAAGAAAACTATGAGACACTACTGCAAGAAACCGAAAGAGACCTACGTAAGCGAAAAAACATACCTTGTTCTTCAATGGGAAGACTCAAGATTGTGAAAATGTTTATTCTACTCCAAGCAATCTATAGATAAATGCAAGCCTGATCCAAACCCTAATGGCATTTTTTAATGAGATGGAGAAACAAATCACCAAGTTCATATGGAAAGGGAAGAGGCCCTAAATAAGTAAAACAGTACTGAAAAATTAGAACAAAGTGGGAGGCCTCACACTACCTGATTTTAGTACATATTACAACACCAGGGTAGTCAAAACAGCCTGGTACTGGCACAACAGCAGGTACATAGACCAATGGAACAGAATTGAGAATTCAGACATAAATTCATCCACGTATGAGCAGCTTGTATTTAACAAAGGCCCGAAGTCCATTAAATGGAGAAAAGACAGTCTCTTTAACAAATGGTGCTGGAATAACTGGATACCCATCAGCAAAAAAATGAAACAAGACCCATACCTCTCACACCATGCAGACAAACTAACTCAAAATGGATCAAAGACCTAAATGTAAAATCTAAAATGATAAAGATCATGGAAGAAAAAATAGGAAGAACTCTAGTAGCCCTCAAACATAGCATAAACAGTATACAAAACATTGCCAGCAATGCACAAACACTGGAAGGTAAAGTCGATAACTGGGAGCTTCTAAAAATGAAACACTTATCCTCATCCAAAGGCCTCACCAAAAGAGTAAAAAGACTACCTATAGACTGGGAAAAAAAATTTGGCTACAACAAATCCGATCAGTGTCTAAATCTTTAAAATCTACAAGATACTGCCAAACTTCAACAACAAAAAGACAAATAAACCAATTAAAAAATGGGCAAAGAGTATGAACAGACACTTCACCAAATAAGACGTTCAGGCAGCTAACAGCTACGTTAGGAAACGCTCATGATCAATAGCCTTTAGAGAAATGCAAATCAAAACTACAATCAGATACCATCTTACCACAACGAAGCTGGCTCTAATCTAAAAAACACAAAATAATAAATGTTGGAGAGGTTGTGGAGAGACTGGAACACTTATACATTGCTGGTGGGAATGTAAAATGGCACAACCACTTAGGAAATCGATTTGGCGTTTCCTTTAAAAAGATAGGAGTACCATACGATCCAGCAATCCCAGTCCTTGGAATATAGTGTAGAGAAATAAGAGCCCTACAAGAATAGATATATGCACACCCATGTTCACTGCAGCACTGTTACAATAGCAAAGAGATGGAAACAATCAAGGTGCCCACCAATGGACAAATGGATAAACAAATTATGGTATATTCACACAATGGAATACGATGCAACAATAGAGAAAAACAATGAATCCATGAAACATCTCATAACATGTAGGAAACTGGAAGGCATTATGCTGATTGAAATTAGTCAGTCGCAGGACAAATATTGCTTGAGACCACTATTATAAGAACTCAGGAAAAGGTTTAAACACAGAAGAAAACATTCTTTGATGATTACGAGAATGGGGAAGGAGGAAGAGGGATATTCACTAATTACGGAGTAGACAAGAATCATTTTAGGTGAAGGGAAGGACAACACACAATACAGGGGAAGTCAGCACAACTGGACTAATCCAAAAGCTAAGCAGTTTCCTGAATACAACGAAACACTTCGAGGGACAGAGTAGCAAGGGTAGGGGTCTGGGGACCATGGTTCAGGGGACATCTAGGTCAACTGACGTAACAAATCGTATTAAGAAAGTATTCCACATCCCACTTTGATGAGTGGTGTCTGGGGTCTTGAAAGTTAGCAAGCGGCCATGTAAGATGCATCAATTGATCTCAATCCGCCTGGAGCAAAGGAGAGTGAAGAACACCAAGTACTCAAGGAAATATGAGCCCAAGAGACAGAAAGTGCCACTTAAACCAGAGACTCTAACAGCCTGAGACTGGAAGAACTAGATGGTGCCCGGTTACCACCAATGACTGCACTCTAAGGGAACACAACAGAGAATCTCTGATGGAGCAGGAGAAAAGTGGAATGCAGACCTCAAATTCTAGTAAAAGAGACCAGGCTAAATGGTCTGACTGAACACTGGAAGGGCTCCAGAGGTCATGGCCCTTGGACTCTCTGTTAGCCCAAAACTAAAACCATTCCGAAGCCACTTCTGCAGACAAAGATTAGACTGGATTATAAGACATAAAATGAAACTGGTGAGGATTGTGCTTCTTAGCTCAAGTAGACACATTGTGACTGTGTGGGTAAAGCCTCTCTGGAGGCGAGATGAGAAGGCAGAGGGGGACAGGAACTGGATGAATGGACACAGGAAATACACAGGGGAGAAAGAAGGAGAGTGCTGTCACATTGTAGGGAGAGCAACTAGGATCACCTTAACCATGTCTGTATAAGTTTTTGTATGAGAAACTTACTAGAATTGTAAACTTTCACTTAAAGCACAATAAAAAGAATACTTAATATTAAAAAAAAGAATTGTTATCCATACACATTTGCTAAATATTTACTTCTGAAAAGCTTCCATATACCATAACTTCCCCATTACCCTCACTCTGTTTATGATTTTTAAAATAAGCTTAAAAATTTCAATTTAGAACAATTTTATATCTTGCTATTATGATTTCACTTAAAGTAAATTTATTGCCAATCATAGCTTTTATAACAAAATATTAATTCTTTTTCCCTTGCAAATAATTCGATTGGACTATATATATATATACATATATATTTTTTTCTCAATGAGTCCATGTTTAAATTTCTTGTTTATAATTTCTTTTCTTATCCACTCCAAGCCTGGAAATACAATTTACAGAATGTAGTAGCAAGTTTTGATATAAGACCGTGGATTCACTTTGGAAACCCTGGTAACATAGCGGTTAAGAGCTACAGCTGCAAACCAAAAGGTTAGCAGTTCAAATCCACCAGGTACTCCTTGGAAACCCTATGGAGCAGTTCTACTCTGTCGTATAGGGTTGGTCGGAGTCAGAACCCACTCGATGGCAACGGGTTTTAGGGAACTTACTTTATGCTACATAAAAAAAGAAAATATAGCCATCAATTTACATATTATTTAGGTCAACAATTAGGTTATCAAACACTTATCATTTATTAGTCACCGTGCAGGTCATGGTGCCATGAATAGTGATGTTTATGGTCTCCAGATACCAAAAGAAAAATGAGTAGTGATGGTGAAGATTTAGAAATTTATTTCATCTAATAAAAAGGAAATACTTTTTTTCTGATTTTTGATGCTCTACCCACTTTTTTTTTTTTTTACCCACTGTCATCTGATGCCTACAGCCACGTTTTCTTAGCATTAGAAATATTTGTTTGTTTTTCTGTGAAAGTAATTTACAAGTGAGAACAACTTTCGTGAGGGAAGGGGTCATGTGCACCCTCTGAGGGAGGCTGAGGAATATACTCAGCATTGCATAATCCAGTATATCAGCTGATGCCTTATTGTTTTCCTTGGCAATTTTATTGCATACTCCCAGAAATAAAACAAATTAAGAGAACAGTTTATTGTGATACACTCAGTGATTATTTTTGAAAGCTGGAAGGATATATTTATTTTTACCTTTCAAATATTTTTGATATGAAAATAAAATGGCAGAAATCTTAATGAAAAGTATAATTTCTGAGATTATTCTATAAAATATGAGAAGAACAAAAGAATTTATTTTGTATTCTCCTATGTAATTTCCATCTATCCTATATCAGTATTTTTGAAGATTGGGTTACTTCAGAGTCTATGTCTTATTTTGTTAGAAAAAAATTTTAAAAACTACCAAATTATTTTAACATTGGTCTTTACCACTTACGCAAATCTAATTCCCCTTCAACACTGAAATTTTACCCTCTGTGTACTTAGCTACATTCCCAAATTTCTCACTGGAATGACAAGATTTTGTTAATTTTAGATGAGTGGAATCACAAACATGAATTTTTGTCTAGAATGTGGGCAATTAGTTATAATATTCTAGTTTATGCTGTAGTATAACACCAGTGATTAAAAAAAAATCTCTATCATAAAACCACAATAGTGGATTTCTGGATCACGCTGCATGTTATCTTGGGATTTGTCCTCCCTCAGGGAACAGGCTGATGGTGCTTCCCTCATTGTGAAGCAACAGCAATTTCTGGAAGATGGAAAGAACATGGAATTTCACTCGCTGGCTCTAAATTCTTGCCATGGGTTATGCATGCCACTTGCACTAATGTTTCACAGTCCACACCTAACTTCAGAGAAAAGGGAAGTGCAATCTAAACTTGAGCCAGGAAGGATGAAGATCAGATGATTAACCAACATTCCTAATCAAGTAGTTCACCCTTCTGGGTCCCAACTCCTCTCCAAAGGAGACAACCAAATGTCCCGTTCAGTCATGGAATAAGCTCAAAGCCCAGGATCTCTTGGTGATAAGCAGTCACCAATAAGGTCCATCTTTTATCTGATGACCTGTGAATTATCTAAATTTCCCAGTTATCCAAATATCCAGCATGTCTTGGTTGGACAGGGAGAGGATAACGGAAATAAACACTGGTATTAAGAAAGAAAGAATGAGATATCCACAGGAATCGTGGGTCCCCAGAAATTCTGAAATTCCATTAGGCAGACATTTAAAGGTCCACTATATTTCTGATGAGGAATAGTCACTGATAAGGCCACTTTTCTGCCTCCTTGGAGTAGTTTTCACATTCATTTTTTTGATAGCATAGCCCCTGGATCTTCTCTCTGAGATATGCTTTTTAAAAGATTCATATTGCCTTATCTGCCATGATGCAAAACCCCAAAAAACCCACTGCTGTTGAGTCGATTGTGCCTCATAGCGACCCTATAGGACAGAGTACAACTGCCCCATAGAGTTTCCAAGGAGCGCCTGGTGGACTCGAACTGCCAACCTTTTGGTTAACAGCCATAGCACTTAACCACTACGCCACCAGGGTTTCCTATCTGCCATGATAATTGTGGAATATACTCTTATGGTTGCTAAAGAGTGTTTTCAACTAACTTTCTGCCCATGGTGTTTGGAGTCTGTGATAAAGAGACTATCATTTGACAAGTATTTACTGCCTTCTGCTGATCACATGAGGAGCACACTTCTTCACTCCATCACGCGTTAACCTAGTGATTTGATAAACTTTGCTCAATAGCATGTGGCTGAAAGTGTCTGTATACCACTTCTAAGCCTAGAGTTTCAGCGATATTATATTTTCATATTTCTCTATTGTTTCTTCCATCATCATGAGAAGAAAACGTCTCCAGTAGGTTGTCTCTTTCAAAAACTTTTTTCTAAGCCTAATTTCCTCATCTAAAAATCAGTTATCAGGAGAGAGATCACTAGCTATTTCAAAAGAGAGAACAGAATTCAGATAAGTACTTCAATAGGAGATGAAGGAATCAAGGAACCAAACAAGGGAAGCTGAATCAACCTGGAGACTCCCATCAGTATGTTGCTCCCAACACCCTGGAAACCGTCAAAAAGCAGGACAAGGTGGCTTCCAGGACCCCATGGGTGGGGCCCTCATGCAGAACCCAGAACCAAGGTGAGGACCAGCAGACAATATTTGAAACCATGAAGAGAGTGGCTATCTTATTGAAAGTGAAATCGTGGCGAGCCGTGGTTACTTCCAGGAACTATAGTTGAAGTGGGGAAAGAGAGAAGGAGAAATTTGCTGACTTCTGTCCTATAGCCTTTCTAATCTTCTGACAGTCTTACATTGTGATTTCCTACAAGAAATATGCTGGCAAAGGATCTTGGGAAATGTAGTTCTCCTTGGTATGGAGTCAAATAAAGTCAGTGAAAGTATCTGAAAACCAAGGAGCATTACAAAACATGCTGGCTAATATGAAAAAATAAAAACCAATCATGTTGAGTCAATTACAACTCATAGCAACCCTATAGGGCGAAGCAGAACTGCCTTGTAGGGTTTTCAAGGAGCAGCTGGTGGATTTAAACTGCCAACCTTTTGATAAGTGTCGGCTTTTAACCACTGCACCACCAGGACTCCAAGCTAATAATCCAAAAAAAAATAAAGCCTGTCTTATATGGTGTGTGTGAGCATCTTCATATCTAGAGATTTTTTTTCTTAAAATCTGCTTTGTTTAATATTTTATAGCTAAACCATATTTTCTTTTAATTAATATTTGTCTTACGTATCTTTTTGTACTTTTAAATTTCATATATTCTTTGTCTTTATATTTAAATATGCCTCCTTAAAATTTCACTCAAGTAAAATTTTGCTGAAGATAATTAAAAAATGGCTGCAGCAGTACATCAACAGGAAACTGCCAGAAATTCAAGCCGATTCAGAAAAGGATGTGGAAACTAATGGGCCGCAACTACCACAGCCTCCACCAGACTGAGTCCAGCATAACTAGATGGTGCCCAGCTACCACCAACGACTGCTCTGACAAGGATCACAATAGAGGGTCCAGGACAGAACTGGAGAAAAATGCAGAACAAAACTATAACTTACAAAAAAAGACCATACTTACTGGCCTGACAGAGACTGGAGAAACCTCGAGAGTATGGCCCCTAAGTGTCCTTTTAAATCAGTACTGAAGTCACTCCGAAGGTTCACCCTTCAGCCAAAATTTAGACAGACCCGTAAAACAAATCAAGACTAAATGGGCACACCAACCCAGGGGCAAGGATGAGAAGGCTGGAGGGAACAGGAAAGCTGATAATGGGGAACCCAAGGTTGACAAGGGTAGAATGTTGACATGGTGTAGGGTTGGCAACCAATGTCACAAAACAGTATGTGTATTTATTGCCTAATGAGATATTAATTTGCTCTGTAAACCTTCATCTAAAGCATAATTAAAAAAAAAGAGAGAAAAATCAAAATATCTACCTGATAACATTTGGGAATTACTGTTATTTCCATCATTGCTATCACATAATAACAATTATAACATGTGCATTGTTAATTATAATTACAACATTTATTGTGCACTGTCAGGAACAGTACCAAGTACTTTTCATACATTGCTCATTCCATGCCCGTATTAACCCCATGAAGTAGGTGCTATTATCACATCCAGAGTCCTGTGGATAGTAATGGGTAGGAATGTAAACCTAGGTTGAAATTCTTAACCACTGTTACATTAACTTCAGTTCTACTTCTGGCCACGGTGGTTCTGTTTTTATATATTAATTGACTAAATGTATTGAGGAAGACTGAGACTATAAACCTAGAGAGATAAATTTGAATATGTAAGTATATAGCCAGTGGAAGGATTTCAAAGGATAATGGAATCAGGGTATTATAATGAAGAAAGATCTGGATCATTGGGATGGCAGACCAAAGAGTAAGAAACGCTAACTCTTCAGATGAACTATGTGAGCACTACCCAACTGGCACAATGGTAAATTCCATCACTTGTCTTGTCAAAGAAGATATGACATACTGAAGCCATATACAGCTGTATTTCTGTATGACTTGATTCTGATCCATTGGGCAGACAACCATGTATAATGACTCTGATCTACAAGAAACATGTGCTCTGTGTGCTAGGCTTTGGGTACACAGATATATGTTCCCTTTCTTTTCTTTTTTAAAAATAAGTTGTGGTTAAATAAATATTAAAATAGAAAAATCCTGATTTGAAAGAAAAAAAATAAAGAAAATGACACGGAAGGAGGGATATAATTGCTGATGTCCAGTGGATCTTGGCTAAAAGCTGAGAATACCAGAAAGATGTTTATTGTTGTTGTTATTAGGTGCAGTGGAGTCGCTTCCGACTCATAGCGATCCTATGTACCACAGAAAGAAGCACTGTCCGGCCCCGTGCCATACTTACAATCGTTGTTATGCTTGAGCCCGTTGTTGCAGACACTGTGTCAATCCATCTCATTGAGGGTCTTCCTCTTTTAAGCTGACCCTGTACTTTACCAGGCATGATGTCCTTCTCCAGGGACTGATCTCTTCTGACAACATGGCCAAAGTATGTTAGATGCAGTATCACCATCCTGGCTTCTAAGGAGCATTCTGGCTGTACTACTTCCAAGACAGATTTGTTTGTTCTTTTGGTATATTAAATATTCTTTGCCAACACCACAATTCAAAAGCATCTATTCTTCTTCAGTCTTCCTTATTCATTGTCCATCTTTCACATGCATATGAGGCAATTGAAAATACCACTAATGCTTGGAACCTGAAATATACGAAGTATGAATCTAGGAAAATTGGAAATCTTCAAAAACGAAATGGAACACATAAGCATCGATATCCTAGGCATTAGTGAGCTGAAATGGACTGGTATTGGCCATTTTGAATCGGACAACACGTAGCCTACTACGCCAGAAATGACAACTTGAAGAGGAATGGTGTTACATTTATCGTCAAAAAGAACAATTCGAGGTCTATCCTGAAGTACAGTGCTGTCAGTGATAGGATAATATCCATAGGCCTATAAGGAAGACCAGTTAATATGACTATCATTCAAATTTACGCAGCAACCACTAAGAACAAAGTTGAAGAAATTGAAGATTTTTTTCAGCTTCTGTAGTCTGAAATTGATTGAACGTGCAATCAGGATGCATTGGTAATTACTGGTGATTAGAATGTGAAAGTTGGAAACAAAGAAGAACAATTGGTAGTCGGAAAATATGGCCTTGGTGATAGAAACAACGCCGGAGATTGAATGATAGAGTTTTGTGAGACCAATGACTTCTTCATTGCAAATACCTTTTTTTCACCAACATAAACGGCAACTATGCACATGGCCCTCGCCAGATGGAATACACAGAAGTCAAAACGACTACATCTATGGAAAGAGACAAAGGAAAAGCTCAATATCATCAGTCAGAACAAGGCCAGGGGCTGACTGTGGAACAGAAAGATCTTTCTGTGTTAATTATTGACTATTCAAAGGCATTTGACTGAGTAGATCATAACAAATTTTGGATAACATTGCAAAGAGTGGGAATTCCAGGACACTTAATTTTGCTCATGCGGATTCTCTACATAGACCAAGAGGCAGTAACTGGAACACAACAATGGGACACTGCTTAGTTTGAAATCAGAAAAGATGTATATCAGGATTGTATCCTTTCACCATACTTATTCAATTTGTATGCTGAGCAAATGATCTGAGATGGACTATATGAAGAAGGAAGCATCAGGATTAGAGAAAAACTCATTAACAACCTGCAATATGCAGAACACACAGCCTTGCCTGTTGAAAGTAAAGAGGACTTGAAGCACTTGCTGATGAAGATCAAAGACGTCAGCCTTCAGTATGAATTACACCTCAAAATAAAGAAAACAAAAATCCTCAAAACTGGACCAGTAACCAACATCGTGATAAATGGAGAAAATGCTGACGTTGTCAAGGATTTAATTTTACTTTGATCTACAATTAACTCCAGTGGAAGCAGCGGTCAAAAAATCAAAGGATGTATTGCATTTGGCAAATTGGCTGCAAAAGCCCTCTTTAAAGTGTTAAAAAGCAAAAATGTCGCTTTCAGGACTAAGGTGCACCTGACCCAAGCTATTGTATTTTCAGTTGCCTCTTATGCATGTGAAAGATGGACAATGAGTAAGGAAGACCAAAGAAGAATCGATGCCTTAGAATCACGGTGCTGGTGGAAAATATTGAATATAAAATGGACTGTCAAAAGAATGATCAAATTTGTCTTGGAAGAAGTACAGCAAGAATGCTCCTTAGAAGCGAGGATGGCAACATTTTGTCCCATGTAATTTGGACATATTATAAGGAGGAACCAGTCCCTGGAGAAGGACATCATGCTTAGTGAAGTAGAGGGTCAGCAAAAATGATGGATTAACACAGTGGCCGCAATAATGGACTCAAACATAGAAATGATAGGTTGGGCGAAATGGGGCAGTGTTTCATTACGATGCACATAGGGTCACTCTGAGTAGGAACCAACATGAAGGAACCTAAGAACAACAATTTAAAATACTAAAAGATTTTCTCCAGTCTAGATTCTTTGCTTGGAACATTTCTATTTACATTTGCTGAAAAACTTGTGTTTTTCAGCTTATTAGTGTTTTTATTTTAAATTAAAAAAATCTTTATATTATTCAATGTAGTGATTTTTAGTTACCTATCTTCTCCGTGTCCCCCCTTCATCTCATTCTTGTCTTCTTTGGATTGATTATTTTTTGCATTTCACAATTTCTTTGTATCATTTAAGGCAATATTCACTTTACTTTTTTATGTTTAGTGATAATCTAGGATAATGTACCATACACTTAATTAATCAAAAACTAATTTTATTAGAACTTCATCTACTCAAACAATAAAAGATATTATATATTTTAACTCATATCTTCACAGCTATTGCTGTCTAACAAAACACCACGAAACTTGGCAGTTTAAAACAATAAGTTACTATCTCCCCAGGATTCTGGGTTGAGTGGGTTGGTTCTCTGCTAGAATGTCCATTTTGAAGTTGCAATCAGATACTGGCTGGAGTCATCTGAAAACCTATTGGGCTGGATGTCCAAGAATACTTCTTCACTCCCATGTCTAGTGCCGCAATGCTGCTCCATGGGACCTCTCTCTCCAGCAGACAATTATGGGCTTTTTATGTGACCTACAAGTTCTTGACCGAGTTCTCAGCCACTCTACTTGGTGCCATTCACTGAGAAAGAATTTTCTGCAGATTTCCTGGACCTACTTGAGGAGCTGGGAGGTTAATTTCTAGCTAACTCAGACAGAATTGTGTTGTCCCTTACATTCCCTGGTTTATTCAGAGTTCTTCTGAATCCTCACCTTTAGGGGCCTTGTAGTTTATCTCCTGTTGTCCATGAAACACAGAGCCATGAAAGTTGATACAGCATTGTTTTTTTATTTCCTTTGACTAATATTCTGGTAAAGAAGCTACTTCCTTCTGCCTTATTTTTCTAATTACTGTTTTTATTTGTGTATGTGTGTGTCTGTGGTATATATATGCAGTTCTTTAATGCATGAAAGAAAAACTTAGATCCACATGCCTATAATCTCTTTCCAAGTCTGTCTATCTATCTATTCAACTAGCTCTGTGTGTTGGTTATGATACCTCATCTGCCATGTTTCCAGGTACTGAAGTCTCTGTCATGTTATTTTCACATTACTAACTTAAATTAATCTTGATAATACATATATTTTTAATTTTAGGAATGCTGTTTTTATAGACAGAATAGCTGTATATCAGAGAAGCTAACTTACCCAAGGTACATGTTCTTAGTTGACTGATCCCAGACGGCAACCCCTGGCCCTCTCACAGAAAAATCTAAGTGGTTTTCCTCAACCACATTGTTTTTGATTTTTCACTTCTAGAACATCTTAAAACTTTAATCAAAGCCGAAGTGGTAAGACTTCTCTGTAATATAAAATAATTCTAAACAGATAAAAATATTATTTTCAGAACAATGGTTCCAGATTATATGAAGTAGGGAAAGAGAATTATAACCCCTTTTATTCAAATGCAGTTCATATCTTTATTATGGGTTTTAGATAACACATATATTCACCTGAGCACTATTCCAGGGTGTGTATATGTGTGTATGTGTGTGTGTGTATCCACAAAGCACAGCAGTTTAAAACAATTATTTATTTTGCAAATGAATTTGCAATTTCAGCAGGTTTCATCAGGGACAGCTCATCTCTACTCCACGCTTCATCAGTGGAAGTGGCTCAACTGGGAGCTGAAAGATACACTTGCATGATGTGCCACCAAGGACTGAAAAAAATGGCTTTGAATTTGGCCGGGCTCTCAGCTGGGGATGTGCACTAGAAGTCTTGGTTTCTCTCTTTGTCACAGCATGGGGATTATATAATTGCACCAACACAATTACTCTTAAGACATTTCTTAAAATAGGGAATGGGGTAGCATACAGTCACTTGCAACTCTAAAATTCTGGTAGAAATTGTTGCCAGCTCCTTAACTAAGATTCAGTGTGATTCTCTGGGAATTATTCTACATGATTTTTGCCTCTGCTTTCTGAGTCACCCTTGCTCTACCATGAGAAAACTGAGTAGTCACCTCAATCAGCTTACTCAGACCAAACTAGTGGTATTTCTGTCAGAAAAACATGCTTGCAAACATTGCGAGTTTTCCGTGAATCTTACTGGAATTTACTCCATTAGGCATAACCCACAACTACCAACCTTGGGCTTCCTGTGACTCTGCTGCACTACAGTGCCCTAAAACATTTTAGTAGTCCTATTTATTTTTAACTAAAGAGAACCTACAGGACTCTCAAGATTTATAGAAGGTCTTTTGTCTGTTTGGATGTTTATTTAAGGTACAGTGTCTTAAATCGTCCTGAAGCCTTAATAAATGATTTTAGAGTCACAACTTGTGTTGGATCTTTGGCCTGAGGCCCTTTCTTAATTTGAGACTTCTTTGCTGAAAGAAAGTTTTATTTTTGAATCCACTGTGTACTGACTCCTTTGTACACAATATATTTTTTTCTTCAGCTCATCTCTCTACTCTTATGTTTTAACATAGGTCATGAAAAGCCAATTAGCATTTTTATATTCTGTCTGGAAGTTTCTTTAACAAATCTTCCCACAGCAACATTTTGCAAATATTTCTTGATGTCTTCTTACGTATTTTATGTTTGATGGTCACATTGGGTCCTTATTTCATTTGAATTTATTTTATCTTCATTATGTGATTTAGGATCTACATTTAGTTTTCAAAAGGTATTATCCCCATCAAAATTAATGATTTCCATTATTTATCAAAAAATACAAATTATGCACGTATCATATGCTATTTAGAAACTCAATCACTCATACTTATTGCCAGAGCCCTAATTTCAGAGCAAAAACACCACTGCAAATTATGACAGGAGGACAAATATAATTTTTAATTAGTTTACCATATATAAAAACAATCACATAGGAACAATGGAGCCAGATTGGCAAAGTAAGAGCAAAATAACTTGATAACACAAAAAGAAGAATTTAAATGGGATGAACAAAATAGCAAAACAATATTTTAGAAATGTAACCTGTATCCAGTTTGTTTGCTGCCCTTTTGGCAAATTATGCTCAGCATTGATATCACATAAAATGTCTCTCCAGCCACCTCCTCAAGGCACCCTTGACTTCTTTATTTCTCACACTGTATATAAGGGGGTTCAAGACAGGTGTGAAGATGGTATAAAACACTGAGACCACCTTATCATGGTCCTCTGAATCGTTAGATTTGGGCCTCATGTAGATGAACATGATGGTGCCATAGAAGAGTCCCACAACCACCAGGTGAGAGGAGCAGGTCTTAAAGGCTTTTTTCCCAGCTCCAGCTGACCGCATGCAGAGCACTGCAGCCAGGATAAGGCTGTATGAGGCCAAAATGAGAGACAAAGGGATCAAGAGCATCAGAATGCAGCAGACATACATGAAAAACTCAAAAATCGTGGCGTCAGCACAGGCAAGGCGTACCAGTGATGGTGCTTCACAGAAAAAGTGATTGATTTCCCGTGAGTGACAGTAAGGGAAGCTCAAAGTGGCACCAGCCTGCATCAGCCCATCGATCTCTCCCAGGAGCCAGGAACCTGACGTCACGAGTAAACAGAGCTTCTGACTCATGAGAATGGGGTAGCACAGTGGGTGACATATGGCCACATAGCGGTCATAGGACATGGCCGTTAAGAGGAAGCATTCACTCCCTCCCAGAGTGAGAAGCAGGAAGATCTGGACTCCACAGCCAGTGGGAGAGATAGACCTAGTGTCCATCAGGTAGTTGGCTGCCATTTTGGGAACGATGGTGGAGACCAGCGGCATGTCCATGAAAGAAAGCTGGCTAAGCAGGAAGTACATGGGCATGTGGAGTTGAGGGTCCACATGAATGAGAATGATCATAAGGGTGTTGCCCATCAGTGAGGTGATGAAGATCATAAGCACCATGGCAAACAGGAATAGGTGGATCTGTGTGTGGTTAAAGGCCCTAGAAGAATGAAGTTTATTCCTGTGGTGCCGTTTGCATTGACCATGGCTCTACTGGTGCCTGAAAGATGTAAAATGATGCAGAAATAAGATTTGTTTAAAAGGAAAAAAAAAAAAAAATTTTTTTTTTTTTTTTAAAGGAAGCTTGTACATATCTTTATGAAAACTTGATCAAATGACTTGGGAAATCTCAGACTTGGAGGGCTAATTTCTACTATAATCTTTCACTTACAAACAAGATTTTTGCCATAGCATAGTACTATCCACCTCTGCTGTTACTATACATTATTTTTTATTCACACAAAATTAGATAACATACATGTACAGTAGTACAACTTACACCTCTATTGTTTTTTAATAATTTGTCAGTATGCCACACGTAATTTACTCATGGTGTTAAGAAATATTACTTACACAATCCGAGTTCTTTACACTTTGGGTATTTCTATATTGAAGGAAATTCAGATTTATGCACTTTAGTAGGTATTGAGGTGATATGCCTATAGTTATTACTTTTGCATGTGTTTTAGATATTTGCTTAATGGATTCTCACATGATTTTCTTCAATATCAAGACAAATAAATTACAACTGATAAAACTAAGTTTGATGGGGAAAAAACAAAAGCAAAAATTCTCTATTCCACACTTACATGCAGCCTGTGCTCTAAACACACTAGGCTTTCAGCCACCACAGATACTACTGTACCCATCGCCATATCATTTATATTATCATGACTTGCTTTCCTGATCATGGTGCCTACATCTCATTAAGTTTAGAACCCCCTCAACATTTAAACTTTTATGTATTATGTTCTCAAACAATGCTGCTGATTTTAATTTAATATATAATATATCCATTCTAAGGGAGCCCTGGTGGCACAGTGGTTAAGCTTTCGGCAGCTAACCAAAAGGTTGGCAGTTCAAACTCACCACCACTCCTTGGAAACTCAATGAGGCAGGTCTACTCTGTCCTATAGGGTCAGAATTGACTTGACAGCACAGGTGTTTGGGTTTTATCCATTCAAAAAAGTTAATAATTTCATAAATGAACATAATTTGTATTGCATGCAATTTTCACATAAATTTGGACATCGATAATCTTATACTTCTAAAAGTAGAAGACAAAAACTAATCCATTGATTATGACTTATCCAAATGATATTCTCATATAATGAACCTGAGGGCCAACATCTCCCACAGGTAAAATATACAGGCACTCATTCACTTTCAGAATAGCTCCTCTTTTCACTAGAACCTATAACTTCCGTTTCTTTTACGTCTAAGTATTTTTGGTGGTAGGAATGGATGCACATGTAAATGGATTCACCTATTATACTTAGGTAGGTGGTGTCTTTTGCTCACAAATTCAAATTGTCAGAGAGAGCTGTGAATTCAGGATTACCAACAGTATTATGTTTGGACTTCATTCATAATCTGTGGTGTAGTAAATCCTTTTTTAGTTTTTCTGTAATTTATTTGGAAAACATTGCAAATTTTGTGAATGGTCTATGATCTTCACACCTTTAATACATATTAAAATTTTTTGATTCTTAGTATATACCAACATTGACTTTCATATCAATAAAATATGTAGATGTTCCATTTTTCAAAATTGATATAAATATGCTATAATAGTGAGCATATCATTCTTTTATGCTTTGTTCCCTCAAATATATATATTTTGAGTGAAATATATATATATTCAGTTTAATATGTTTTTAACTACTGCCAAATTTTATTACATCATATATATGCAATTTATATATATAAATATAGATGTATATATATATAATGTTTATTTAAGAATACTTAGCTTCTTTCCAATCTTTTGTTAATATAACCCATATCCTTGTGCATGTGGCAATATTTTCTCAAGTAAATATTTCACTAGAATATTTTGGGTTTAAGATAATTGCATCTCCACCTTTTACACTCCAGTCAACTGTCAATTTGTGTGATAATTCCTCCACATATTTTACTGTTAGATGCGATAATTAACAGCAATCATGTAAGTGTGAAAATAAATTTAAATTGCATGTCACTTAAGTTACATGGCAGAAACTCTTTTAATCTATTTATCGACCTCTTGGATTTCTTCTGCAAACTGTGAATATCTCTAATTCATGGTTTCTAGATTGTTTGGCTTTTTCTTAATAATTTAAAGAATTTCCCACGTATTTTGTAATTTATATATTTAATTATATATTTAATTTATATATCTTTATAACTTGTTATTTATATGCATTGTGAATATCTTCTCCAGTTGATTTTATACATTTGACATTTTTGTTATTTTGGACTGAAGTTTTGCATTTTATATTACATATATTTGGGATACTTATATGATATTAATAATTTAATATTAATGTTCTGCATTTCATTAATAGGCTACCATTTTAAACAATTTCAATGTTATTTGGATCAAACAACTTGTTATTGGTATATAAGTTGTTTGAATCTATGATCATTGTTGATTTAATATTACATTGTACTGTCTTTGCATGCATGAATATTAAACATATTAATCTCACAAAATGTATTGCTATAGTTCATCTTTTAATTTGTAGTCTCTGATTTTTTTTTTTTAAACAAAAGAGGGATAATCAGTGTTCTTAAAGGCCACTAAAACATAGGTGTAAAGTAGTCTGTGTCTGTAGATTTTTTTTTTTTTAATAATGTATTCACTTTCCTATTAGTTTCAGGTAAGCTGTGTTTTCCTATTACTTTTTAAATTCATATGACTTTCTATTTTTAAGGAAACATTTTCCTTTCCTAATCTATTTTCTTTGTTAGCGTTTCTCACTGCATTGGGTGGGTGGACAGGTCTGTGTCTCTGGCTGCCGCTGAACTGGAGGTCATGACATGCAAAGTTCATTCACTTAAGCCGGCCCTGGGTCAGGGCACACTGGGTATAGACATACGAGTTACGAGTTGCTTAAATAACATGAAGACTAAGAGTCAGAACTCTAAAGACCTGTCCATATTTTGTTCACAAATACGTGTGATATTTGGGAAAGGTCACTTACTTTCCTATGAGCCACTCTCCTTGTTTCTAGACTGGGAAAATTCGCAGACTTTGGTAGACAGCTGACCTGGAGCACTGGTTTCATTTGTTTCCATCGGGGCTCATTCTCTGCTTCGGCGATTTGATAACCACCTGCTAAGGCCCTGAGATTAAGGGCAGCTTTCCAATGTTTCTCAGATGCCAAGATTCAATGAATATGATTTTGAAAGTCTTCTGTAGATTTAAATTTAAGATGAAATTATTTTAAACTAACAGTATTTGAAAATGTTATCATATCAGGCATTCTATTCGCTGGACAAACAGTTCATATAATGTGAAATAAATGTATATTTCACATTTAGTCGGCATGAATTATGAAGTTCAGAAAAGTTACATGACTGATCTAATAATAAACATTTAAACTGGTAGCTGCATTCATCTGAAGGTTGTCTAAACGTAAAAGTACATATTTAATGGCCAGGTTTCTAGAGTTTGAATACCTATGCCACTGTTTAGTAGTTGGATAAATTTGAGCAATATGCTTAAACCTCAGTTTCATTATGTGCAAAATATTACTATAGGATTATTTGATAACTACAAAATAAAATGTATATAAGTACATTGGAGAATGCATGCACAAGAAGATAGCTCTATAAAGTTATTGATTATTATCATTATTATAGGTCATCCATAGATGTTTCCTACCAAAATATTTTGAAAGTTTAAAATTAGTATTTTCCCATAACTCACATGTAGTGTAATGTTACTTATATCACATCAAAGAACAAAAATATCATTACGTATCAGTCTTCATTTTTCAGCATAAATGACATGTTTTCTGTATTCCTTTAGATTTTTCTGTCTGTCCTCTGTCTGTCTACCTTCTATGAATTTATTTTAAACATAGAGGAAACACTCATGACCATGGTAAACTTAATTATTCCAAGGCTATTAGGTTATTTGATTATTAATTTTGCAATGTGTTCTCATGCCTTTAATATTCAATGTGTTTAAGAATTGTAATAGATATCATGAAACTTGTCACAAATTCAATAATGTCTCAAAATTCAAACAAAATTTTTTAAAATAGCAGGTAAAAAGAAAAAATATTATCTGTATTTCACATCAAAAAGGCAGTTGTTCCCAAGTGAGTTCAATTCTGTGTAATTCCACACTACCAAAGTAGAAGAGAGATATGCAGGTCAGATAAATTTCTAGTTGTCTATAATATTTCTGTACAATTTAAAACAGGATAAAAACGTGTTCCCATTTATTTTCTAGTTGTATAAAGTGGGTAATTTCAGAAAGCTCAGGTTACTTTTAGATTCATTGTCACATTTTTCTGTCTACCTCAATGTGGTGTTCCCAGAATTAGCAAAGCTTCCCCTTTCTCAAAGTTACACTCTGTGTTACATACCCACCTGTCCAATATTCTGGCCTGGCACTAGTATGTTCATTTCTTCAGTTCAGTCCAAAACAATTCCAAGCCAAAATGACTCTTATTTCACATCTGCATGATATAGATGGAGTAACTCAGACATAACAAGGATTTTTATAACTGTAGCAAACAATGTCCCAAGTCCTATGTTAACCCTGGATGTGCATTGCCTCATGCAATGTCACAACAATTAAATGAGGTAAACTGTTACTGTTTCAGATTTGCAAATGAAGGACTGGAGGGTTAGATTAATTTATTTTTCCCTGGTGTGAAAAGTACGAAGCATGGGTCCAAAATCCTGGTCATGAAAGTAAACTCCCCACAGTTATTTTGGGCTTGCCAGCCAGTTTTTTGTTCCAATTATTATCTTAATAATGACAAAACTTTTTGAATAAAACAAACAACATAAATAAAGAATGGACCCTCAAAAACATCGTTGTTGTTAGATGCCATTAAGTCACCTAGCACACGGCTACCCCGGGCAAAATGCGCCCAGTCCTGCGCCATTCCCATAATCGGGTGTTGATCGGACTATTGCCGTCCACTGGGTTCACTTTGGCTGACTTTTCAGAAGTAGATCGCTCGCCTTTTCTTCCTAGTGCATCTCAGTCTGGGAAATCTGCTGGAGCTCACTGGAGCAACTGTGTGTTCTGTGAAGTTAGGCACCTCTCTTATAAACTGTGTGTCTCAGGTTAGTGTATTTAAAATGCGTAACTGTCTTACTTTGTAAAAATGAAAAAAGATAGTGCATGTAGAATGTTTAATTAAATTATTTATATTTAGTATGTTATCAAACATAAATTTTATCTCTACACAAACTTTTTCCCAAAGAGAAATTCATGAATAGAGAATTTAATAGAATCAGATATATGCATCCATTTACCTTAGAGTCAGAGTATTAACTAAGACTCAACTTTCCTGAGAAGCTTAGTACAGATCGTCCCCGACTTAAGACATATTTGAGTTACAACGAACTGCCCTATGACTATCCTTTTTTTAATCTTTGTACATCTTATTATCAGTAATATGTACTACATATAACGTTGTAGCACGTAATTTGTTGATGTTATCATTCTCTTGCCAACCCCAAAGACAAATAAAGATTGGATTTATAAAGATATTGTTAATAGGAGACAAAAATAATGAATTTTTTTTTAAAAAATTAGATCTACTTATATCAGAGCTGACTTATGACAGAGTCTTCAGAATGGAACCCTGTCTTACACTGGGAAATACCTGTAATATTATTTTCATAATTACAATTTGATAAAAATATATTAGTGCAATATAAGTATGAAAGGATGTTCTTTCTCACTGGAAATTAATACGTAGTTTAAACCAAATTTTTATAATTTCTATGCGTTCAAACGTTATACACTCAATGTTTCTTTATGATATGCATTACCGGTAGGAATGCAATGAAGATTAATCTCAGGGTAAAAGTGAAAATCCTTTATTAGCCAATTTGGCAATATGGAGTGAGAGCCAGAGAGCTAGTCTTGTCCCTTGAAGCATTGCCATATGTTGTGGATATCATTCTAAAATATGACTAAAAGAGAAGGGATGGGAGGAGACCCTGTAAACACAAAGGGCTTATTTTGCAAGGTTTTCCATAACGTGCGTCCTGAACTATTATAGAACTAATAAATTTCCCATGGAACACAATATAACAGCTGGAACAATCTTAGATATCATGCTAATTGTATAAACAATATTTTTCAAATTGTAAAAAATGTGTATGGAAGAATATAAAAGGAATAGTTATGATGTTATCAAGTGCAATCCAGGTGCTTTAATTTCTGTGCTTTCCAAATAGTATGATTGTGATATAGTTTTTAAAATTACAGAAATTAAGTGGGCCACAATGAAAGCATTAGCGCATACCATCCCCTGTTGTAAGCACTCAGTCTAGGAGTCGTAGCACTAACCTGCATCAGAGGAGCCACCGTGCAGGAGGTGTGGAATACTCTAAGCCTCTGGTTCCCAGATCACTGTTCGGATCCCCACCACTGCCTCTGTTGCCGGTATAAAATACAAGGCACCTGGCTAAAACCTTAGGGATTCCTGAGCTTCAGGCTGCAGAAATGCTCGTGGGAAAGCATTCGGAAGAATACAGATGACCACATACTCTCCTCATTTATCACCTCCATACAGGATTATTTTAAAATTTCAGGATATTTGATCTCTGAAGAAAATGGCCTGTTTTATCAACATGCTAAAGTCAGGATGCAATTATTTTGAATATGATGCTTGCCTTATAATATTATTAGTACTAAATGAGTTACGATGCATAAAGCACTTAACTCATGCCTGGAAAATACACCTAGTCCACAATCCTGTTAATCTAAACTTTCACAATAACTAATGTGTCAAGAAAGAGCTGGTAATGATGTGGGGAATAGAGTGGACTTTTAGACATGTCTTACCCAACAAAAGGCCATGACTGAATTGAACTTTTCCAGTCTTGAAACTTTCTAGCTATATATTTTGGGCCTGTTATATAACTTCTCTGAGCCTGAGTTTAATCTTCTGTAAAAGGGGCATCAGAATGCCTCTTCCATAGGATTATTTTTAGGGGCTACTGTATAGAATAAGGAGCCCTGGTAGTGCAGTTGTTAAGAGCTCAGCTGCTGACCAAAACGCCAACAGTTCAAATTCACCAGAAGCTCCTTGGAAACTCCATGCGGCAGTTCTACTCTGTCCTATTGGGTCGCTATGAGTTGGAACAGACTTGATGACAATGGGTTTGGTTTTGGTTTTGGGTATGGAATAAATATAAAGCACCAGATCTATCAAATAAGTATAATTTCATTATCTCCTTTCTTCTCTGCTTTAGCAGGATATGTTGACTTATGGACTGATGTATAGTAATGAGAGAATTTTTTTTTTTTAATGTCTTTGTCTTGCAACAGTAAAACTCAGTTACCATTGAGTTACGTCTGACTCATGGCAACCCTGTGTGTGTCAGAGTGGAACTGTGCTCTATAGAGTTTTTAATGGGTGATTTTTCAGAAGTAGATCACCGGGCCTTTCTTCCAAGGTGCCTTTGGGTGGACTTGAATCTCCATCTTTTCAGTTAGCATCTGAACATGTTAACTGTACCACCCAGGGGCTCTGCTCCAGGAGATTATACAGTATAACTGTTAACACCACTCAGGAGCTCCAATATGGGAGGTTATATGATGCTGTGCTATATGATCAAACTATAATAAGCATTAACTGATTGATTTGTTACAGCTCTGCTTATGAACTGGTTAAGGGTTAAGAAAATGGTCTGAATTATTGCAGTGCAATGAATCACTTTTATATGGCTTTTCTAGCCCTGGTCTTGTAATTTCACAAAATGATTGTCTGGGCCAAAATTTCGCAAGGTATTAGTATATTTACTACAAAACTAGTGGATTGAAAATTCACTTAATGGGATTGTGCCCTTTGTGGTCCAACTAGGAGATTGGTCGCTGTTTCTATTCTGTTAGGCTTATATAAGGGCCAAATCCACAGAGGTTCTGGGGCCCCTCACTACCATCAAAAAGAGTGTAGAGTGGAGTGCATCCTTTGGTCCCAGGGTCCCTGCACTGAGAACTCCCTATATCAAGAAGAGAGAGTTGCAACAGTGAAGACAGGGATGGTGGGCTTGCTGGTCCATAGAGAGAGAACTGAGTGTCTTTGTGCAGGGGTGTGCCTCCTACTAAAGTACTGCAACACTTGTACATGCAGGACAGAGACCTGAGTGTGGCTGGTGTAATTTGCTTCCTTCCCCCTTTGGGCATCGTGGTGGGAACAATACATTCCCTCATGCAGGGTAGGCCTTGGTATCATGGCAGCAAGACAGAGAACCACTCTGGCCTGGGTAGCATGGTAGGAGGCAGCAGCGTAGGTCGAGAAGGGCCCAGTGGCAGAGGCTCACGAGATCCTGTGCAGGGGTCTTTCCATTAGTGAAGCAAGGCCCAGCGAGGCCCAGGGGCAGAGCAGAAGCCTCGGAAGCCATGCAGGTGTCCCGGGTAGCATAGTGGTAGCCAGAGGCAGTGGTGACATGAAGACAACATTTGACCAGAAACACAATGTGCCAGTACAGTGATATTACAAAGAATGTGAGTAGTTTGGAGAAGAATAAGCAGATCTGCTTTGAGAATTTGCTTTACTGTTTACTGTTTGCTTTCCAGAAATAATAATAATGGCTTTCACTTTGCCAATATTGTGTAAATGTCTTGACTACAAATGGCCATAGCACTTATGGAATGGTTGATGCCAGTGGTTGTACATGCCTCATTCCTAGTTGTCTGGTAGTTTAAGGCACATCCTGTTTGCATGTGCAATGTGGTTAGATAGACAAACCACACAATTATATAATTATACTAGGATTGTCAAACCAATTTATGAAGGGATATTTGAATTTTATTTTCAAACAGGCATATACCTATGGATATAGTCAATAGTATGAGAAAAGAGAAGATGTAAGTAGAAATATACGTCAAATTCTGTTAACCCTGAATAAATTAATTAAAAGAGAAAATAATAACATTAATATCAACAACAAAAATCAGGACAGTTAATATTTATTGAGTTATTAATTTCTGACAAAACAATAATAGTAGGGGACTTCAACATACCGCTTGTGGTGAAGGACAGGACATCCAGAAAGAAGCTCAATAAAGACACGGAAGACCTAAATGCCACAATCAACCAACTTGACCTCATAGACATATACAGAACACTCCGCCCAACAGCAGCCAAGTATACTTTCTTTTCTAGTGCACATGGAACATTCTCTAGAATAGACCACATATTAGGGCATAAAGCAAGCCTTAGCAGAATCCAAAACATTCAAATATTACAAAGCATCTTCTCTGACCATAAGGGCATAAAGGTGGAAATCAATAACAGGAAAAACAGGGAAAAGAAATCACACTTGGAACCTGAACAAAACAAAAGACTGGATTATAGAAGGCATTAAGGATGGAATAAAGAAATTCCAATGAGAATGAAAACACTTCCTGTAAAAACGCTGAGACACAGTGAAAGCAATGCTCAGAGGTCAATTTATATCAATAAATGCACACATACAAAAAGAAGAAAGGACCAAAATCAAAGAATTATCCCCACAACTTGAACAAATAGAAAGAGAGCAACAAAAGAAAATCACAGGCGCCAGAAAAAAGAACAAATACTAAAAATTAGAGCTGAACTAAAAGAAATAGAAAACAAAAAAACAATCAAAAGAATTAGCAAGACCAAAAGCTGTTTTTTTTTTTTGAAAAAATTAACAAAATTGATAAACCACTAGCCAAACTGACAAAAGAAAAACAGGAGAAGAACCAAATAACCGGAATAAGAAATGAGATGGGAGATATTACAACAGACCCAACTGAAATTAAAAGAATCATATCAGATTTCTGGGAAAAATTGTACTCTAACAAACTTGAAAACCTAGAAGAAATGGGTGAATTCCTAGAAACACAGTGCCTACCTAAAGTAACACAAAAAGAGGTAGAACAACTAAATAGAACCATAACAAAAGAAGAGTTGGAAAAGGCAATCAACCCCCTGCTCCCCGCCCCAAAAAAGCCCTGGCCCGGACAGCTTCACTGCAGAGTTCTACCAAACTTTCAGAGAAGAGTTAACACCACGACTACTAAAGGTACTTCAGAGCATAGAAAAGGACAGAATACTACCAAACTCATTCTATGAAGCTACCATATCCCTCATACCAAAACCAGGTAAAGACACCACAAGAAAAGAAAATTACAGACCTATATCCCTCATGAACTTATATGCAAAAATCCTCAACAAAATTCTCGCCAATAGAATTCAACAACATATAAAAAAAAAAAAATTCACCATGACCAAGTGGGATTCATACCAAGTGTGCAGGGATAGTTCAACATTAGAAAAACAATTAATGTAATCCATGACATAAATAAAACAAAAGACAAGAATCCAATGATTTTATCAATTGATGCAGAAAAGGCATTTGACAAAGTCCAACACCTATTCATGATAAAAACTTGAGCAAAACAGGAATAGAAGGAAAATTTCTCAACATAATAAAGGGCATTTATATAAAGCCAACAGCAAACATCACCCTAAATGGAGAGAGCCTGAAAGCATTCCCACTGAGACTGGGAACCAGACAAGGACGCCCTTTATCACTGCTCTTACTCAACATTGTGTTGGGGGTCCTAGCCAGAGAAATTAGGCTAGATAAAGGAATAAAGGGCATCCAGATTGGCAAGGAAGAAGTAAAAGTATCTCCATTTGCAGGTGACATGATCTTATACACAGAAAACCCTAAGGAATCCTTCAGAAAACTACTGAAACTAATAGAAAAGTTCAGCAGAGTATCAGGATACGAGATAAGCATACAAAAATCAGTTGGATTCCTCTACACCAACAAAAAGAAGAAATCACCAAATCAATGCCATTTACAGTAGCCCCCAAGAAGATAAAATAATTAGGAATAAATCTTACCAAAGATGTAAAAGACTTATACAAAGAAAACTGCAAAACACTTCTGCAAGAAACCAAAAGAGACTTACATAAGTGGAAAAACATACCTTGCTCATCGATAGGAAGACTTAACATTATAAAAATGTCTATTCTACCAAAAGGGGTCTATACATTTAATGCAATTCCGATCCAAATCCCAACCACATTCTTTGATGAGATGGAGAAACAAATGACCAACTTCATATGGAAAGGAAAGAAGCCCCGGATAAATAAGGTATTACTGAAAAAGAAAAACAAAGTGGGAGGCCTTACTTTCCCTGATTTTAGAACCTATTATACCACCACAGTAGTCAAAACAGCCTGGTACTGGTACAACAACAGATTCATAGACCAGTGGAACAGAATTGAGAATCCAGATATAAATCCATCCACATATGAGCAGTTAAGTTTTGACAAAGGCCCCAAAACAGTTAAATGGGGAGAAGACAGTTTTTTTAACAAATGGTGCTGGCATAACTGGATATCCATCTGTAAAAAGCGAAACAAGACCCATACCTCACTCCATGCAAAAAAATGAGCTCAGAATGTATCAAACACCTAAATGTAAAATCTAAAAAGGTAAAGATCATGGAAGAAAAAATAGGGACACTGTTCGGAGCCCTAATACATGGCATAAATAGTATACAAAACATTATTAAAAATGCAAAACAAAAACTAGATAACTGGGAGCACCTAAAAATCAAACACCTATGCTCATCCAAAGACTTCACCAAAAGATTACCTACAGACTGGGAAAAAGTTTTCAAATATGACACTTCCGATCAGCGCCTGATCTCTAAAATCTACATAATACTGCAAAAACTCAACTGCAAAAAGACAAATAACCCAATTTAAAAATGGGCAAAAGATATGAATAGACACTTCACTAAAGAAGACATTCAGGTAGCTAACAGATACATGAGGAAATGTTCACGATTATCAGCCATTAAAGAAATGCAGATCAAAACTACAATGAGACTTCATCTCATTCCAACAAGGCTGGCGTTAATCCAAAAAACACAAAATAGTAAATGTTGGAGAGGCTGTGGAGAGATTGGAACACTTATACACTGCTGGTGGGAATGTAAAATGGTACAAGCACTTTGGAAATCAATTTGGGTCTTCCTTAAAAATCTAGAAATAGAACTACCATAAGATCCAGCAATCCAACTCCTTGGAATATATCCCAGAGAAATAAGAACCTTTACAGAAACAGATATATGCACACCCATGTTTATGCAGCACTGTTTACAATAGCAAAAAGATGGAAGCAACCAAGGTGTCGTCAACGGATGAATGCATAAATAAATTATGGTATATTCACACAATAGAATACTACACATCGATAAAGAACAGTGGGGAATCTGTGAAACATTTCATAACATGGAGGAATCTGGAAGGCATTATGCTGAGTGAAATTAGTCAGTTGCAAAAGGACAAATATTGTATAAGACCACTATTACAAGAACTTGAGAAATAGTTTAAACTGAGAAGAAAACATTCTTTTGTCATTATGAGAGGGGGAGGGAGGGAGGGCGGGAAAGGGGTTTAGATAGTAGATAAGAACTATTTTAGGTGAAGGGAAAGACAGCACACAATACAGGGGAGGTCAGCACAATTGGACTAAACCAAAGGCTGTTTCCTGAATAAACTGAATGCTTCAAAGGCCAGCGTAGCAGTGGCAGGGGTTTGCAGACCGTGGTTTCAGGGGACATCTAAGTCAATTGGCATAATAAAATCTATTAAGAAATCATTCTGCATCCCACTTTGAAGAGTGGCGTCTGGGGTCTTGAACGCTAGCAAGCAGCCATCTAAGATGCATCAATTGGTCTCAACCCACCTGGATCTAAGGAGAATGAAGAACACCAAGGACGCAAGGTGATTACGAGCCCAAGAGACAGAAAGGGCCACATGAACCAGTGACTACATCATCCTGAGACCAGAAGAACTAGATGTTGCTCGGCTAGAACCAATGACTGCCCTGACAGGGAACACAACAGAGAACCCCTGAGGGAGCAGGAGAGCAGTGGGATGCAGACCCCAAATTCTCATAGAAAGACCAGACTTCATGGTCTGACTGAGATTAGAAGGACCCTGGTGGTCATGGCCCCCAGACCTTCTGTTGGCCCAGGACAGGAACCTTTCCTGAAACCAACTCTTCAGACATGGATTGGACTGGAGAATAGGTTGGAGAGGGACGCTAGTGAGGAGTGAGCTTCTTGGACACTTGAGACTATGTTGGCATCTCCTGCCTCGATGGGAGATGAGAGGGTGGAGGGGGTTAGAAGCTGGCAAAATGGACACGAAAAGACAGAGTAGAGGGAGAGAGCGGGCTATCTCATTAGGGGGATAGCAATTGGGAGTATGTAGCAAGGTGTATATAAGTTTTTGTGTGAGAGACTGATTTGATTTGTAAACTTTCACTTAAAGCACAATAAAAATTATAAAAAAAATTTATTGAGAAATTATTGAGTGAGCTATATCGTTCCTAACAGTCTATTTGCATGATTTCATCAAAGCAGATTCATGAAGATAATATTATTTTTAGCTCCCACTGACTTTTGATGAAAATGGATCTTAGTAAAGTTAAGTTACTGCCCAAGGTAAAAACCTTAAAAAGATTAGACTAGGAAATGATCCAGGTGGGTTCATTGTAATCCCAAGGGCCTTAAAAGTGGAAGAGGGAAGAGGAAGAGAGAATCAGAAAGATAGCAGTGTGAGAAGGACTCAGCTCAGAATTGTTGGTTTTGAAAAAAGAGGAAGTGGATTGTCATGGATTGAACTGTGTTCCCCAAAAATGTCTGTCAGCTTAACTGGGCCATGAGTCCCAGTGTTGTGTGATTGTCCATCATTTTATGTGATTCCCTGTGATGTAAATCCTATCACCATGATGAAATGAGATGGATTAGTGGCAGTTATCCTGATGAGATATACAAGTTTGGATAGTGTCTTAAGCCAATC
This sequence comes from Loxodonta africana, assembly GCF_030014295.1. Lineage (NCBI taxonomy): Eukaryota > Metazoa > Chordata > Mammalia > Proboscidea > Elephantidae > Loxodonta > Loxodonta africana. The sequence goes on from NW_026975065.1 coordinate 1,867,262, forward strand.
TCTTTGAGATATGAAAGAGAGAGGTGAGCAGAGAGATAGGGGAGCCTTATACCACCAAGAAAGCAGTGCTGGGAGCAAAGGGTGTCCTTTGGACCTGAGGTTCCTGTGCTGAGATGCTCCCAGACCAAGGGAAGACCGATGAATCACAAGGGCCTTCCTTCAGAACTAATAGAGAGAGAAAACCTTCCCCTGGAGCCGGCATCCTTAATTTGGACTTCTAGCCTACTGGACTGTGAGAGAATAAGCTTCTCTTTGTTGAAGCCATCCACTTGTGGTGTTTCTGTTATAGCAGACTAGATGACCAAGACGTGGATCATGAGTGAAGGAATGTGGTTAGCCTCTAAAAGGTGGAAAGGCATGGAAACAGCTCTTTTACAGAGCCTCCAGAGGAAACAGAACCTTATGAACACCTAGATTTTAGCCCAGTGAGAACAATCTCAGAATTCTTACTTTCAGAACTCTAAGATAATACATTCTGTTTTGTTTAAGCCATTAAATGAGTGGTAATTTGATACAGCAGAAATAGGAAACTAAGAGGTGTGGCCAAGATGGTGGGATAAACTCTTCCTGTTGTCCCTCTTACAACAAAGACCTGAAAAAACAAATGAATTGATTATATATGACAATCTAGAAGCCCTGATCATAAAAGACAAAGCTGAAGAGTTGGATTGAGTGGCAGGGAGAAGGAGGGATAATTCAAAAACAGCAAAGAAGTGCCAGTTGTAAGGTTGCCAGTGCCCTGCTGACTAGGTCATCCTATGCCTGCAGGCTGAGGTGAGCAGTAGTGTTTGAGACGTACCTCACCATGTTGGGTGAGGCTGGGCAGCAGCGAGTCTGCACTCACCTCTGTAGCTAGGTGGAAGCAGTGCTGGACGTGCAAAAGTTAAGTGCAAACATCTAACCTACCACTGGGAGGCAAAATAAATTCTACTCCCAGAGTTTCACAGTGGAGAACTGGTTACTTTCCCTCACCTACCCCCACCCTGCTCTGCTCTGAAACCAGTCTGGCAGTATTCAAGAACTGTCACTCCCCCTAAGCCAGGAACTCGGGGTGAGTCAGGAGGCCCTGCCCCTTCATTGAGCCACTGGCATGAGGGGTCCGCAGACTTGCAGAATCCTTTACGCCTGCCTAGACCTGTGTGCAGTGGGTCAGTGGGTTTAGACCTGTGTGGGCTGATTCAACACCACATGCCATCATTATTGTAACAGCAGGGCATACACTTGAAGCCCATTTTCAACTTCAGCAGCCAAGGGGGAGCTGCAGACTCATGACATTTGACATGGCCCTGCCTCTTAAGCACAGAACCTCAGCCACCTACCCCAGAGGCCTGAGGGCTGGTGGTACCATTCACTCCATCTAAATAATAAAAAAAAAACAAACCCAGTGCAGTCGAGTTGATTCCAACTCATAGTGACCCTTTGGACAGAGTAGAACTGTCCCATAAAGTTTCCAAGGAGCGCATAGTGGATTCGAACTGCCGACCCTTTGGTTAGCAGCCGTAGCACTTAACCATTACACCACCAGGGTTTTCTCACTCCATCTAGCCACTCACATAACAGGGGTCTGAGAGTAAGCGGTGCCTCCCATTCCCTACAGTCAAAAGGACTGTGTGCCCAAGGACCGGCTGCAATACCCCTCACCACATGCTCTAGGGAAAAAGGGACACACCCTCACCAAGGCATCCAGGGGCAGCCATCAGCCCCCTGCCTTGTTCCACACATACCCCCTATAGCAGCCGGATACCTGTTCCTGCTTCAAACACCAATATGCAGCCCTGACAGTCTGGGACTGTAGGTGAGAGTCTGCACCACACATTTGGTGACTGAAAACCTGGACACCTGTGCCACACCAGAACATATGGAGAGGAAGTTAAAGGCAATATTAAGAAATAAAATGTTGGTTTAAATTTAGAAAAATAAAGGTAAATTTTAAGGTAACCACAAAGGAAGCTAACAAACCTACCCATCAAAATAAAAAGAAAAACATGAGGACTTAGCAAAAACAAAATAAACAATAATGAAAAAATATGAAAAGAGAATACATAAGAAAAACAACTCAACAGCACAGAAAATTAAGTGGAACAAAGAAACCGCCAGCACCACCCAAAAAAAAAACAAAAACAAGCAACAACAACAAAATGACAGCACTAAACTCATACCAATCAATAATTACACTGAATGTAAATGGACTAAATGTGCTAATAAAGAGATGAGTAGTGGCAAAAATGATTAAAAAAAACGCAATTGGTCTATATGCTGCCTATAACAGACACGACTTAGACTCAAAGACACAAACAAACTAAAACTAAAATGATGGAAAAAAAATATCAAGTGAACAACCACAAAAAAAGAGCAGGAGAGACAATATTAATCTCTGACAAAACAGATTTAAAGCAAAATTCACCACAAAGGATAAGAAAGGACACAGCTTAATGTTTAAAGGGTCAATACACCAGGAGGACATAATTATAATAAATACATAAGCACCTAGAGAGAGGGCTCCAAGCCACACAAAACAAACCCTAATAGTATTGGAAAGAGAAATAGATAATCCACCATAATAGCAGACTTCAACACACCACTTTCAATGAAGAACAGAACATGTAGAAAGAAAATAAAGATACAGAAGATCATAGACATATACAGAAATCTATCCAGCAGCAGCCAAGTATACATTCTTTTCCAACTCACATGGAACAGTCTTCAGAATAAACTGCATATTGGGCTGCAAAGCAATATGCAGAATTCAAAACACTGAAATTTTACACAGCATCTTTTCTGATTATAATGACATAAAATTAGAAATCAATAACAGAAACAGCAAGGAAAAAATCAAATACATGGAAACTGAACAACACCTTGCTTAAAAACTACTGGATTATAGAAGAAATCTAGGATGGAAAAAATGAATTCATAGAATTAAATGAGAAAGAAAACATGTATGACCAGGACCTTTGGAAAACAGCAAAAGCAATGCTTAGAGGTCAATTTATAACAATAAATGCACACATTCAAAAAGAAGAAAGTGCCAAAATCAAAACATTAACCCTACAACTTGAACAAATAGAGAGAAACAAAAGTAGCCCTCAGGCACCAGAAGAAAGGAAATAATAAAGGTTAGAGCAGAAATGAATGAGATAGAGAATAGGAAAACAATTGAAAGAGTAGACAATACTAAAAGATGGTTCTTTGAAAAGATCAACAGAATCAATAAACCATTGGTCAAATTGACAAAAGAAAAAACAGGAGAGGAAGCAAATAACCTAAAAAAGAAATGGAATGGGTGATATCACAACAGACCCAATGGAAATAAAAAGGATCATAACAGAATGCCATGAAAAAATGTACTCTAACAAATTTGAAAATCTAGAAGAAATGGACAAATTTCTAGGAACACAATACTTACCTAAACTAACAAAAATTGAGGTAGAAAAATTAAATAAACCCACAACAAAAGAAGAGATTGAAGAGATAATTAAAAAAATAAAAACCAACAACAGCAAAAAAGCCCTGGCCCAGACGGCTTCACTGGAGAATTCTACCAAACTTTCAGGGAACAGTTAACATCATTACTACCAAAGACATTTCAGGCATAGAAAAGGATGGAATACTCGCAAACTCACTCTATGAAGCCAGCATAACCATGATAGAAAAGTCAGGTAAAGATCCACAAAAAAAGAAAATTACAGACCTATATCCCTCATGAACTTAGATGCAAAAATCCTCAACAAAATTCTCGCTGATAGAATTCAACAACATATCAAAAAATAATTCACCATGACCACGTGGGATTCATACCAGGTATGCAGGGATGGTTCAACATTAGAAAAACAATCAATGTAATCCATCACATAAATAAAACAAAAGACAAGAACCACATGATCTTATCAACTGATGCAGAAAAGGTATTTTAAAAAGTTCAAAACCCATTCTTGATAAAAACTCTCAGCGAAATGGGAATAGAATGAAAATTCCTGGACATAATAAAGGCCATTTATACAAAGCCAACAACCAACATCATCCTAAATGAAGAGTCTTAAAGCATTCCCCTTGAGAAGGGGAACCAGACATGGATGCCCTTTGTCACCACTCATATTCAACATTGTACTGGAGGCCCTAGCCAGATGAATAAGGCAAGAAAAAGAAATAAAGTGCATCCAAATTGGTAAGGAAGAAGTAAAAGTATCCTTGCAGATGATATGGTCTTATACGTGGAAAACCCCAAAGAATCCACAAGAAAACTACTACAGCTAATAGAAGATTTTGGCAAAGTATCAGGATATAAGATAAACACACATAAGTCAGTCAGATTCCTCTACACCAACAGAGAGAACTTCCAAAAGGAAATCACCAAATCAATACCATTATAAAAGCTCCCAAGAAGATAAAGTATTTAGGAATAAATTTAAACAGAGATGTAAAAAACCTACATAAAGAAAACTGCAAGACACTATTGCAAGAAATCAAAAGAGACCTACATAAGTGGAAAAACATACCAAGCTGATAGACAGGAAGACTCAACATTATGAAAATGTCAATTCTTCCCAAAGTGATCTACAGATATAATGCAACCTCAATCCAAATTCCAATGTCAACTTTTAGCATGTTGGAGAAACAAATCACAAACTTCATATGGAAAAGGAAGAAGCCCCAAATAAGTAAAGAATTACTGAAGAAGAAGAACAAAGTGGGAGGCCTCACACTACCTGATGTTAGAACCTGTTATACCACCACGATAGTCAAAACAGCCTGCTACTGGTACAACAGACACATAGACCAATATAACAAAATTGAGAACCCAGACGTAAATCCATGCACCTATGAGCAGCTGAAACCCTGGTGGCGTAGTGGTTAAGTGCTACAGCTGCTAACCAAAAGGTTGGCAGTTTGAATCCACCAGGCGCTCCTTGGAAACTCCACAAGGCAGTTCTACTCTGTCCTATAGGGTCTCTATGAGTCAGAAACGACTCGATGGCGATAGGTTTGGTTAATCCATAAAACACAAAATAAAAATGTTGGAGAGGTTGTGGAGAGATTGGACTCTCATGCACTGCTGGTGAGAATGTAAAATGATACAATCACTTTGGAAAACAATCTGGTGCTTCCTTAAAAAGCTAGAAGTAGAAATACCATAAGATCCAGCAATCCCACTCATAGGAATATACCCAAGAGAAGTAAGAGCAGTCGCAGGAATAGACATATGCATACCATGTCCATGGGAGCACCATTCACAACAGCACAAAGATGTAAACAACCTAAATGCTCACCAACAGACGAATGGGAAACAAATTATGGTACAGACACACAGTGCGGCCTACTGACGGAGCCCGGTTCTACTCCGACACCCAGCGGGTCACTGTGAGTTGCGTTTGATTCTACTGCAACTGGTGGTGTTTTTGTTTTATATGAAGATAAGCTGTAGCTATGTTGTTGTTGATGTCTTGTGCTGAATGTTGTTGTTGAGAGCAGTTGCTATTTAGTTGGCTTCTACTCAAAGTAACCTAATATATAAGAGAAAGAAATTTTCCCTGGTCCCATGCCATCCTAATGATTGTTGGTATGTTTGAGTCCATTGTTGTTGTTATTGGGTCAATCCATCTTTTTGAGGGTTTCCTTTATTTTTGTGATCTTCTACTTCACCTAACAGGACTTCTTTTCCTAGTGATCGGTCTTTGCAGATAATGTGTCCAAAGTAAGTAAGATGAAGTCTTGCCATCCTCATTCCTAAGGAACATTTCATTATTTTATTGTAAGACTGATTTTTTTGTTCTTTTGTTAATCCATGGTACATTCAATATTCTTCACCAACACCACACTTCCACGCATCAGTACTTCTCCTGCCTTCTTTTTTCATTGTCCAGTTTTCACATTCACAGAGGCGAACAAAAAGACCACAGTGTTGAATAGAAGTAGGGAAAAGAGATATCCTTGCCGTGTTCCTGATTTTATGGCAAAATCTTTCAGTCTTTCACCATCGAGTATAATGTCAATTGTTGGCTTTTCACAACTGTCCTTTATCATTTTAAGGAAGTGTACTGAGGTGAAGGAAATTCAGAGCTATATGACAGTATTGCACAACAAGCTATTTAATGGGGCCAACACATTGAAAGTCACATGCAAGGGGGTGGTCCCTGTAGCAGAAGGTCTTCCAGAGGCTAGAGTCACAGGTAGCATCAGAAGGAGAAGAGAGCAAGAAAGCTCCCAGGGGTGAGAAGCGATATCCTCCTGCAGCCAGGCGATAAGTCTCTGGGTCAGAGAGCTCTAAAAGCAGCAGCATCTTAGGGTCTTTATAACTACAGGAATTTATCTTTTTTTTTTTTTTTTTTTTTTTAGGACTAGCAGAAGTTGAGTCCAGTTTTGCAGGGTATGTAAAACAGGCAGGTCCTAAGTGGCTAAAAATCTGGTTATTTGGGCTATTTTTAAATCAGTTGGATGTGTACAAGTTTGAGTTTCATGCCAGTTTTTTTTTTTTTTTTCCATATAATACGTCTCAGCTTACTTGAAGAAGTAAATAACTTGGGGCTAATACACAGAGGCTATTTTTGACTCTCACACAATAGGAAGTTCCCTTTTATTCCTGATTTTTGAGTGTTTTTTTGTTAAACGCTTTTTCCTGCATCAGTTGATAGATCATCCCCCTCTCCCTACGTTCTATTAATGTGTTGCATTACATTGATTGATTTTCATATATGCTGCACTTGTGGGACAAAGCACACAGGGTTATGGCATATGGTCCTTTTAATATGCTGCTGGATTGGAGTTTTACTATTTTGTTGAGGATTTCCATAGATATTTCTATGCAATATTTTTTTCTGATGGCTTTGTCTGGCTAAATATCAGGATGCTGATAGCATCATGGATTGAGTTACAAATTATTCCTTCCTTTTAGTTTTTGGAAAAGTTTGAGAAACATTGATGTTAATTTCTATTTGATGCCTTCTTTATAATTTCTTTGTCATTATTGATATTCTCTATTCGTTGAGACATTCTCCTGTTTTCCTTTAGGTCTTTGACCACGTTTAACACAGTAGATTTAAACGATTTGCCTAGCAATTCTATGTCATTGGTTCTTCAGGGACTGCTTTCACAGATCTTTTTTTTTTTTTTTTCCCTGTGAATTGGTTGTACTTCCCGTTTCTTGGCATGCCTAGTATTTTTACCAAACACTGGGCTTTGTGAATTTTATGTGTTAACTCTGAAAAGCAGATTCTCCAGCCTACCTAGTGCTTGCTGTTATTGTTGAGGGCTGCGGTCATCTGTTTAGTGACATTTCCAAACTATTTATTTGTTTGTATGTATTTATTATTTTGCATAGACTGTATTCTTTGCCATGTGTGGTCACTGAAGTCTATCTTCAGTTATTTTAGTGGTCAACCAGTGACCTGATAAAGACCTTTTTAGGAGTCAAAAAGAGAAGAAAAAGAAAACTAAAAACCCTTTCCTGGTCATTGAAGATTGACTCTGAATTAGGTACTCTTTCAATGCTTAGCCAGGCCACCTACAATTGGGCCTTAGTCTACACCTCTGTTTGTGCAGAGCCCAAAGATCTGCCAGAGGCTCAAACCTAGGGTCCTCTCAGGTCTTGTCTGAGCATGCATTCAGCCTGGGTATGTACATTGGATCTCTGATCCTTCAGTACATGCAGTATCTCTACAAACAGTTTATTCTCCCATGCATCTGCCTCGTCAGCCTCTTCTTTTCCAGGCTATCAGGTTTGTCTGCTTCTTTCCCTGTTCTCCATTCCTTACCTAAGCTGGTTATGGCATTATATGTCTTTAAGGCTTTTGACAGACAGATACCACCTGGTAGCCACTCATGTCTGAGAGGAGTAAAGCCAAGGCCTATCTCAGAGCAGGTATCTCTGGAACTACCAGATTGGTCAAAATAAACAACAACAACATTTTTAGAAAAAAGATCTGTCTTCTCCACACCCTGGCACCAGCAAGCCACACCAGGAATGTGGGCTGCTGTCTTCATGGCAGCTGCCAAGTGGGGAACGGGGGATAGTAGGTGAATAAACAAAAATGCCACCATTTTTCATCAAAATTCAACAGCATCTTTTCTCATGAAGCACTTAATGTTTATTCTGTCAGTTTTTTTTTTTCCACTTATTCATTGCTTCAGGGAAACCCTGGTGGCCTCGTGGTTAAGTGCTACGGCTGCTAACCAAAGGGTCGGCAGTTCGAAGCCTCCAGGTGCTCCTTGGAAACTCTATGGGGCAGTTCTACTCTGTTCTGTAGGGTCGCTATGAGTGGGAGTCGACTCGATGGCATTGGGTTTGGTTTTTGGTTTTTTTCATTGCTTCAGTGAAGGGAATGAATCCTATACCTTCTTAACACACTGTTTTCTGTAACATCCCCTCTCCTGATGTTTTTAAGTGGCCTTTCTCTTATTTTAGAAACCCTGGTGGCGTAGTGGTTAAGTGCTATGGCTGCTAACCAAGAGGTCAGCAGTTCAAATCCACCAGACGCTCCTCGGAACTGTATAGTGCAGCTCTACTCTGTCCTATAGGGTCGCTATGAGTCGCAATCGACTTGACGGGAGTGGGTTTGGTTTTCTGGTTTTCTCTTATTTCAGTATTTGCTTGGTTGCTGTAAATATTTTAAAACTTTCTAAATTTCTAAAAAAGTTCATGCTAACACTTTTTGCTTTGGAACAGGCCCTCCACAGAAGCTATCTGAGGCTATCAACTTGGTCATTTTCACTGACATTATCCACATCTCATTTTTTAAAAATATACACGGATATACAATTGATCCAACAACTTTCACTGAAATGTGTATCCTTTTATCACTCCCCATACAAGCACCTGACATATGTGACTCATCATTGTACACGTATGTGTGCATCTGGATTATATATTCTCTTCCATTGGTCTATAACTATATCAATACAAATTTTTGATATCACGTAGAGTGATGCATCTCATTTAATTATTTTTAAAACTCCTTTTGAGCTATTACTGTTTTTTGCATCATTTTGTATAAATTCTATAGCCAACTTGTAAATTAAACACACACACATGCACACACTGATGGGATTCTAATGGGGATTATATTGAATTTATGTAATAATTGAAATGATTTATTTTTTCATTGTTCAGTATAACTCATGGATAATGCACTTAAATATAATGGTTTCATTACAAGTAAGTATGGGCAGCAGCTAGGGGGAGGCATGAGGAATCTTCTCGAGTGCTAATAATATGTTACTACTTTCATATAAAAAATAGGTTTGTTCAATTTGTGATAATCCAGCTGATTAGTTGTGAATGTACTGTATATGGATTTCTTTATTCTATATAACTTACACAAATCATCCTTCAAATTGCTATTTACTTAAAAAAAGTTTGTTAGCTATAGCTATTGAAGTTTAGGCATCGTGTTTAGTCAGGTTTAGGCTCTATTGGAACTCAAAAGCATGAAAATGGTCAAAAATACTACAAAAATTAATTACAATAATAAAAGATCAAGGATGTATAAAACTCTAAGGCCAAGATCAAGAAGCTGGGCGTGGAGATTACCTGAAACTTGAAGCTAGCAACTGGACATGCAACCATATACTTCACTGACTGATGTGGTCTGCAGATGTGAACTTTCATGCAGTCTGTGTGAAAAATATTTCAATATGTTAAAATTCATTTAATTTGAATGTACATTTATTAAAATATGGATTTGTTATTTTCATGTTTGATAGTAAGTGTAAATTAGAATGTCAAACTTTATGTAAAACACAAACGGTTTACACACTTAAGTAATTTCATCACCAATTCCATTCATAGATATATACAAAATACAAACTCTTGTTTATGGGAAACAGGAGACAAATGCAACAATGTTTATAAGTGCATTGTATATAATAGTAGACAACTAGAAATAAAACAAGCATCTATCAGCAACAACACCAACAACAAAAAATGGATAAATGTGTAGTATACTCTTAAAATAGAATGCCATTCAATAATAAAATAGAATGGGCTGTCATTTCATTCAACCTGGAGCATTAGTAATGTCAACCGAAAAAACAATCAATTTTCAAAAAGATTATCTACAACTTAAGACCCCTTTATTAAGTTCTACAGCATCTAAAAATATTTTCTAATACCCTATGAATTCTGTATTATAATTATAGCAAGAGAATTAAAAAACTAAAAATTCAGAATGATGGTGGAGGTATAGGAGGATATGAGGAGTCCCTGGATGGTGCGAACAGTTAACATAGTCACTGCTAACTGAAAGCTTGGTGGTTCGAGTCTACCCAGAGGCACCTCAGAAGAATGGATTGGTGATCTACATTAGAAAAATAAGCCGTTGAAAACTCTACCAAGAACAGTTCTACTCTGACACACATGGGGTTGCCATGAGTTGGAGGAGCACTAAAGATAAACAGATTTACTATTTTAGTTGTTGGGTTGGGTGATGAACTTATAGGTATACATTATAAACAAACTGACCGAAGTAAGGCATTCATAGACCAATAAACACATTTTGTCTTGAACCAAAAATGAGTGTTCCTAAAGGCCATTACATATAATTATTATTAAAATTATTGACAATGGATCCAAAAAAACTTGTCAGTGAATCTCTAAAATACTTCACAGAAATATACACTTTCTTCCAATACCATTGTTCATGCACTGATGGCACACTGGTTGTATTTTGCTCTCATGGTTTATATCCCACTTTATATTTAGCACCAAGTAGTTTAGCAACCCCCTGCATTATTTATTATCAACACTCAGACTCTACGAAGTTTTCATATATTACTGATTGGAAAATAAATGATTAAATCCAATTTGGATAACGCTGTTAGAGCTAAACATGTGCCTAATTTATGACCAAGCAATTTCAATTTAGGTATATATACAAGAGAATTGAGTTCACGTGTTCTCAAAAAACACTTGTACAAGAAGCTTTATGGTAGTTTTATTCATTATAGCCAAACATTTCTGACATCAGAATGGAAATAATTATTCTAAGCCATATGATGGAATTCAGCTTTGTAATAAAAATGATGGAAACACTCAAAAATATGGTTAAACCTTTTAAATATGTTTAGGAAAAGAAACCAGACATCAAAGAGAACTTATTTTCTGATTTAAAAGTTTCTACTCAATGGTCATGAGAAGTAAGAGCTTCTATTTAAGGGTGATAGAAGCCAGAATAATGGTTGTAATTGTGGGCCCAAGGCATTAACATGAAAGGAGCATAAGAGATGACGAATGATGAAATGCTCCACCTGCGGTTTCCCTCAAGCTGTAATGATGACAGTTCCACACTTCCAGTTGTTTATTTCAAGTTTTAGCCCAATTCTGAAAGCTTCTTATTTCATAGAATTTCACATTCCATGTGTCCACAAAACTCAAATGTCTGCTTTCTCCCAGTCTCCTGAATCTGGCCAGTTTTTGCTCCTCCACTAATATCACCTTGATCCAAGGTAATATCTTGTCACAGCTGGACTACTGCAATGGCTTTCTCCTGCCCACATCAGTTCTCTACCACAACTCTGCAATGGTAGCCCATTGTTTTAGGTTCAAAGCCACAATCCTCACGTTGATCTAATTTACACTGTAAGACCCGGCCCCAAAACATATACCTATTTCCTGTGTCTCACCAATTTACTCCTTGATCTTTTGTGACTACGCTGGGCATGTCCCCACCTCAGGGAGTTCTCACTTGTTCTTTGCTCTTCCCAGAACATTTATCCACAAATATCCACTTGTCTCTCTTCCTCGACTCCTTTTAGTTTTTGACAAAAGTCATATTCTTGATTCTCCCTTCTCTGACTATTTGACTTAATATTGCAAATATCCTCTGTTTTCCTGATTCCAATTTTCCACTTAGTTCTTCTTCATGGTGGTTAATACTTTTTGGTATACTCTGAAATTTACCCAAACCCAGTGCTGTCGAGTTGATTCCGACTCATATAAGGTCGCTTTACCAGTTAATTTTATATACTGTCTTTCTCCCCACGATAAAATGTAAACTTCATGAGAGCAGAGACTTATGTCAGTTTTTTCTTGTTTAATCCCATTTCACCAGTGCCTATAACAGTGTCACATACAGAGTTAAAGCATTAAAGCCCTTGTTCAATGAATGAATAAATAAATAAATAAGTGGATGTATGCATTTTGCTCTATATTATAGTTTGTTCATCATATGTATTTTCCTGACATTGTGTATTATATGGTAAATTATATTTCATGTGCATTTTATTTCAGAATATTAAAAAGGTACTAAAAATTTGTTATGACATGGGAGCATTGTGTTGACAGGGATTAAATCTATTGCTTTAGAAGATAAAGTTGAAAATGGCAACCATTCTCTTGCTTTTACACGGCAAATCCACCCAGTTCCAATAACAAAGCTTTAGTTATTTCTGAGAAGTGTAGAAACCAAGGCATTGTTACATTTATTTATTTTGTAAACATTTCTTTGAGCTTACATCTCTCTAGACAGTAGGCTAATCAAATCATGTTGTTCAGTCTCAAACTATAAAGGGTTCCTAAAGTCATATTTTCTGTACAAATGTCTATTTTCCCAGCACTCTTCTCATGGCCCCCATGACCTCCTTATTCCTCAGACTGCAGATAAATGGGTTCAGAAGAGGTGTAATGATACTGTAAAACACCGCCACCACTTTATCTTCCTCAGGGTAATGCAAGGAATGTGGCCTTGTATAGGTGGAGAGAGTAGTCCCGTAGAATAGGCTTGCCACAATCAGATGAGAGGAACACGTGGAGATGGCTTTTGTCTGCCCTTTACCTGAGCTCATCTGGTAAACCACAATAAGCACCTGGGCATAGGAAGCCAGAATGGCCATGAATGGTAGTAACAGAATGACAAGGCCACTAAAGAGGACAGTATACTCATACTGGGAGGTGTCCTGACACACCAAAGGCATTAGAGATGGAACTTCACAGAAAAGTGGTTAATGATCCGAGATGTACAGAATGGAAGTTGAAATACATACAGTGTATGTATTAAAGCATTGATAGAACTACTGGCCCATGCACATGTGACCATGGACAAACAGATCGTCCTGCTCATGAGCACAGGATAATGTGAAGGGTGACAGATCGCTACATGTCTATCATAAGACATGAAACCAAGAAGAGCTTCAGTTCCACCAAGAGTCAAAAACAGAAAGGTTTGAATCTCACAACCGAAAAAAGTAACGGTCTTACTATTTGACAGGAAGTTTGCTGCCATCTTGGGTACCGTGGTGGAGATGTACACCATGTCAATGAAGGAGAGCTGACTGAGGAGGAAGTACATGGGAGTGTGGAGCAGAGTGTCCAATCGGATGAGGTGGATCAGTATGATATTTCCCATCAAAGCCACTGAGAAGGTGACAGTAATGGCAACAAAGAGTATCTTGTTCATTTGGCCATATTGGAAAAGGCCAAGAAGTATAAACTCTGCTCCAAAAGTTTGATTTTCTGTCTTCATGGCTTAAATCAAAACAAAGCAGACCATATCTGAAAATTCCATTAACAACATTGATTGACCTTTGAGAGAAAACAAAATGATTATTAAACGCAGTAGGATTCCCTTTAATCAGCTTAGATGACTATGTCTCTCCCTATTTTTATATAGGAAACCCTGGTAGTGTAGTAGTTAAGTGCTATGGCTGCTAACCAAAAGGTCAGCAGTTTGAATCCTCCAGGCACTCCGTGGAAACTCTATGGGGCAGTTCTTCCCTGTCCTGTAGGGTACTATGAGTCAGAATCAATTCAACAGCAATGAGTTTGGTTTTGGGTTTTTATGCACTGAATCTGTGTCTATTGAGCAATGGGCATTTTGAAAAATAAAATAAAAATAAGGTTTCTTTAAAATTGATCACAGAATAAAAATATAATATGGGGATAAAACATTTAGATGATTTGCCAACATGAGTTATTACTCCCCTTGTAAATATCTTCATGATGATAGACTAGAGACATGTTCACATGTTGTGAAAAATCTTTCACTCAATTCCTTCATATATATAGTTTAGAATTGCACTGTTGGTTAAACTTGGTATAATATTCTTTAAAAAAAACTTCTTGACTCCATTTTTCAATTTTGAATTTGTATTGGCTATACATTGTAATAAAATTATATTAACATTTGTGGGTCAGGAATATTTTAGCTCTTCTAAATGAATTGGTGGTTATGTAGATAACATCTGTAAGTGTAAATAGGAATTCATTGACAAAGCCCTCCAAAAAAAAAAAAAAATCGATCGATCTACCTACCTACCTATCATCTACCTACCTATCTACCTACCTGTCTACCCACCTACCTACCTACCTATCTATCATCTATCTATCTACCGACCTGTCTGTCTGTCTATCTATCATCTATCTGTCTTTCTTTCATCTATCTATCTATCTATCATCTATCTATCTATCTATCTATCTATCTATCTATCTATCTATCTATCATCTATCTATCTATCTATCTATCTATCTATCTATCTGTCTATCTATCATCTATCTGTCTATCTATCATCTATCTATCTATCATCTATCTATCTATCTACCTACCTAAAACCTATCTATCTATCTATCATCTACCTATCTATCATCTATCTATCTATCATCTATCTGTCTATCTATCTGTCTATCATCTATCTATCATCTATCTATCTATCTATCATCTGTCTATCTACCTGTCATCATCACCATCTATCATGTATCTATCTATCTGTCTGTCTATCTATCTATATGCCAGACCTAAGGGATGGTTGGAGAATGAATCATTAAAATATAAGTTAACAATTATTCATCTAAATTTAACTCAAGAAGCATGTCAAGAATGGCATTTTTAATTTTACTTAGTCTTGTTATATTAATTGGGGAAATTTACATTTAAACTGCACTTGGAAGAAGTGGCAATTAGTAAAAGTTTATCACTTGCTCCTCAATTGGGATATGAAATCAAAAGACTACTGATGGCTTTTTTAAAATTCAAAAGTTTTGGATAATTCTTATTGCAGAACAACGTTAAGAAATAGAAAATATTTTCAATTAAAAACTAGCTAACTTTAATATAAAACCCCTTGTTGTTGAGTTGATTCCGATTCACAAAGACCCTATAGGACAGAGTAAAATTGCTCCATAGGGTTTCCAAGGAGTGGCTGGTAGACTCGAACTGCCAACCCTGTGGTTAGCAGCAAAGCACAAAATTAACTGACAATAACAATTGTTGATTATACACGTGCAAATACTAATACAATTCTGGCATATAAAATTCAATGACTCTAAAAAGACCATACTTAATGGTCTGACTGAGACTAGAGGAATCCCGGCGGTCATGGTCCCCAAACCTTCTGTTGGCACAGGACAGGAACTGTCCCCGAAGACAACTCATCAGACATGAAAGGGACTGGACAGTGGGTAGGAGAGAGATGCTGATGAAGAGTGAGCTAATTATATCAGGTGGACACTTGAGACTGTGTAGGCATCTCCTGTCTGGAGGGGGAACGGGAGGATAGAGAGAGTTGGAAGCTGGCAAAATTGTCAGAAAGGAGAGACTGGAAGGGCTGACTCATTAGGGGGAGAACAAGTGGGAGTACAGAGTAAGATGTACATAAACTTATATGTGACAGACTGACTTGATTTGTAAACGTTCACTTGAAGCTCAATAAAAGTTAATTAAAAAAAAATTCAAGGACTCATCATCGGTTATATTTACTGTTAACTTGACTATACTTGGTCCAAGATGCAGTCACATGAGCAAACCAAAATGTAAGTCTTTGTTCTGTAAATGCCTGACCTCAGAAGCCTAAATGTGAGTGAACAAGTTAGTATATGAGCTCATAAACTATATCTGCTATTCATGAATTGGGAAGATATTGTCTGAAACTTCCTATTCATGAATTACAAATAAAGCTTATAAATTCATATGCAAATTTACTCTAGTAGAAATTTTATTTTTTACATTATCTATAGTCAACCAAGTTCGTATAAACTGAGGCATACTTTGTTTTTTTTTAACTAACAATATCATATTAGGAATTTTCATTGTGTAAATAATTTGTAGAAGTATAATAAATGTAATATGCTTTACGGAAGCATTTTAGAATGATGAGTACATGATAAAAACAGATAAGGGAACTAAAAAAATCAGCTTGGTGAGATAATGTGCATGTATTCAAAATCAGTTATGAAAGCCAGACAGTTACACATTATATATAGAAAAATATATGCATATGCATGTGTGCATATATATTTCACTTGAAATAAAACAATTTACGAAATATTTTAATTCAACTGCAAAGACTCTCACCACGAATTTGTATTGCTTGAAACAGTTTACAGCCTTTCACCATTCCAGTAATATTGTTGAATATGACTACGCCTTGAGCATAATACAAAGTGGCAAGGCAAAAATAAGAAACATTTTTTTCTACCCCAGTCAAGACTACAAGTGATGCCTCCAGGACCATGCTGCCCAGTAGGGGTTGCACTGGACCTTCAAACCCTACCCTTTTCTCGCTTTACAAAGACACATCTCTCACCTTGCTCTTTTGTGATTGCTGTCCTAAGAAAATTTAAAATCAATATATGGCCTAATTAATCTCAGATAACATATCTAGATATTCAATTTTTGCAGTAATCATCCAAATGTAATGTGGATAATCTAGCCAGCCCAGAAATCGCCCAAATCAAAGGAAATGGGCATCCAAGAAAAATACTATTCACTCTACATAATTTATCAAATAAAACACATTCCTTTAAATAGTGTCCCTGAGATTAGTCATATATTGATCTTTTTGACACGAATTGTAGCGAAGTATTCAAGGTATTATAATATTTTAGGTTAAATTCAGAGTAATTAATGGTCCAAAAGAGCTATTTGAAATCTGAATGGTTGTTATTATGAACAAGACTGCTTTACCTCCAGCAGACCACGTTTTTAAAACTGAAAAACAAGCCACTGTGTTGAAAAGCGTATTCTTTTTCATTAGGTATTTAGACATATAGATTATTTTACATACATAAAAATAGTTGAAAAAAAATTTTAATTGAGATATATTGTCTTTTATAGAGATAATGTTTCGATCTCCTAGAAGATTTTTTGAAATAAATTATTAAACAGGGAGTTGGGAAACGGATCTGCAAAATTACATAGACGATTTTCCTGTCACCCCACTTGGGCACAGCATTAGAGAGGCACAGTAAGTCTGTGTTTCAAAAATTTTTAAGTTAAATTATATTATTTGTTTGTCATATATATTAAAAAGTCACAGACAAAACTGCATGTATTAGGAAAATCAAGCTACTTGACACTTGTACAGGGTGGCAGAAAAATAAATTCACAAAGAAATCCAAAACTGTGAAATCCCTAATTTGAAACACATTTTAGGAAGTGTTACCATTCTATGAACTTGCAGGATTGCTTTTTTTTTTTTTTTTTTTGCCTCAGCAAATAAGTCTTCAATCATTTACCATGAAAAAATTTAGTGGAAAAAAGAATCAAATGTTCAAACTCATTTTCTCGTCCTTATATAAGACTTTAAACCTCTCGGTGGACACAGGCTGGCTGCCTGATCAGGGTGGAATTCATACTTTGTTTCTCAGAGACCTTCTGGGAAAACTAGACCTCTAGTCCGTGATTAAGCACATTGTACAAATTACAAGTGATATTTTATTAGTCCTGGTGTCTGCATTCCTGGGGGGAGGGAGGGAAATGAACAAAGGGTCAAGCCTCAAAATATATTTGTTCAAGTGAAAAAAAAATCAAATAATTGATATTAGCTGATTGCTTTAAAAAAATTTTTTTAAAAGTTAACTATTTTTATTTTACCTTTAAAATATGTACGTAGATTTTGACTCCGTATAGTTAGTAATCAGCTAATATATAGTTTGATTTTTTTTTCTGTACAAAATATGCATGAAATACTGAGGAGTTATCTAATATAGGTGATATTATTAATGTGCTAAATTTTACAATAATTTTATTCCCAAAATAGGAAGGTTGGCTTGGCCATGGAAGTAAGGGACTCCGATTTCTGAAAGTCCACAGATCAAATACAAATGCTGTGATCCCTAAGGGTTAAAGTGCCCACGTGTAGAGTAGAATTTAGATTTTGGCATGGTGCTCAATAATGTTGTTCTATTTCGATGAGATGTATTTAATCTGGAAAAATTGAAGTGAGCTGAAATTTTGCCCAGTCAATTCCCTTACCTGATTCTATGGGATGACATGAAATAGCTGCTGTGCTCAAGAATGGGAAAAGAAAAGTGCAATAACTTAAGAAGAAACTCGATGTGGGTTAGATTTTGGGAAGAAAATACACAGGTTTATTCTCTCATGTACAGACAGGGATGTAAGTCACATCGTAGATCTTATCTTCATTTTTCTCCAATTATAATATATATGTTATTTTATAATTCATAAATTATTATTTATAATAATTATTTCTTAATTTGAAATATTTTGTCTCATTATTCTCTAAATCACCTTCCAGAGAAAACTCCAGGGGCCAAACAATCACTGAGTCAGTTTTAGGATGAAACACAGGTGTTTAGGAACCTTAATCTCAGATTTTTACTGAATGATTGAGTCCTATGAATAGTCAACATTTGCCTCACATTCAGTCACTTGTGGAAGGATTTCTAGAATATTGAAGTGATATTTGTAAGTTTTGAATACTGTGAAACTTGTACAGTTGCTGGCATTTTCTTTAAGAACAAGAGAGCAAAAATGCAAATATAAAATTGATATGACTGTGGAAGAGGCCTGCACAGGTGAGAGGATCTGCAGTTCAAGTTTCTTGTGTTTCAATGAAAACCTACCTCTGAAGTTAGGTTTGATACCTTTAAGTGGTGCTTGTTGTTATTGTTTTATTATTATTATCACCTGATATTGCATGAGAAAAATATTTGTGTATTATACACAGACAGTTGTCAGCTACTTTGGATGGGTATGAGAACATGAAAACCTAGAACTCTTCCTGAGGCATAAAAAGAGAAATATCTCTCAGGGACCCATATATTAAATCAGGGAGTAAAAGTGGAGCGTGATGGTGGAAGGTAGGATGGGGGTGACTCACTCTGTCTGAACTGCAGAAGCAGGAATATATTACTTGCTCTCTTGATTCATAGATTATCTAATAATAGCATCTACCGCTAATATTGTTTATTAAAAATTAAATTAGTTAACACATGCAAACAACTTACAATGTTGTCCAGCATGCTGCAAGCCCTTAATAAATATTAGCTTAATGATGATTATTAATGATGATGCTGTTTTTACTGCCTTTTTGGATTATTATTTTACATAAACTAAGATAGATTCAAGGATGGAAGCATCTCCTCCACTGCTTTGCTCAAATGTGGACACAAATCCTTCTAAAAGCTTTCCCCATCCCAGTGTGACATGGTTCTACTAAAGTTTCAAGAGAAAAAGAAACAAAACTAGAACAAACTATCTACAGGGAGAATTACTTAAAATAAGCCCTGTACATACAGTCACTCTCTCTGATAAGGTTCAAAGACCTAAAGTTTGGTATTGAAGAAATCTGAAGTATAAGAGAGTAATCAGTAAATAAACAAAGAGAGATAAATGAATGAAAGAATAAACAAATAAGCAGAGATATCAAGTTTGGTTCTCCAGAGCTCTAGTCAAAACCTGATTTTTGTGTGTTCCCCTGACATCCTACAATTTTGTTGGATTTGTATATTAAATCTAATAGTTTATTTTTGTTTTTGTTGGTTTGTTGTATGTGTGTGTATTCTCTGTTGTTGTTGTTAGGTGGTGCCAAGTTTGTTCTGACTCATAGCGACTCCTGTGTACACCAGAAGGAAACACTGCTCTGTCCTGTGCCATCCCCACAATCATTGTTATGCTTGAGCCCAGAGTATTTCTTAGGATATTCTGTATATAAGATCATGTCATTTGAATAGGAACAAATTTACTTCTTTTCAAATTTGAATGCCATTTCCTATTTTTTTTTTCCTAACTTTTCTGGCTAGTATTTATGTAATAATATGGAATAAGAGTTGTGAAGTCAAGCATCCTTGTTTTGTTCCTGATGTTAAGGAAAAACTTTCAGTTTTTCACCAATGTGAGTGATGTGAGCCGTGGGCATTTCATAACTGTCCTTAATCAGATACAAGCAGTTTCCTTACATTTCTAGTTTGTTGGGTGATTTTATTATGAAAGGGTATTGGAGTGTGTCAAATGATTTTTCTGCATCAATTAATATAATCATTTTTGTTCATTTTCTTAATTAATTGATATTTATGTTTAACCACTCCTGTATTTGTGGGATAAGTTTCACTGCGTCGTGGTGTATAGTCCTTCCAATATGCTGCCCTATTTGGTTTGCTAGTATTTTGTTGCAATTTGCTGCTGAATTTGGTTTGTTAGTATTTTATAGAAGATTTGTTTCCATATTCATAAGGTATATTGTGATTTATTTATTTTTTTTTGCTTTGGTATCAGGGTGATAATGTCATTCTAGAATGAGTTGCCTTCTATTTTTTGGAAGAGTTTGAGAAAGATTATTGTTAATTTCTATCTGGTATCTTTTTATAATTTCTATCTCCTTACTGGCAGTCTCTATTTGTTAAGACGTTATTTCACTGGTTACCTTTAGTCCTTTGTACATGGTATCCATTAGCACCTTGAACATATTTAATACAGTTTATTTATATTATTTCTCTAGTAATTCCAGTATCTGAGTTGACTCAGGGATTGTTTCAAATTTATTTATTTTTTCCTGTGAATGAGCCATGTGCTCCTGTTTATTTGCATGCCTAATATTTTGTTGTTGCTGTTGTGGAAAACTGAACATTGTGAATTACAAACCATAATTATTAAAATTATTGACAATGGATTAAAAACAATCGTGTCAGTGATTATCTTAAATACTTCACAGAAAATGTATACTTTCTTTCAATACCATTATTCATGCACTGTTTTAGCACTGGTTGGATTTTATCGTCATGGCTTATATCCAATTTTATATTTAGTGCCAGGTAGTTTGGCAAGTCACTGCATTATTTATTATCAACAATCTTAGACTCTAAGAATTTCTCTTGTATTGCTGAATGGAATACAAATGATTAAACCCACATTGCAATAACACATTCATAGCTGTACATGTACTTAAAATATGACCAAGCAATTTCAATCTTTGATGTATATACAAGATAATTCAGTTAATATGTTCTCAAAAAGCATTTGTACAGGAAGTTTTATGGCAGTTTTATTCATGATAGCCAAACATTTCCTGCATCAGAATGGAAACAATTGCTCAGGAGCCATATAATGGAATGTAGCTTTGTAATATAAACGATGGAGTTACAGGGACACACAAAAATATGGTTAAATCTTTTAAATATGTTGACTAAAAGAAGCCAGATATCAAAGAGAACTTTTTTTTTTCTGATGCCAAAGTTTCTACCCAATGGTGATGAGAAATAAGAGCTTCTATTTAATGGTGATAGAAGTCAGAATAATGACTGCGTTTGTGGGGCCAAGAGGTCAACGTAAAAGTAGCACAAGAGATGCTGAATGATGAAAACGCTCCACCTGTGGCTTCCCCCAAACTGTAATCATGACAACTCCATACTTCCAATTATTTAGTCCAAGTCTTAGCCCAATTCTGAAGCGTTTCATATTCCAATGTGTCCACAAAACTCAAATATCTGCTTTCTCCAAGTCTCCTGAATCTGGCCAGCTTTTGCTCCTCCACTAATATCACTTCAATCCAAGGCCATATTTTGTCACAACTGGGCTACTGCAATGGCCTCCTTGTGTTCACATCAATTCTATACTCACAACTCAGCAATGGTTGCCCAGCATTTTGGGTTAAAATCCAGAATCCTCATACTGATCTAATTTATACTACATGTTCTGGCCCCATTAAATCTACCTATTGACTAAGTCTCACCAATTTACTCCTTGATCTTTTGTGACTATGAAGGACATGTTCCCATCACAGGAAGTTCTCACTTGCTCTTTGCTCTTCCCAGAACACTCTTCCTCAGATGTCCACTTGATTCTCTTCCTTAACTCCTTTTAGTCTGAAAAATGTCACATTCTTGTTTCTCCCTTCTCTATTTTACTTATAATTGCAAACATCTTTTAGTTTCCCTATTCCAATTTTCCACCTAGTTTTTCTTCATGGCAATTAATACTTTTTGATATACTGTACTATTTATGCATTAATTATATATATTGTCTTTCTCCTCACAATGATATGTAAACTTTAAGAGAGCAGACATTTATGTCAGTTTTATATTGCTCAATCCCATATCACCAGTGCCTATAATTGCGTCACATACAAAGTTAAAGCATTAAAACTTTTGTTCAATGAATGAAAGAATGAGTGGATATATGAAATCTGCTCTATACTACAGTTTGGTCATCATATATATTATCTAGATATTATGCATTTTGAAATAAATTATATTTTCTATGCATTTTATTTCAGCAAATTAAAGAAGAAAAAATATTTGCTGTGACATAGGAGTATTGTGTTTATGGGTCCTAAATCTACTGCTTTAGAAGATAAACGACATAGATAATGGCAACCATTCTCTTGCTTATACATTGTAAATCAATCCAGTTCCAATAGTAATGATTTAGTTATTTCTGAAAAGAGGAGAAATGAAGGCATTTGTCTAATTATTTATTTTGTAAACATTTCTTTGAGCTTACATCTCTCTAGACAGTAGGCTAATCAAATCATGTTGTTCAGTCTCAAACTATAAAGGGTTCCTAAAGTCATATTTTCTGTACAAATGTCTATTTTCCCAAAACTCCTTTCCTAGCCCCCATGACCTCCTTATTCCTCAGACTGTAGATAAATGGGTTCAGAAGAGGTGTAATGATCCTGTAAAATACTGCCACCACTTTATCTTCCTCAGGGTAATGCAAGGTGTGTGGTCTTGTATAGGTGGAGAGAGTAGCCCCATAGAATAGGCTTGCCACAATCAGATGAGAGGAACACGTGGAGATGGCTTTTGTCTGCCCTTTACCTGAGCTCATCTGGTAAACCACAATAAGCACTCAGGCATAGGAAGCCAGAATGGCCATGAACGATAAGGACACTAAAGAGGACAGTATACTCATACTGGGAGGTGTCCTGACACACCAAAGGCATTAGAGATGGAACTTCACAGAAAAAGTGGTTAATGATCTGAGATGTACAGAATGGAAGTTGAAATACATGCAATGTATGTATTAAAGCATTGATAGAACTACTGGCCCATGCACATGTGACCATGGACAAACAGATCGTCTTGCTCATGAGCACAGGATAATGTAAAGGGTGACAGATCGCTACATATCTATCATAAGACATGAAACCAAGAAGAAGAGCTTCAGTTCCACCAAGGGTCAAAACCACAAAGGTTTGAATCTTACAGTCTAAAGAAGTAACAGTCTTATCATTTGACAGGAAGTTTGCTGCCATCTTGGGTACCGTGGTGGAGATGTACATCATGTCAATGAAGGAGAGCTGACTGAGGAGGAAGTACATGGGAGTGTGGAGCGGAGTGTCCAGTCGGATGAGGTGGATCAGTATGATATTCCCCATCAAAGTCACTGAGAAGAGGCCCGCAATGGTAACAAAGAGGACGGTGTTCATTTGGCCATATTGGAAAAAGCCAAGAAGTATAAATTCTGCTCCAAAAGTTTGATTTTCTGTCTTCATGGCTTAGATAAAAATAAAGCAGACAATATCTGAAAATTCAATGTAAACAACATTGAATGTCCTTCAGAAGAAAACAAAATGATTATTAAATGCAGTAGAATTTCCTTGAATCACTTTAGGTGACTATTTCTCCCTGTTTCTATACACTGAATCTGTGTTTGTTGAGCAATGGCCAATTTGAAAAAAAAAAAAAGATAATTTTTTTTTTTTTTTTACTTCTTACAGAATAAAAATATTATCTGGAAATAAACATTTAGATGATTTGCCAACATGAGTTTTTTCTCCCCTTTTAAATATCTTCAAGATGAGAGATTGGAGATGTGCTTACTTGGTATGAGAAAAAAAAATCTTTCACTCCATTCATTTAAATAATTAAACAGGACAGTGATGTTCAAATATGATATAATATTCTTACAAAAAGCATTTCTTTCTCCATTTCTCAATTTTGAAATTATATTGGCTATAGGTTGTAATAAATGTTATGTAACCATTTGTATGTCAGGAATACTACAACTCTTACAAATGAATTGGTGGTTATTTCTATAATGTCTGTAATTGTATGTGGAAATTTGTTGCCCAGGCAAAAAACAAATATGCAAGACCTTTAAGAAGGGCTGGAGAAAGAAACATTAAAATGTTATATTAGCAATTATTAATCTAAGTTTAAGTCAAGGAACATGTCAAGAATGGCATTTTGAATTTGACTTGGTCCTTTTATATTAATAGGGGAAATTTACATTTAAACTGCACTTGGATGAAATGTCAGTTAGTAAAATGTTATTACTTGCTCCTCAGTTGAGATATGGAGTCAAAAGGTATTGATGCCCATTAAAATTTGAAAGTTTTAGATAATGGTTATTACAAATATTGCTCAACAAAGTTGAGAAATTAAAATTATTTTCAGTAAAAACTAGTCAGCTTTAATACAAAGTGTGACAAATAAGAAAATTGACAATACCAACTGTTGATTACACATACATGCAAATATAAATACAATTCTAGCATATAGAATTCAATGATCTATCATAAAGTTTTATTTATTGTTGACCTGACTATACTTGGTCCAAGGTGCAGTCACTTAGGCTAAGCCCCACATCAGCAAACCAAACCTAAGTCTAGTTTCTGCAAATGCCTGACTTCCCAGAAGCCAAAATGTGAGTTAACCAATTAAAACTTGCCTGCTGAGTTTAACCTGGTTCAAAACGTTCCATTAATCCCATCCCCATCACCAGAACTGTTAAAAACAAAATTTTTACAAAATTAAATTTGTATAAGAACTCATAACCTGTAGTTGCTATTCATGAATTAGAAAGCTCTTGTCTGAAACTTCCCGTTCATAAATTGCAAGTTAAACTTATGGGTTCATATACAAACCTAATCTTGTAGAAATTTGGTTTTTAACATTATCTATAGTCAGCCAAGTTGGTATAAACTGAGGCACATTTGACTATAAATAATCATATCACTAAGTTATATAGGAAAGATACTACACACATTTCATATATTCTAAAAAGCTTTGATCCTATTGAACCGTCATTCTTCATTATAGGCCTTTCTCAAAGAACAGTGCTTTTCTCTAAAACAGCAAACACAGTGATATAAAATAATGATGGATGTTTGTATAATTCAGAAAAAAACACTTATTCTAACAACATTATTTTTTTGAATGTTCTAACCCATGAAATAGAATATGACAAATAAAAATAACAACCCAAAAAAGAAAAAAATTTTTTCTATTTAAAAGCTTTACTGTTTTTGAAAACCTAATAAATGAAAAACACTTAACTTGCTAAAAGTGTTCGATAAATTGTATAAATTATAATTTACAGTTAGAACGTTCTAATACATTATATTTTTAATATTCTTAAAATTTTTCACCTTAGTAATAACAATACTCAATGACAATAAAATATTATTTAAATATGGTTATCGAAAAAACGGTTTATGTTTTAAAAATATCAAATGCAAACACACGTAACTGAAAGGACAAAATAAATGTCATTGCAAGCTAGTTCACTGTAAACCAATTGATGTAAATACAATCTAGATTTCAAGATAGGTTATATATTTCAGACCATGAAGCAATTTTTTAATAAAAATCTGAAAGAAAATGATCAAGTTAAAAATAAAAATAAAAAAAAAATGTCGATAAGAGAATGAAGAGGAGGAAATACAACATGTAAAATTTTATGGATATAAACGTGATAAAATAGCATGATAATTGGGCATGATAGAAAAACAGGAAAGTAAGAATACAATAGCTGTAGAAGTTATAAGGAGTCTTGATTCTGGTGTAGTGATTATAGCACTGAGCTGGTAACTGAAAGGCAGGCGGTAGTTGGAACCCACCAGCTGCTGAACAGGAGGAGAAAGATGTGCCAGTCTGCTCCTGTAAAGATTTACAGCCTTGGGAACCCTGTGGGGCAGTTCTACTCTGTCCTATAAGGTCACTATGAGTTGCAATTGACTCCATGGCAGTGGCTTTATAGAAGTTATTATATATCATCAATAAATTATATACTCTGCCCATTGCCTTGGAGTCAATTCCAATTCATAGTGACCCCTTGGGCAGAACAGAACTGCACCATAGGGTTTCTAAAGCTACAATCGGTACAGGAGGAGCCCTGTTTGTGCTGTGGTTATGTGTTTGGCTGATAACAGAAGAGTTGGTGGTGTGATCCTACTAGGTGCTTTGAGGGAGAAAGATGTGGCAGTCTGCTCCTGTAAAGATTTACTGCCTTTGAAACCTACTTTGTCCTATATGGTCACTATGAGTTGGAATCTACTGGATGGCAGTGGGTTAATCTTTATGGAAACAGACTGCCACATCTTTCTCCCTTGAAGTTCCTGGTAGGTTCCAACCCCTGACCTTTGGGTTAAAACCCAGTGCTTAACCACTGTACAGCCAGGGCTCCTTCAATAAAATATGTAGGGAAGTCTGTTCTTTTTGTGAATTTGATCGTCTGTTCTACATTTTTTCCCACTCTGTCCAGGACTCTCTGTTGTAATCCCAGTCAGAGCAGAGAACCCTGGAGACTATGGCCCCTGGAGATCCTTCTAACTCAGAACTGAAGCCACCCCCGAAGTTTACCTTTCAGCCAAAGTAAGACAGGCCTATAAAAGGAACAGTATATGACATCAAATGGGCTACACCTGCCAAAAAACAGAGAAGAGAAGGCAGGAAGGGACAGGAAAACTGGACAAATGGAATGTGGGAATGTGGCGTGGAAAGGGGGAGAGTGCTGACACAATAGGGATTGCAGCCAAAGCCATGAAAAAAATTGTGTATAAATTTTTGAATGACAAAGTAATATAAACATATATATGGAAGGAAAAATTTATTTAAAAAAAAGAAAACGGGAACACTGGCAACAAGTTCCAATCTATTGGAATGCTCATTTCACCAGGTGGGGGTCGTTATTTTGATTTTGTAGTTTTTACCCCCCAAAATTTCATGTAAAGTATTATAAATCTAAACAAGAACCCAAATTGAATTCTTAGAACAAATAAAAAATTTTAATATCACAAATAAAATCCAATTTACCAAAAATTAATAATAAAAATGAAAAGAGCCGACTAAGAAGAAAAAAATATACAAATAAGTGATACATCGAAAATGAAATAGAAGGCTTAAAATAAAGAAATAATCCAAAAATATTAAAACCTAATTAAACAAAACAACTTTATTAAATTATTAGGCCAAAAATGTTGTGAGCAACGTTATCAGATATGCAGTAGCATAGTTTTGGTAAAACACGGTAGATCTTTTCAAAACTTGCTAATCATTTCTCACGACCTTTGATCATTTTCATACCTGTCGCAGTCGTTGAGTTAGGGCCGCTTACCAAAAGGTTTGCAGCTCGATTCCACCAGCGGCTCCTTGGAAACCATCCTGGGCAGTTCTGCTCTGTCCTACAGGGTGGCTTTGAGTCAGAATAGACTTGATGGAAGCCGCTTTTTTTTTTAACTAACAGATTCATATTAGGAATTTTTCTTGTGTAATTTATAGAAATACACTAAACATACAGGAGAAATTTGAAATGAAGGGCACATAATGAAAATGGAGAAATGAACTAAAAACATCAACTTGTTGAGATAATGTGCATGTATTCAAAATCGGTTATGAAAACTAGACAGTTACACATTATATATACACATATATACATATGCGTATAAGCATATATATTTCACTAAAAATAAAACAATTTACAAAATATTTTAATACCACTGCATAAGTTTCTCAACAGGTGTTTGTATTGCTTGAAATACTTTACATAGTTTACAACCTTTCACGTTTCTAATAATATTCCTGAACATGACTATGTCCTAAGCATAATGCAAAGTGGTAAGGCAAAAATAAGAAAGAAATGTTTTTACTACCCCAATCAAGACTATGAGTGATAGCTGCAGGGCCTTGCTGCCCAGTAGGGGTTGCATTGGACCTTCAAACCCTAACCCTTATCTCCCCTTACCAAGAAATGTCTCTCACCTTGCTCCTTTGTGATTGCTGCCCCAAGAAAATTTCAATTCAATGTATGGTCAAATCAATCTCACATAACTTACCTTGATACTCATTTTTGCAGAAATCGTTCAAATGTAATCTGAATAATTTGGGCTGTCCAGATATCACGCAAATCAAGGAAATGAATGTGCAAAAAAAAAAAAAATACAATCCATTCTACATAATTTATCAAATAAAACACATTCCTTTAAATAGTGTCCCTGAGATTAGTTGTATATTGATCTTTTTGATATGAATTGTAGTAAAGTCTCCAAGGTATTGTAATATTTTAGGTTAAATTCAGAGTAATTAGTGGCCTAAAACAGCTATTTGAGATTTGAATGGTTGTTTTTATGAAGGAGACTGCTCACATCCAGCGGGTCATGTTTTTAAAACTGAAGAACAAGCTACTGCATTGAAAAGCACATTCTTCTTCATTAGATGTGTAGACATCCACATTCTTTTCCAGATATAAAGTAATTAATTTTAAAACTTATTTCAGTTGAGATATATAGTGTCTCATATAGAGATATGTTTCATTTTCCCAGGAAATTTTATTTGAAATAAAACATTAGGTCAGAAGCTGAGGAAGGGGTCTGCAAAATTAAATAGATTTCCCTGTCACCCCACTTGGGGATAGTGTTACATACTCACAGCAAGTCCGTCTTTCACAAAGTTTTAAGTTAAATTATATTGTTTGTTGGTTATATATATCAAAGAGTCACAGAGACAAACTGCATATATTATGAATAATTAAGCTACTTTATTTGGCACCTGTACGGGGTGGCGGAGAAATAGATTTGAAAAGGAACCCAAAACTGTAGAAACCTCTAATCTGAAACACATTTCAGGAACCGTTACCACACTACGAGTATGCAAGATTGCCTTTGTTTTTTTTTGCCTCAGACAATAAGCCTTCAATCATTTACCATGAAAAATTTTAATAAAAAAAGAAATGTTCAAACTCATTTTCTCATCCTTATATGAGGCTTTCAACCTCTTGATAGAAATGGGCTGACTGCCTAATCATGGTGGAATTCATATTTTGTTTCTCAGAGGCCTTCTGGGGGAACTAGGTCTCTAGCCCACAATTAAGCACATTGTAGAAATTGTAGGTGATATTTTATGAGGCCTGGTGTCTACACTCCTGGGAGAAAAAAAAAAAGAACAAAGGGTCAAGGCTCAAAATATATTTGTTCAAGTGAAAAACAAATCAAATAACTGATCTTAACTGAATGTTAAAAAAAGAAAAACCAGTTAACTCTATTTTACCTTTAAAATATGTGTGCAGATTTAGACTCCACGTAATTAGTGATCAACTAATACTTACTTTGATTTTTTTCTGTACAAAATATGCATGCAATACTGAGAATTATATAATATAGGAGATATTATGTTAAATACTGCAATAATTTTATTCTCAAAATAAACAAGTTGGCTTGACCATAGAAGTAAGAGACTCAGCTTTCTGGAAGCCCACAGATCCAACATAAATGTTTCAGTCCCTAAGGTTTAAATGTCTCCAAGTTCATAGACAGGAATTTAGATTTTGGCATGATGCCCACTTAAATTTGTTCTATTTGAATGAGATACATTTAATCTGGAAAAATTAAAGTGAAGTGGGATTTTAACCAGCCAATTCTCTTACCTAATTCCATGGGATGACATAAGACAGCTGCTGTGCTCAAGTAGGAAAAAGAAATGTGCAATAACTTAAGAAGAAAGGTGATGTAGGTCAGAGTTTAGAGAGAAAATACATAGGTTAACTCTATCACACACAGAGATGGAAGTCACATCAGTAAGCTCTTATCTTCATTTTTCCTCAATTATGTTATTTTATAATTTATAAATTATAATTTATAATAATTATAACATAATTATTCCTTAATTTGAAATATTTTATCTTATTCTCTAAAACACCTTACAAAGAAACTCCAGTCGTCAAACAACCATTGAGTCAGTCATAGGATAAAACATAAGCATTCTGGAAACCAATCTCAGAGTTTAACTGAAGAATTGAGTCCTAGGAATGGTCAACACTTGCCTCACTTTTGTTCACTGCTGGAAATACACCTACAATATCAAGGTGACATTTATAAATTTTGAATAATGTGAAACTTGTACAGTTTTTGGCACTTGATTTTAGAACCAGAAAACAAAAATGAAAATATAAAATCAATATGATCTTGGAAGGGTCCTGGACAGGTAAGAAGGTATTTGCTCTCTTGATTCAGATATTAATTATTAATTTTCAAGTGTTACTGGTAATAGCATCTACCACTAATATTGTTTATTAAAAAGTAAGTTAGTTAACACATGCAAACAACTTACAACATTGTCCAGCATGCTGCAAACACTCAACAAACAGCTTTAATGATGATTATTATTGATGCTGCTGTTTTTACTGCTTTTTTGATTATTATTTCACATAAACTAAGATTCAGGGATGGAAGCATTGCCTGCACTGCTTTTCTCAAACACAGACACAAATCCTTTTAACAGCTTTCTACACCCCTGTGTTACGTGGTTCTACTAAAAACTCAACAAACAAAAATAGAACGAACCCTCTGCACTGAGAATTACTTAAATAAACTCTATAAATATAGTTGCTCTCTCCGCTCAGGTTCAAAGACTCTCCCAACGACATGATCACTGTTGAGGGTTGACCTCCTTCCAGCCAGGGGCAACCTTCCTACCTAATAGCCAACACAGGGCAAATGAATGTTTTTGCCACCACCTGAGAAGCACTGAGTCTATACACATGGGTGCTTGGGCCCAAATAGTGAACCACGAGAGAATCATTAAGTCTCTTTTCCTCCAAATTTAAGCTCTTTAAACTCATACAAATAAGGAAAAAAAAAAAAAGATCATCCAATTTTTTTGGACCAAGCTGAATGAGAAGTAATTTAAAGTAGATTTAAAGCAAACGTGTCACGAAGAAAACCAATCAAGTGAATCAGTTTTTCCCATAGGCATAATTAAGAAGTCATTGGCATCTTTTTTCCCTTAAAATCCAGGTCAATTTGAAGTTTGGTGTTGAAGAAATGTGAAGCTCAAAAGTGTAATAAGTAAACAAATAGAGAGAGATAAATAAATGAATGAACACATGCATGGATGGATGGATGGATGGATGGATGGATGGATGGATGGATGGATGGATGGATGGATGGATGGATGGATGGATGGACAGGCATATAGAAAGACAGACATATGAATGAATGAATAGATGAATAAGTAGATAAAGAGATAGCTATATCAACAAATCAATAAATAGATGGATAAATAGATAAATAAACAGATAAATAATAACAAGTTTGGCTTTCCAGAACTGTATTTTTGTGTGTTGATCTGATATCCTGCCATTCTGTTGAATTTGTATATTAAATCTAATAGTTTCTTTTTGTTTTTTATTTGTATTGTATATTTGTGGGTGTGTGTATGTGAGGGAGAGAGAGAGAGAAGGAGAGAGAATTCCTTAGGATATTCTATGTATAAGATCTTGTCATCTTGAATAGGAAAAATTTTACTTCTTTCCAAATTCAAATGCCTTTAAAAAAAATTTTGGCCTAACTTTTCTGTCTAGTATTTCCAGAAAAATGTAGAATAAGAGTTATGAAATCAGGCATCCTTGTCTTGTTCCTGATGTTAGGGGAAAACTTGTGGTCTTTCACCAATGCGTGTGATGTTAAAAAAAAAAAATAGCTATGGGTATTTCATAAGTGTCCTTAATCAGATACATGTAGTTTCCTTACATTTCTAGTTTGTTGAATGATTTTATTATGAATGGGTCTTGGATTTTGTCAAATGATGTTTCTGCATTCATTAATCAAGTCATTTTTCCTTCATTTTCTTAATTAATTGATATTTATGCTTAACAACTCTTGCATTTCTGGGATAAGTTCCACTGGAACGTGGTTTATAGTCTTTTCAATATGCTGCTGTTTGGTTTGCTAGTATTTTGCTGCTGGATTTGGTTTGTTAGTACTCTGTTGAAGATTTGCATTCATATTCATAAGGGATATTGTGGGTTTTTTTGGCTTTGGTGTCAGGGCGATTATGTCATCATAGAATCAGTTACAAAGTGTTCCCTACTATTTTCTTTTGCAAGAGTTTGAGAAAGATTAATGTTAATTTGTATTTGGTACTTTGTTATAATTTCTATCTCCTTATTGTTATTGTTGTTGTTGTTTTTCTAGGTGCGCTCAAGTCATTTCTGACTCATAGCCACCCTATGCACAACAAAAGGAAACACTGCCCGATCCAGTGCCATCCTCACGATCATTGTTATGCTTGGGCGCATTGTTGCAGCCACCATGTCAGTCCATCTTGTTGAGGGCCTTCCTCTTTTTCACTGACCCTATTCTTTACCAAGGATGATGTCCTTCTCCAGATACTGATCCTTCCTGACAACATGCCCAAAGTATATGAGATGAAGTCTCACCATTCTTGCTTCTAAGGAGCATTCTAGTTGTACTTCTTCCAAGGCAGATCTGTTCCTTATTTTGGCACATCATGATATATTCAATATTCTTCACCAACAGATGCCAATTTTTCTTCAGTCTTCCTTACTCATCATCCAGCTTTCATTGCTTGGGTCAGGGGCACCTTAGTCTTCAAGGTGACGTCCTTGCTTTTTAACACTTTAAGGAGGTCTTTTGTAGCAGATTTGCCCACTGCTGCTTCCATGGATGCCGATTGCTGAAACAAGTAAAATGAAACCCTTATTGTTTTAGGTTTTACATTTAGGTCCTTGATCCATTTTGAGTTAGTTTTTGTTTATGATGTGAAGTATGGGTCCTGATTCATTTTTTCTACAGACGGACATTCAGTTTTGCCAGTGCCATTTGTTAGAGATTGTCTTTTCCCAATTTAACAAAATTTGGCCCTTTGTCAAAAATCAGCTGCCCATAGCTGGATGGATTTACATCTGTGTTCTAAATTCTGTTCCATTGGTCTATGCGTTTGTCATTGTACAAATACCAGTCTGTTTTGATTGCCATGCCTGTATAGTAGGTTCTAAGATTCAGTAGTGTGAGGCCTTCTTTGGCCTCTTTTCTTTTCACATTGGATTGGTGATTAGTGTTTCCATCTCATTAAAGAATGCTGTTGCAATTTGGATCTGTCTTGCATTATATTTGTAGATCACTTCAGGTAGTATTGACATTTTCATGATGTTGAGTCTTCCTATCCATGAGCATTTTTTTTTTCTTCCAATTATATAGGTCTCTTGGTTTCTTGCAGTAGCATTTTGTAGTTTTCTTTGTATAGGTCTTTTATATCCCTGGTTAGATTTATTCCCAAGTATTTTATCATTTGGGGGGCTATTATAAATGGCATTCTTTTTGTGATTTACTTTTTGAAGTTCTCTTTGTTGATGTAGAGGAATCCAACTAATATGATATTGTACCCTGCTACTTTGCTGACTCCTTCTATTAGTTCCAGTAGTTTTTTTGTGGAATCCTTGGAGTTTTCTATGTATAGGTTCATTTCATCTGTGTATAGGGAAAATTTTGCTTCTTCTTTCCAATTTGGATGTCCTTTATTTCTTTCTCTTACTAGATTTCTTTAGTTAAGACTTTCAGTGCAATGACATTTTGGTTAGCAGCCGAGCACTTAACCAATGCACCACCAGACCTCCTCTATGTCATTACCTTGAAATTTACCGTTATCTTCCTAAGTTTAAAACAGTCTTTTATTTATTGTTATCGCTTTGGCTTCCTCTCCATATGAAAGTTCTATAACTACACCATTTATTCCCTCTTTTTTGTTTTGATGTCATCGTTTACGTATTGATGTCTTTGGTTCCCTGTTTTTAGCCTTTTAGCTTTGTTTTATTTTTAAAATTCTTTATTTGGGTTGGTATCTGGGTGGTCTGTCCTGCGTCCAAATATCAGATTATTGTTTAATGTTTTTGGTTCTCTATTCGAAGGACTCTCTTTAATATTTCTTGCAAGTTTGGTCTGGTTTTTACAAATTCCCTTAATTTCTGCTTATCTGGAAATATTCTAATGTTGCCATTGTATATGAGAGACAGTTTTACTGAATATAGAATTGCTGACTGGGTTTTTTTTGTTTTTTTTTTTTGCTTTCGACCTTTTATATAGGTCTTCCCACTGTCTTCTTACCTACATGGTTTTAGCTACATAGTTGGAGATTAGTTTTATTGGTTCCCCTTTTTAGATAGGTGACTTTATTTTTCCTTAGCTGATCTCAGGATTCTTTGTTTGTCTTTGGTCCTTTTTATTTGCACATCTGTTTATAAGTCTTGGTGACTTTCTTTGGGCTCTATCCTGTATGGGGTTCATTGCGCTTCTTGGATGGGTATCTTCTTGTCTTTCCTGATGATAGAAAGCGAAGTTTTCTGCCAGGATTACTTTGACAATTGTCTCTGTGTTTTACATTGCACCCCCACCCCCCGCCCACTGGATCTCTTATCATATGCAAGTTTTTCCTCTTGATAGTGTCCCACATAATTATTAGGATTTCTTCATTCTTTTTTCTGATTTTTCCTCAAACAAATTGGTATCAAGGGATTTTTCTTTAATTTCACTAATCTGCCTTCCATTGCTTCAATTCTGGTCCTATATCCTTCTTTGGAGTTGTCTGTTTCTGAAATTTTATTCTTAATCTTTTGGCTTTCTAGTTGATGTTTTTGTATGGTTTCTAGTTGTTTCATTTTTATATTGTTTTCCTGAATTCTTTATCGCTTTTATGAGTTGTAACCAACTTGACAACAATGGGTTTTTTGTTTGTTTGTTGCTTTCTTTCATTTTGTCAGTGCCTTCCTCGATTTTGTCTCTATTTTTCTTGGTTTTGCCTGTGTTTTCACAGGCTGTTTCTTGCCCCCGGCAGTTTTTTTGTTCTTTATTTCAGTCACTTGCTGACTCCATCCTGTCCTGCTTCTTTTTGTGATTTGATATTGTCTGTTGTTTCCGAAGCATCAAGAAATTATTATATCTATTTATTTACTGTGTGTTTGTTGAACCCTGAAATTTTGTTTTGTTTTGATATATCCAAGTAGGCTGGGCCTGTGTTTTGCTCTGGTCTCTAATTTTGCCATTTTGATGCTCTCACTACCTTTCTCAGGGTTGGTGGAGGAATGACTGCATGTGTGAGTGTGGGTCTCTTGTGGGGCTGTTGAGGATATAGGTGGTGTTTCTGTTGAGGTGGTGTGTTTGTCTGTCCAGCTGGACCCTGGCTGTGGGTGCAGTGGGTGATCTTCCTAGTTTTGGGGTTGGGTGCTGTGTGTGTGCTCTGCTGATTGCAGGGTGGTTGGGTTTGGGGTATCTGGGTTGTTGGTCCCCAGATGAGTTGTCTGGAAACTCTCATCAATGGTTCCAGGTGAGCAGGGTTATGTGGGGATGTTTAGAATTAGAATATAGAACACAGAAGAATGTACAATATACATTATAGAAGAATATACACAGTAGACTATACAATACAGAATATAGATTATACAAGAGCATATAATACAAAATTTAGAATATAGAAAGTAGAATGTAGAATACACAATATAAAATGTAGAATAAAGACTACAGAATACAGATTATAAAATACAGAAAATTATGAAATGTAGAATGTAAAATATAGAAGAATACACTATATTCTATTTTCAAAGTTCTTTTATATTCTGGATTCTATCTTCAGTGTTCTATGTTCCATATTCTATATTTCAAATTCTCTATTTTCTATAATCTATGTTCTTCTATATTCTATATTTTTGTATGTTCTATATTTCATACTTTGCATTCTATATTCGATGTTCTACATTCTATATTTTTCTACATACAATATTCTTCTATATTCTATATTCCATATTCTACATTGTATATTTTAAATTCTTCCATATTCTATGCTCTATATTCTGTATTCTACGTTCTAAATTCTGTATTCTATGTTCTTCCATATTCTTCTATATTCTATATACTATATTTTTCTGTATTCTATATTCCATAGTCTACATTCTTCCTTCTATATTCTACATTCTTCTATATTCTGTATTCTATACTCTTCTGTAGTGTATATTTTGTTTTACATTCTATATTCTTATTCCATTATCTTCTATATTCTATAATCTATATTCTTCTATATTCTGTGTTCTTTATGCTTTATTTATATTCTATATTTTGTATTCTACATTCTATATTCTTCTATATTCTATATTTTCTATATTCTATATTCCATCCTGTGCTCTGTATTCAATGTTCTTTTTCTATATTCTATAATGTTCTGTATTCTATATTCTACATTCTATATTCTTCTATAGTCTGTATCATATATTGTTCTATATTGTATATTCTGTATTTTGCATTCTACATTCTATATTCCATAATCTTCTATATTGTATAATGTATATTCTCTATATTATGTATTTTTATTCTATATTTTATATTCTGTATTCTACATTCTATTTTCTAAATTCTATATTTTCTATATTCCATTGATTGTATTCTATATTCATTTTTTCTATAGTCTATATTTTTTAATAATTTTCTGTATTCTATATTCCATATTGCATATTCTGTATACTCTAGTCTACATTCTATATTCTTATATCCTATCTTCTATATTTAATTCTACATTCTATATTCCAGAATCTTCAATATTCTATAATCTATATTCTTCTATATTCTATGTTCTTTATTCTATATTTTGTATTCTACTTTGTACATACGCTATTCTATATTTATCTCTATTTTATATTTGTCTATATTCTCTATTCCATACCCTGTATTCTATATCACATATTCTATATTCTGTGTTCTATATTCTATGTTCTATAAAAAAATATATAGTCAATATTTTTTATATACTATATTCTTCTGTATTCTATATTATATATTCCATATTCTACATTCTGCATTCTATATTCTATAGTCTTCTATGTTCTGTATTCTATACTCTTCTACATTCTTATTCTACATTCTATATTCTTCTCTTATAATCTATATTCTTCTATCTGCTATATTCTGTATTGTACATTCTGAATTGTATATTAAATATTCTACAGTCTACATTCTATATTCTAAATTTTGTAATATTCTTTTTCTTCTCTATACTCTATTCCACATTCTATATTCTCTATTCTACATTCTATATTCCATTTTCTTCTATATTCTACATTTTCTATTCTAAATTTTTCTGAATTCTATATTCTTCTATATTCTATATTTTTTAGTGTTTATTCTACCTTCAATCTCTATAGTCTATATTCTTCTGTAATCTAACATTCTCTTGTATTCTCTATTCTACATTCTATATTCTTCTATAGTCTGTAATCTATATTCTTCTACTTTCTTTATTCTATATTGTTCAATAGTATATATCCTATACCTTATATTCCATTTGTCCATATTCTATTTTCTTCTACGTTCTATCTTCTATTTTCTGTAGTCTGTCATCTATATTCTGTATTCTTCTATATTCTGCATTCTGTATCCTATATCTTCTATATTCTAAACTTTTGCTCTATATTTTCCTATATTCTGTATTCTGTTTGTCAATTTTCTATATTCTTCTGTAATTATACTCTACATTCTCCTATTGTCCATATTCCATATTCTTCTATACTCTATATTCTTTTTTCTTTTATATTCTGCATTGTATTTTCTATGTCCTATGTTTTTTTTTATGTTCTTCTATATACTATATTCCTCTATATTCTATGTTCTACTTTCTAAATTCTTCTATATTCTATATTCTGTACTTTATATTCTACATTCTAAACTCTATATTCTCCTATGTTCTATATTCTTTTATATTCTCTTTCTATATTTTTACATATTCTAGGTTCTATATTCCATACTCTGTATTCTATATTGTATATTAAAAGTTCTATGTTCTATATTCTTTATTTTTATATATACTGTATTTTTCTGTGTGGTATATTCTATGTTCCATATTCTATAGACTACATTCTGTATTCTTTTAAATTCTGTATTCTTTTATATTTTACATTCTACATTCCATAATTCTTTGTATTCTACAATCTGTATTCTATATTCTATAGTCTTTATTCTATATTTTATATTCTGTAGTCTACATTCTATATTCTAAATTCTGTATTCTATGTTCTTCAGTAATCTATATTCTTTCTTGTATAGTTTTCTACTGTGTACATTCTTCTATAATGTATATTCTGTATTCTTCTGTATTC
Source organism: Loxodonta africana (assembly GCF_030014295.1). NCBI lineage: Eukaryota > Metazoa > Chordata > Mammalia > Proboscidea > Elephantidae > Loxodonta > Loxodonta africana. The sequence continues at coordinate 1,905,577 of NW_026975065.1, forward strand.
TATATCCTAATTCTTCTATATTCTCTATTCCATATTCTGTATTCTTCAATATTCTGTATTCTACATTCTACTATATTCTTTTTCTTGTATTTTCCATACCCTTGTATATTCTATATTCTTCTATATTCCGTATTCTATGTTCTCCTATATTCTATATTTTACATTGTACATTCTATATTCCATTATTTTCTATATTGTATGATTTATAATCTTCTATATTCTATACTTTCCTGTATTCTTCACTGTATACTTTGCATTGTGTAATCTGTATTCTACATTGTACATTTTATATTCTTCTGCATTCTATATTCTAAATTTATATTCTATTTTCTTCTATATCCTGTATTCTTTATGCTATATTCTTTTGTAATGTATATTCTATATTCTTCTTTATTCCAAATCCTCTATACACTATATTGTTCTGTTTACAAAGTTCTTTTATATTCTGTATTCTATCTTCCGTGTTCTATGTTCCATATTCTATATTTTAAATTCTCTATATTCTATAATCTATGTTCTTCTATATTCTATATTTTTGTATATTCTATATTCCATACTCTGTATTCTATGTTTGATGTTCTATATTCTACGTTTTTCCACATACACTATTCTTCTATATTTCATATTCCATATTCTACATTCCACATTGTATATCTTAAATCTTCCATATTCTATGCTCTGTATTCTATATTCTACTTTCTTAATTGTATATTCTTCCATATACTTCTAGTCTATATTTTTCTATATACTATATTTTTCTGTATTCTCTCTTCCATATTCTTCCTTCTATATTCTATATTCTACTATATTCTGTATTCTATATTCTTCTATATTGTAGTCTGTATTTTTAATTCTATATTCTATATTCTATAATCTATATTCTGTGTTCTTTACCTTTTATTTTATATTCTATATTTTGTATTCTACATTCTATATTTTCTATATTACATATTCCATACTCTGTGTTCTGTAGTCAATGTTCTTTTTCTATATTCTATATTTTTCTATACAATTTTCTGTATTCTATATTCTTCATTCTTTATATTTTTCTATAGTCTGTATCATATATTTTTCTATATTGTAAATTGTGTATTTTACATTCTACATTCTATATTCCATAATCTTCTATATTGTATAATGTATATTCTCTATATTATGTATTTTTGTTCTATATTTTATATTCTATATTCTGTATTCTCCATTCTGTATTCTAAATTCTTTATTTTTCTATATTCCATTGTCTGTATTCTATATTCAATGTTGTTTTCTATATTCTATATTTTTTATAATTTTCTGTACTCTATATTCCATATTGCATATTCTGTAAAGTATATTCTACATTCTATATTTTCTTATATTCCATCTTCTACATTCTATATTTAATTCTATATTCTATAATCTATATCCTTCTGTATTGTTCTTTATTCTACTTTGTACATACTCTATTCTACATTCTTTATTTAAGTCTATTCTATATTTTTCTATATTCTCTATTCCATACTCTGTATTCTATGTTCCATATTCGATGTTCTATATTTTTTATAGCCTATATTCTTCTGTATTCTACATTCTATATTCCATACGCTATATTCTACATTCTGCATTTTATATTCTTCTATGTTCTGTATTCTATACTCTTCTACATTCTTATTCTACATTCTATATTCTTCTGTTGTAATCTATATTCTTCTACCTGCTATATTCCATATTGTACATTCTAAATTCTATATTCCATATTCTAGTCTACATTCTATATTCTAAATTTTTCAATATTCTTTATTCTTATCTATTCCCTATTCCATATTCTATGTTCTCCATTCTCCATTCCATTTTCTATATTCTGCATTTTATATTCTAAATTTTTTCTGAATTCTATATTCTATATTTTTATGTATATTCTACCTTCTAATCTCTATATTCTATATTCCTCTGTAATCTATTCTCTTATATTCTCTATTCTATATTCTTCTATATTTTGTCATCTGTATTTTTCTACTTTATTCTCTATTCTTCAATATTGTATATCTTATACCCTATATTCCGTTTGTCAATATTCTATTTTCTTCTACATTCTATCTTCTGTATTCTGTAGTCTGTCATCTATATTCTTTATTCTTCTATATTCTGCATTCTATATCCTATATCTTCTAAATTTATGCTCTATGTTTTCCTATATTCTGTATTCTATATTTTTCAATATTCTACATTCTTCTATAATTATATTCTACATTCTCCTATTTTCCATATTCCTTATTCTTCTATACTCTATATTTTTCTGTATTCTTTTTTCTTTTATATTCTGTATTGTATCTTCTATGTTCTTCTATATACTATATCCCTCTAAATTCTATAGTCCATATTCTACGTTCTGAATTCTTCTATATTCTATATTTTATATTCTATACTCTACATTCTAAATTCTATATTCTTTTATATTCTATTTCTATATTCTTCCATAATCTAGGTTCTATATTCCATTCTCTGTATTTTATATTGTATATTTAAAGTTCTATGTTCAATATTCTTTATCTTTCTATATACTGTTTTTCTGTATGGTATATCCTATGTTCCATATTCTATATTCTACATTCTGTGTTCTTCTATAGTATGCATTCTATATTCTTCTGTATTTTACATTCTACATTTCATAATTTTCTATATTCTATTTTTTTATAATCCATAATCAATACTCTTCATTTTATATTTTATATTCTACATTCTTTTCTTTTATTCTACATTCTATTTTCTATATTCCAAATTCTGTATTCTATGTTCTTCTATAATCTATATCCTGTATCATATTTTTTATAGTCCTATAGGGTAGCCCGCACGCAGAGCAGGCCCGAATAGCGGAGCCCCGCAGGTGAGGAGAAGCCCGAAAGGAGAGTCCCGCAGGCCCCAACGGAGAGTCCCGCAGACAAGAATAGTCTTGAAAGGAGAGCCCCGCAGGCATGAACAGGCCGGAACAGAGAGTCCCGCAGGCAAGAATAGGCCCAAACTGAGAGTCCCGCAGGCAAGAATATCCCCTAATAGAGGAGCCCCACAGGCAAGAACAAGCCCAAATAGCGGAGGCCCCCACGCAGGAAAAGGCCTCAATAATGGAGCTCCACAGGCACAAAGAGGCCGGAATAGAGGAGCCCCGCAGACAAGAGGAAGCCTGAGAGGAGAGTCCCGCAGGCAAGAATAGTCCCGAACTGGGACTCAGGCAGGCAAGAAAAGGCCCTTACACAGTCCCGCGGGCAAGACTAGGCCTGAATAGTGGAGCCCCGCAGGCAACAACAGGCCCGAACAGAGTCCTGCAGGCAAGAATAGGCCCTAACGGAGAGGCCTGCAGGTGAGAACAGGCCCGAACAGAGAGTCCGGCAGCCGAGAAAAGGCCCGAACCGAGAGTCACGAAGGTGACAACAGGCCCATAGGGAGAGTCCCGCAGGCGAGAACAGGCCCGAAAGGAGATTCCGACAGGCCAGAATAGAGGAGCCCTGTAGGCAAGAATAGGCCTGAACAGGGTCCGGCAGGCAAAAATAGACCCTAACGGAGAGGCCTGCAGGTGAGAACAGGCCGGAAGGGAGATTCCCATAGCCAAGACTAGGCCCGAACAGAGTCTGGAAGGCAAGAATAGACCCGAATAGAAGAGCCCTGCAGGCAAGACCATGCCCGAATAGCAGAGCCCCGCACGTACGAACACGGGGAATAGCGGAACCTGCCATGCACGAACACCGGAGCTCCGCAGGCACGAGCAGGCCCGAAGAGCGGAGCCCCGCACCCACGGACACGCCAAATAGCGGAGCCCCGCACGCACGGACACGCCAAATAGCGGAGCCCCGCACGCACAGACAGGCCTGAATAACGGAGCCCCTCAGGCACCAACAGGCCTGAATAACGGAGCACCGTAGGCACGAACAGGCCCGAATAGAAGAACAACCGCAGGCAAGAGGAGGAACGAAAAGATGCTCCCGTAGGGAAGATTAGGCCTGAAGAGAGAGTTTGGCAGGTAAGAATAGGCCCGAACGGAAAGTCCCGCAGGCAAGAATAGGCCCTAAAGGAGAGTCCTGGAGGCAAGAATAGGCCCGGATAGAGGAGCCCCGCAGGCGAGAATAGGCCCGAACGGAGAGTCCCGCAGGCCAGGATACGCCCGAACAGAGTCCCGCAGGCAAGAATAGGCCCACCTGGAGAGTCTCCCAGGCCAGAATAGGCCTGAACGGAGATTCCCGCAAGAATAGGGCCGAATAGAGGAGTCCCGCAAGCAAGAATAGGCCCTAAGGGAGAGTCCCGCAGGCAAGAATAGGCCCGAATAGAGGAGCCCCGCAGGCGAGAATAGGCCCAAACGGAGAGTCCCGCAGGCCAGGATAGGCCCGAACAGAGTCCTGCAGGCAAGAATAGGCCCACCTGGAGAGTCCCCCAGGCCAGAATAGGCCCGAACGGAGATTCCCGCAAGAATAGGGCCGAATAGAGAAGCCCCGCAGGCAACAATAGGCCCTAACGGAGAGGCCTGCAGGCGAGAACAGGCCCGAACAGAGAGTCCCGCAGGCAAGAATATAGAATGTTGAATACAGTATAAAGAATATGGAATATAGAATACACAAAAATATAGTATATGTAAATATATAGAAAATAGAAGATTGAATATAGAAAAATATAGAATATAGAAAAATTGCAAATGTTTAATATAGAATGTAGAATATAGAAGATTTTAAAATGTAGCCTATACAATATGGAATATAGAATACGGAAGAATATAGCATAGAGAAAAATATAGAACATAGAACATCGAATATAGAATAGAGACTATGGTTTATAGGATATAGGAAAATATAGAATATAGAACATAGAATTTAGAATGTGGAATATAGAATATAGAAGAATTTAGAATATAGAATATGGAATATAGAAGGAAATAGTACATAGAAGAAAACTGAACATAGAACACAGAACACAGAAGATAGAATACAGAATGTAAAGGAATATAGAAAATAGTAGAATATAGAATATACAAGAATATGGAATACAGAAGAATATAAACAAGAATATGGATTATAGAATATACATTACAGAAGAATATAGAATACAGAATATAGAAGAATATTGAATATAAATTTAGAATATAGAAGAATATAGAGAAGGCTATAGAAAATACAAGAAAAAGAATATAGTAGAATGTAGAATACACAATATGGAAGAATAGAAGAATTAGAATATAGAATACAGAAGAATATAGAATATACATTATAGAAGAATATACACAGTAGAAGACTATACAATACAGAAAATAGATTAGACAAGAACATGTAATACAGAATTTAGAATATAGAAAGTAGAATGTAGAATACAGAAATAGAATATAAAATATAGAATAAAGACTGTAGAATACAGATTATAGAATATAGAAAATTATGGAATGTAGAATGTAAAATATAGAATACACTATATTCTTCTATTTTCAAAGTTCTTTTGTATTCTGTATTCTATCTTCAGTGTTCTGTGTTCCATATTCTATATTTTAAATTCTCTATATTCTATAATCTATGTTCTTCTATATTCTATATTTTTGTATATCCTATATCCCATACTCTGTATTCTATATTCTATATTTTTCTACATACAGTATTCTTCTATATTCCATATTCTATATTCTACATTGTATATTTTAAATTCTTCCATATTCTATGTTCTGTATTCTACATTCTAAATTCTTTATTCTATGTTCTTCCATATTCTGTATTTTTCTATATACTATAATTTTCTGTATTCTACATTCCATATTCTACATTCTTCCTTCTATATTTTATATTATTCTATATTCTGAATTCTATATTCTTCTATGTTGTAGATTCTGTATTTTACATTCTATATTCTATATTCCATTATTTCTATATTCTATAATCTATATTCTTCTATATTCTGTGTTCTTTATGCTTTATTTCATATTCTATATTTTGTATTCTCCATTGTATGTTCTTCTATATTCTATTTTTTCTATATTCTGTATTCCATACTCTGTGTTCTATATTCAATGTTCTTTTTCTATATTCTGTATTTTTCTGTATAATTTTATGTATTCTATATTCTACATTCTATACTCTATTCTTCTATAGTCTGTACCATATATTGTTCTATATTGTATATTCTGTATTTTACATTGTACATTCTATATTCCATAATCTTCTATATTCTATAATGTGTATTCTCTATATTATGTATTTTTATTCTATATTTTATATTCTGTATTCTACATTCTATATTCTACATTCTATATTTTTCTATATTCCATTGTCTGTATTCTATATTCAATGTTTTTTCCTATAGTCTATATTTTTTATAATTTCAGTATTCTATATTCCATATTGCATATTCTATAAACTATATTCTACATTCTATATTCTCTTATATTCCATCTTCTATATTCTATATTCCAGAATCTTCTATATTCTGTAATGTATATTCTTCTATATTCTATGTTCTTTATTCTATATTTTATACTCTATATTCTGTATTGTACTTTGTACATACTCTATTCTATATTCTATATTTATCTCTATTCTATACTTTTCTATATTCTCTATTAATACCCTGTATTGTATACTATATTCCAAATTCCTCTGTGTTCTATATTCCACATTCTAAATTCTATGTTCTTCTATATTCTATATTTTCCTTTTTTTATATTCCATACTCTCCATTCTATATTCGATGTTCTATGTTGCATATTCTATATTTTTCTCTATACTATATTCTTCTGTATTCTATATTCCATAAAGTATATTCTACATTCTATATTCTAAAATCTTCTATATTCTACATTCTGTATTCTATATTCTTCTGTATGCTATGTTCTATATTCAATCTTCCATTTTCTATATTTTTACATATACTATATTTTTGTATATTCTATATTCCATATTCTTGATACTATACTCAACATTCTATGTTCTTCTATATTCCGTATTCCATATTCTCCTACATTCTATATTTTACATTCTACATTCTATATTCCATAATCTTCTGTATTGTATAATTTATAATATTCTATAATCTATATTCTCCTATATTCTTCATTTTATATTTTGCATTCTGTAATCTGTATTTCACATTGTACATTTTATATTCTTCTGTATTCTATATTCTAAACATATATTCTATGTTCTTCTATATTCTGTTATCTATGCTATATTCTCCTATAATGTATATTCTATATCCTTATTTATTCCAAATCCTCTATACACTATATTCTTCTATTTTCAAAGTTCTTTTATATTCTGTATTCTATCTTCAGTGTTCTATGTTCCATATTCTATATTTGAAATTCTTTACATTCTATAATCGATGTTCCTCTGTATTCTATATTTTTGTATGTTCTGTATTCCATACTCTAGTCTATATTCGATGTTCTATATTCTATATTTTTCTAGATACAATATTCCTCTATATTCTATATTGCACATTTCATATTCTACTTTCTGCATTGTATATTTTAAATTCTTCCATATTCTATGTTCTGTATTCTTTTTTCTTCCATATTCTTCTATATTTTTCTACATACTATATTTTTCTGTATTCTATATTCCATATTCTTCATTCTATATTCTATATTCGTCTATATTCTGTATTCTATATTCTTCTATATTGTATATTCTGCATTTTATATTCTATATTCCATTATCTTCTATATTCTTTAATCTATGTTCTATATTCTGTGTTCTTTATGCTTTATTTCATATTCTATATTTTGTATTCTACATTCTATATTCTATGTTCTTCTATATTCCATACTCTGTGTTGCATATTCAGTGTTCTTTTTCTATATTATATACTTTTCTATATAATTTTCTGTATTCTGTATTCTACATTCTATACTCTATATTCTTCCATAGTCTGTATCGTATATTCTTCTATATTGTATATTCTGTATTTTACATTCTACATTTTCTGTATTTTTCTATGTTCCATTGTCTGTATTCTATATTCAATTTTTTTCTATAGTGTATATATTTTATAATTTTCCGTATTCTATATTCCATATTGCATATTCTGTATACTATATTCTGCATTCTATATTCTCTTATATTCCATCTCCTATATTCTGTATTTAATTCTACATTCTATATTCCAGAATCTTCTATATTCTATAATCTATATTCCTCTGTATTCTATGTTCTATATTCTATATTCTAAATTCTACTTTGTACATATTCTATTCTATAGTCTATATTTATCTCTATTCTATATTTTTTCTATATTCTCTATTTCATACTCTGTATTCTATATTCCATAGTCAATGTTCTATATTCTATATTTTTATATACTATATTCTTCTGTATTCTACATTCTATATTCCTTATTCTGTATTCTACATTCTGCATTCTATATTCTTCTATGTTCTGCATTCTATACTCTTCTACATTCTTATTCTATATTCTTCACTTATAATCTATATTCTTCTATCTGCTGTATTCTATATTGTACATTCTAAATTCTATATTCAATATTCTGCAGTCTACATTCTATATTTTAAATTTTTCAATATTCTTTATTCTTCTCTGTACCCTATTCCATATTCCATGTTCTCCATTCTACATTTTATATTCTATTTTTTTCTATATTCTACATTTTATGTTCTAAATTTTTCTGAATTCTGTATTCTTCTATCTTCTATATTTTTATTGTATATTCTGCATTCTAATCTCTATATTCTTCTGTAATCTAATATTCTTTTTTACAGTCTATTCCGTATTCTCTATTCTACATTCTATATTCTTTTATAGTTTGTAATCTATATTCTTCTACTTTCTGTATTCTGTATTCTTCAGTAGTGTATATCCTATACCCTATATTTGTCTATATTCTATTTTCTTCTGCGTTCTATCTTCTATATTCTGTAGTCTGTCATCTATATTCTTTATTCTTCTATATTCTGCATTCATACATTTGTATCTTCTATATTCTAAATTTATGCTCTATGTTTTCCTATATTCTGTATTCTATATTTTTCAACATTCTATATTCTTCTATAATTATATTCTACATTCTCATATTTTCCATATTCTATATTCTTCTATAATGTATATTCTTTTTTCTTTTATATTCTGTATTGTATCTTCTATGTTCTATATTCTATATACTATATTCCTCTGTATTCTATAGTCCCTATTCTATATTCTATGTTCTAAATTCTTCTATACTCTATATTCTGTATTTTATATTCTATATTCTTCTATGTTCTATATTCTTTTATATTCTACTTCTATGTTTTTCCATAGTCTCTGTTGTATATTCCATATTCTGTATTCTATACTGTATATTCTACATTCTATATTCTAAAATCTTCTATATTCTACATTCTGTATTCTAAATTCTACAGTCTATATTCTTCTAGATTCTATATTCTAGATTTTTCTGTATTCTATGTTCTATATTCAATCTTCTTTTTTCTATATTTTACATATACTATATTTTTGTGTATTCTATATTCCATATTCTTGATACTATATTCAACATTCCATATTCTTGTATATTCTGTATTCCATTTTCTCCTATATTCTACATTTTACATTCTACATTGTATTTTCCATAATCATGTATATTGTATAATTTATTATCTTCTGTATTCTGTAATTTATATTCTCCTATATTCTTCATTCTATAGTTTGCATTCTATAATCGCTATTCTACATTGTACATATTATATTCTTCTGTATTCTATATTCTGAATTTATATTCTATTTTCTTCTATATTCTGTATTCTTTATGCTGTGTTCTTCTATAACATATATTCTATACACTTCTTTACTCCAAATCTTCTACACACTATATTCTTCTATTTTCAAAGTTTGCTTATATTCTGTATTGTATCTTCAGTGTTCTCTGTATCATATTCTATATTTTAAAGTCTCTATATTCTGTGATCTGTGTTCTTCGATGTTTTTCTACATTCTCTATTTTTGTATATTCTGTATTCCATACTCTGTATTCTCTATTCGAAGTTCTATATTCCATATTTGTCTTCATACAATATTGTTCCATATTCTATATTGCATATTTTATATTCTATATTCTATATTTTAAATTCCTCTATATTCTGTATTCTATAGTCTATGTTCTTCCATATTCTATCTTTTTACATACTATATTTTTCTATATTCTATACTCCATATTCTCCATTTGTCCTATATTCTTCTATATTGTGTATTCTCTATTTTACATTCTATATTCTATTTTCTTCTATATTCTATAATATATATTCTATGTTCTGTGTAATTTATACTTTATTTCATAATGTGTGTTTTGTATTCTACATTCTATATTCTATGTTCAATATTCTATATTCTTCTATATTCTATATTTTCTATATTCTCTATTCCATACTCTATGTTCTATACTGAATGTTGATTTTCTAAATGCGGCAAACGGGTCATCCGTGTCCCCACATCCATAAGCCACTGGAATGCTGGGGCCCAGGCTGCCAGGATTTAGGCCTTGCCTTCGGAGCCCGGCCACATACGAAGCCTTCCACCAGAGGCAGGGGCATGGAGACAGCAAAAATTTGGAAAATGGCAGTGTCTCCGCGATTTCCCTGGCATCGCCCTTTCTGACTGACATGCTTGTTTTCCTAGTAGGATAATGCACTGACAGAGAAAGGCAGGCTTATGTATGGAGGAAAGGTGTGTGCTTAGAGGGTGACGACGCTGAGACCAGGTTGGGATCTTTAGTCCCAGGAGAGGCCACTGGAAGCTGTGGGTCAATGTTCTCTGCCCATCCCAGGTTGCGGGGGGAGGTTTTCACCACACAAAGCAGCGGCAGAATTATTCGTAGCTGGAGAGGTTGCATCTGAACACAAGTTCCACCTGGCCAGTGTCCACCCCAACTGTATTGCCCATGTCAATCAACAGAAGCTAAGACATTCCAGAGAGACTAATTGCTATTCTCTATCCAAGGGGAAGCGGTACATCCAGAAGCCTCCCCCGTTTCATCTCCAGGCTCTCTCTCAGGCCCCTCATACTTGTGATGTGTCTCAGGGGTAGAACGAAGAGATTTCTCTGAATGACCACATACAGAGAGGGGCCATAGATGCTGAGGAAGGGTGCTTTGCCTACTGATAACCTAGTGTAAGTGAAAAAGAGGTACCTGCCTGCTGTCCCAGTGTGTCGAACGTGTCCACATCAGCAGTTGCCTACTGTGAAGTTATTCCCTGGGTGCCCTCGATTTTGTGGCCAAAGACACGAGGGGCTGTTGTATGTCCATGGGTAAAATGCACGGCTATGCGGAACCGGCTGGATAGGCTGGACCTCTCCGATTGGCTCAGTGTTTGTGACTCGTCCCCGTCAGAAGTTCCGGCCAGACTTCCGGTGGCTGTCTCCATGGTGATTGGGAAAGAAGCCTTGGGCCCCACACTCAGCCTTCAACTGGCCTACCCGGCCTCTTTCCCCTCATCTAGACCGCTGTGTGGATGAAAGAAAGGATGTCGGCCAGTGAGCACGTGTCCTCATTTTCTTGGAAGGATTAGGCTCCTTGCCTGGGCAGAAGACAGCCAAGGTCAGCCTGAGCCTAGACACCTAGTGCCCTGTGACACTGCAGCCAGTGATAGATGTTGATGTCCACGCTCAGGTATCCGCAGGTGGCGGATTCAGTGTGGTGGGAAGAGAAGTGGAAGTAGAGATGACACACTCACGAGGGCACGGGCCAAAGGTCAGAGAAAATAGCTGAGGTCGTGGAGCTCTAGCGGAGCCAGTCTAGGGCCCAGGCCTCCCTGCTGTACGAGGCAAAGAGGTGATCCATATGCCGCCATCCGTAGAGTCTGGACGGCTGGGCCCTGGATGCCCGGATTTCGGCCTTGTCTACCGAAAAGTGACGCACATGCAGTGTGCCACCGGAGGCTATGGAGCAACAGGGGGCAAAATCTTGAAAATGGGGGCTTCAGTTGACTTTGCCTGTGCTCTCCTTTGGCTGAGTGACATCGTGTGTTTCCTAGCGCGTGAAGACATTCGTGGAGAGAGGCGGTTTCCATGCGTGCAGGCAAAGTGTGTGCTGAGATGATGAGTTGCTGGAGACCAGGGTGGACTCTTGAGACCCAGAATAGGCCTCTGGCAGCTATGTGTCAATGTTTTCTGCCCATGGCACTCAGCCGGTTATTTGCATAGAATGTTATCAGCGGAATTAGTAGTCTCCGGAGAGGCTACCACTTGTCAGCGAGTTTCACCTGGCCAGGTCCCATGGTGATGTCAAGCTTCACCTGGCCAGGTCCACCCGTGATGTAGCTCCCCAATCAATCACTACTCTCTAGACCTTCCAGATAGACTAGCAGAACTTCTCTCCCCATGGGCAAGCAGTAGAGCCAGAGGCCTTCCCCCTTTGCTCTTTCGTCTCTAGGCCCTCTGTCAGGCACTCCAAGGTGTGAAGTGACAAGGGGAGAAGGACGAGATTTCAGAGAACGAAGACAAGCAGAGAGAGACAGAGAGAGGCAAGAGATGCTGAGTGGGGATGCCTTGCCTACTGATATTCTCAGGAAAGTGGGAAAGAGGTACCTGGCGTGCTCTGCCAATGCCCTGAAGCAGTCTGCACCAGGGGCTCCCTTGTGCCTGCGTAGCCTTTCCAGGGGTGTGCTCAAATCCTGTGGCCACTAGGTGTCATAGGTCACACTGGAGGGCCCTGTGTCATCTGCCTGGCGGGCCGGATCTCTGCCATTGGCTCAGTCTTGTCACCAGGCCCATGACAAGCTCCACCCACTCTTGCGGTGGGGGGACTGTCTCTATGGTGATGGCAAAAAAGCCTTAGCCCCGCCCACCTGGCCTTCACTTCACCTACCTGGCCCTCTGACCCTCACTCAGACCTCTGTGTTGATAAAAATCAATGTCCCCCAGTGCCCAGGTGTCAGCATCTGGGATAAAGGATTCGGGACCTTGCCTGGGGCAGAAGGCAGCCTAGGTCAGCGGGTAGCTGGAAGTCTAGTGACTTGTGACACTGCTGCCAGTGACAAATGGTGACTCCCACACTCACATATCCCCTGGTGGAGGAATGATAGTGATGGGTGGAGAAACATCACTCCGGAGCACACGTTTAATGGGGCACCAGCCAAAGCAAAGGCCAGGGCCAGTAGTGGACGTCGTGTAGCTGAATGGCGAGCCAGTGAAGGGCCCAAGGATCCCTCCTGTATGTGGCGAACAGGTCATCCGTGTCCCCACGTCCATAAACCATTGGACTGCTGGGGCCCAGGCTGCCAGGATTTCGGCCTTGCCTTCGGAGCCCGGCCACATAGGCAGCCTTCACAGGAGGCTGGGACGTGTAGACAGCAAAAATTTGGAAACTGGCCGTGTTTCCTTGACTTCCCTGGCATCGGCCTTTTTGAGCGGCTTGCTTTTTTTCCTGGTCGGATAGGGCCCTGACGGAGAAAGGCAGGATTACATGTACAGGAAAGGTGTGTGTTGAGAGGGTGACGACGTTGAGACCATGTTGGGATCTTTAGTCCCAGGAAGGGCCCCTGGCAGGTGTGGGTCAATGTTCTCTACGCATCCCCCTTGGCGGGGGGAGGTTTTCACCATACAAAGCAGCAGCGCAATTATTCGTCGCCGGAGAGGTTGCATCTGCCCACAATCTCGACCTGGCCAGGGTCCGCCTCTACTGTATTGCGCTTGTCAGTCAACAGAAGCTAAGACCTTCCAGAGAGACTACCTGCTATTCTCTACCCATGAAGAAGCAGTACAGCCGGAAGCCCCCCCCGTTCCATGTCTAGGCCATCTCTCAGGCCCCTCATACTTGTGATGTGTCTCATGGGTAGAATGAAGAGATTCCTCTGAGTGAACACATACAGAGAGGCCACAGATGCTGAGGAAGGGCGCCTTGCCTAGTGATATCCTAGCGTAAGTGGAAAAGAGGTACCTGCCTGCTGTCCCAGTGAGTCGAATGTGTTCACAACAGGGGTTGCCTACTGTGAAGTTATTCCCTGGGTGCCCTCAATTTTGTGGCCAAAGACGCAAGGGGCCGTTGTGTGTCCATGGATAAAATGGAGGGGTCTGCGGAACTGGCCGGTTAGGCTGGACCTCTCCTATTGGCTTAGTGTTTGTGAGTCGTCCCCGTCACAATTTCCGCCCAGCCTTCCGGTGGCTGTCACCATGGTGATTGGGAAAGAAGCCTTAGGCCCCACACTCAGCCCTCACCTGGCCTACCTGGCCTCTTTCCCCTCATCTAGACCGCTGTGTGGATGAAAGAAAGGATGTTGGCCAGTGAGCACGTGTCCTGATTTCCTTGGAAGGATTAGGCTCCTTGCCTGGGCAGAAGACAGCCAAGGTCAGCCTGAGCCTAGACACCTAGTGACCTGTGACACTGCAGACAGTGATAGATGTTGATGTCCATGCTCAGGTATCCGCAGGTGGCGGATTCAGTGTGGTGGGAAGAGAAGTGGAGGTTGAGATGACACACTCACGAGGGCACGGGCCAAAGGTCAGGGAAAATAGCTGAGGTCGTGGAGCTCTAGCGGAGCCAGTCTAGGGCCCAGGCCTCCCTGCAGTACGAGGCAAAGAGGTGATCCATATGCTGCCATCCGTAGACTCTGGACGGCTGGGACCCTGGATGCCCGGATTTCGTCCTTGTCTACCGAGAAGTGACGCACATGCAGTGTGCCACCGGAGGCTGTGGAGCAGCAGAGGGCAAAATCTTGAAAACGGGGGCTTCAGTTGACTTTGCCTGTGCTCTCCTTTGGCTGAGTGACATCGTGTGTTTCCTAGCAGGTGAAGACATTTGTGGAGAGAGGCGGTTTCCATGCGTCCAGGCAAAGTGTGTGCTGAGATGATGAGTTGCTGGAGACCAAGGTGGACTCTTCAGACCCAGAATAGGCCTCTGGCAGGTATGTGTCAATGTTTTCTGCCCATGGCACTCAGCCGGTTATTTGCATAGAATGTTATCAGAAGAATTAGTAGTCTCCGGAGAGGCTGCCACTTGTCAGCGAGCTACTCCTGGCCAGGTCCCTCAGTGATGTCAAGCTTCACCTGGCCAGGTCCACCCGTGATGTAGCTCCCCAATCAATCACTACTCTCTAGACCTTCCAGATAGACTACCAGAACTTCTCTCCCCATGGGCAAGCAGTAGAGCCAGAGGCCTTCCCCCTTTGTTCTTTCGTCTCAAGGCCCTCTGTCAGGCACTCCAAGGTGTGAAGTGACAAGGGGGAGAAGGAAGAGATTTCAGAGAAGGAACACAAGCAGAGAGAGACAGAGAGAGGCAAGAGATGCTGAGTGGGGATGCCTTGCCTACTGATATCCTCAGGAAAGTGGGAAAGACGTACCTGGCGTGCTCTGTCAATGCCCTGAAGCAGTCCGCACCAGGGGCTCCCTTGTGCCTGCGTAGCCTTTCCCGGGGTGTGCTCAAATCCTGTGGCCACTAGGAGTCATAGGTCACAATGGAGGGCCTTGTGTCATCTGCCTGGCGGGCCGGATCTCTGCCATTGGCTCAGTCTTGTCACCAGGCCCATCGCAAGCTCCGCCCACTCTTGCCGTGGGGGACTGTCTCTATGATGATGGCAAAGAAGCCTTAGCCCCGCCCACCTGGCCTTCACTTCACCTACCTGGCCCTCTGACCCTCACTCAGACCTCTGTGTTGATAAAAGTCAATGTCCGCCAGTGCCAAGGTGTCAGCATCTGGGATAAAGGATTCGGGACCTTGCCTGGGGCAGAAGGCAGCCTAGGTCAGCGGGTAGCTGGAAGTCTAGTGACTTGTGACACTGCTGCCAGTGACAAATGGTGACTCCACACCCACATATCCCCTGGTGGCAGAATGCTAGTGATGGGTGGAGAAACATCGCTCCGGAGCACACGTTTAATGGGGCACCAGCCAAAGCAAAGGCCAGGGCCAGTAGTGGACGTCGTGGAGCTGAATGGCGAGCCAGTGAAGGGCCCAAGGATCCCTCGTGTATGTGGCGAACAGGTCATCCGTGTCCCCACGTCCATCAACCATTGCACTGCTGGGACCCAGGCTGCCAGGATTTCGGCCTTGCTTTAGGAGCCCGGCCACATAGGCAGCCTTGCACCGGAGGCGGGGACATGTAGACAGCAAAAATTTGGAAACTGGCAGTGTTTCCTCGATTTCCCTGGCATCGGCCTTTTTGAGCGGCTTGCTTTTTTTCCTGGTAGGATAGGGCCCTGACGGAGAAAGGCAGGATTACGTGTGCAGGAAAGGTGTGTGTTGAGATGTTGACGACGTTGAGACCACGTTGGGTTCTTTAGTCCCAGGAAAGGCCCCTGGCGGGTGTGGGTCAATGTTCTCTACCCATCCCCCTTGGCGGGGGGAGGTTTTCACCATACAAAGCAGCAGCGCAATTATTCGTCGCCGGAGAGGTTGCATCTGCCCACAAGCTCCACCTGGCCAGGGTCCGCCCCTACTGTATTGCGCGTGTCAGTCAACAGAAGCTAAGACCTTCCAGAGAGACTACCTGCTATTCTGTCCCCACGGGGAAGCAGTACAGCCAGAAGCCTCCCCCGTTCCATCTCTAGGCTCTCTCTCAGGCCCCTCATACTTGTGATGTGTCTCAGGGGTAGAATGAAGAGTTTCCTCTGAGTGAACACATACAGAGAGGCCACAGATGCTGAGGAAGGGCACCTTGCCTAGTGATATCCTAGCGTAAGTGGAAAAGAGGTACCTGCCTGCTGTCCCAGTGTGTCGAACGTGTTCACATCAGGGGTTGCCTCCTGTGAAGTTATTCCCTGGGTGCCCTCGATTTTGTGGCCAAAGACGCAAGGGGCCGTTGTCTGTCCATGGGTAAAATGGAGGGGTCTGCGGAACTGGCCGGTTAGGCTGGACCTCTCCTATTGGCTCAGTGTTTGTGACTGGTCCCCTTCAGAAGTTCCGCCCAGCCTTCCGGTGGCTGTCACCATGGTGATTGGGAAAGAAGCCTTAGGCCCCACACTCAGCCCTCACCTGGCCTACCTGGCCTCTTTCCCCTCATCTAGACCGCTGTGTGGATGAAAGAAAGGATGTCGGCCAGTGAGCACGTGTCCTGATTTCCTTGGAAGGATTAGGCTCCTTGCCTGGGCAGAAGACAGCCAAGGTCAGCCTGAGCCTAGACACCTAGTGACCTGTGACACTGCAGCCAGTGATAGATGTTGATGTCCACGCTCAGGTATCCGCAGGTGGCGGATTCAGTGTGGTGGGAAGAGAAGTGGAAGTAGAGATGACACACTCACGAGGGCACGGGCCAAAGGTCAGGGAAAATAGCTGAGGTCGTGGAGCTCTAGCGGAGCCAGTCTAGGGCCCAGGCCTCCCTGCTGTACGAGGCAAAGAGGTGATCCATATGCCGCCATCCGTAGACTCTGGACGGCTGGGCCCTGGATGCCCGGATTTCGTCCTTGTCTACCGAGAAGTGACGCACATGCAGTGTGCCACCGGAGGCTGTGGAGCAGCAGAGGGCAAAATCTTGAAAATGGGGGCTTCAGTTGACTTTGCCTGTGCTCTCCTTTGGCTGAGTGACATCGTGTGTTTCCTAGCAGGTGAAGACATTCGTGGAGAGAGGCGGTTTCCATGCGTGCAGGCAAAGTGTGTGCTGAGATGATGAGTTGCTGGAGACCAGGGTGAACTCTTCAGACCCAGAATAGGCCTCTGGCAGGTATGTGTCAATGTTTTCTGCCCATGGCACTCAGCCGGTTATTTGCATAGAATGTTATCAGCGGAATTAGTAGTCTCCGGAGAGGCTGCCACTTGTCAGCGAGCTTCACCTGGCCAGGTCCGCCCGTGATGTAGCTCCCCAATCAATCACTACTCTCTAGACCTTCCAGATAGACTAGCAGAACTTCTCTCCCCATGGGCAAGCAGTAGAGCCAGAGGCCTTCCCCCTTTGTTCTTTCGTCTCAAGGCCCTCTGTCAGGCACTCCAAGGTGTGAAGTGACAAGGGGGAGAAGGAAGAGATTTCAGAGAAGGAACACAAGCAGAGAGAGACAGAGAGAGGCAAGAGATGCTGAGTGGGGATGCCTTGCCTACTGATATCCTCAGGAAAGTGGGAAAGACGTACCTGGCGTGCTCTGCCAATGCCCTGAAGCAGTCCGCACCAGGGGCTCCCTTGTGCCTGCGTAGCCTTTCCCGGGGTGTGCTCAAATCCTGTGGCCACTAGGAGTCATAGGTCACAATTCAGGGCCCTGTGTCATCTGCCTGGCGGGCCGGATCTCTGCCATTGGCTCAGTCTTGTCACCAGGCCCATCGCAAGCTCCGCCCACTCTTGCCGTGGGGGACTGTCTCTATGGTGATGGCAAAGAAGACTTAGCCCCGCCCACCTGGCCTTCACTTCACCTACCTGGCCCTCTGACCCTCACTCAGACCTCTGTGTTGATAAAAATCAATGTCCGCCAGTGGCCAAGTGTCAGCATCTGGGATAAAGGATTCGGGACCTTGCCTGAGGCAGAAGGCAGACTAGGTCAGCGGGTAGCTGGAAGTCTAGTGACTTGTGACACTGCTGCCAGTGACAAATGGTGACTCCCACACTCACATATCCCCTGGTGGCAGAATGCTAGTGATGGGTGGAGAAACATCGCTCCGGAGCACACGTTTAATGGGGCACCAGCCAAAGCAAAGGCCAGGGCCAGTAGTGGACGTCGTGGAGCTGAATGGCGAGCCAGTGAAGGGCCCAAGGATCCCTCGTGTATGTGGCGAACAGGTCATCCGTGTCCCCACGTCCATCAACCACTGCACTGCTGGGGCCCAGGCTGCCAGGATTTCGGCCTTGCTTTAGGAGCCCGGCCACATAGGCAGCCTTGCACCGGAGGCGGGGACATGTAGACAGCAAAAATTTGGAAACTGGCAGTGTTTCCTCGATTTCCCTGGCATCGGCCTTTTTGAGCGGCTTGCTTTTTTTCCTGGTAGGATAGGGCCCTGACGGAGAAAGGCAGGATTACGTGTGCAGGAAAGGTGTGTGTTGAGATGTTGACGACGTTGAGACCACGTTGGGTTCATTAGTCCCAGGAAAGGCCCCTGGCGGGTGTGGGTCAATGTTCTCTACCCATCCCCCTTGGCGGGGGGAGGTTTTCACCATACAAAGCAGCAGCGCAATTATTCGTCGCCGGAGAGGTTGCATCTGCCCACAAGCTCCACCTGGCCAGGGTCCGCCCCTACTGTATTGCGCGTGTCAGTCAACAGAAGCTAAGACCTTCCAGAGAGACTACCTGCTATTCTGTCCCCACGGGGAAGCAGTACAGCCAGAAGCCTCCCCCGTTCCATCTCTAGGCTCTCTCTCAGGCCCCTCATACTTGTGATGTGTCTCAGGGGTAGAATGAAGAGTTTCCTCTGAGTGAACACATACAGAGAGGCCACAGATGCTGAGGAAGGGCGCCTTGCCTAGTGATACCCTAGCGTAAGTGGAAAAGAGGTACCTGCCTGCTGTCCCAGTGTGTCGAACGTGTTCACATCAGGGGTTGCCTCCTGTGAAGTTATTCCCTGGGTGCCCTCGATTTTGTGGCCAAAGACGCAAGGGGCCGTTGTCTGTCCATGGGTAAAATGGAGGGGTCTGCGGAACTGGCCGGTTAGGCTGGACCTCTCCTATTGGCTCAGTGTTTGTGACTGGTCCCCGTCAGAAGTTCCGCCCAGCCTTCCGGTGGCTGTCACCATGGTGATTGGGAAAGAAGCCTTAGGCCCCACACTCAGCCCTCACCTGGCCTACCTGGCCTCTTTCCCCTCATCTAGACCGCTGTGTGGATGAAAGAAAGGATGTCGGCCAGTGAGCACGTGTCCTGATTTCCTTGGAAGGATTAGGCTCCTTGCCTGGGCAGAAGACAGCCAAGGTCAGCCTGAGCCTAGACACCTAGTGACCTGTGACACTGCAGCCAGTGATAGATGTTGATGTCCGCCCAGGATGTAGCTCCCCGGTCAATCACTACTCTCTAGACCTTCCAGATAGACTAGCAGGTCTTCTCTGCCCATGGGCAAGCAGTAGAGCCAGAGGCCTTCCCACTTTGCTCTTTTGTCTCTAGGCAACTGTCAGGCACTCCAAGCTGTGAAGTGACTCAGGGGGAGAAGGAAAGAGAGAAATAACGTAGAAAGGGCTGAGTAGAGCTGAACAGGGCTGAATAAGGTTCACTCGAGCCTAATTATGCTGAATTGAGCAGAATCGAGACGAATTGACCCAATTCAAGCCAAATAGAGCTAAATCGAGCCGATTCAAGCCTAATCACATGGAATCGCGTCGAAATGCGTTGAATCGAATAGATTAGTGTAGAGGAGGGTACGGCAGGAGAGGCTAGACTACAACACAACAGAACACAATAGAAAGAAGAGAATAGAATTAAGTAGAGTCGGGTCCAGTAGAATAGAGTCAAATCGAGTTGACGAGAGCTGAAAAGAGCCAAACAGAGCTGAATACAGCCGAATTGACCAAATTCAAGGTGAATCGAGATGAATCATGTCCAGTCGTTTGAAATGTGTCGAATCGAATCAAATGGATTAGTGTGGGGAAGGTAAGGTTCGGGGAGGGTAGAGAAGACTAGAATAGAGTAGAATAGAACAGAACAGAAAGAATCGAGTAGACTAGAGTCACATAGAGTCGAATACTGCCAAAAAGAGCCGAATAGAGTGGAAAAGAGCTGAATAGAACCGAATCGAGTTTAATGGAGGAGAAAGGAGATGAATCGAGCCGATATGAGCCGAATCAGGTCGAATTCCGTTCAAGTGTGTCGAATAGCATAGAACAGATTACAGTAGGCTAAGTTAGGGTAGGGTAGGGTAGAATAGAGTGCAGTAGAACAGAACAGAAGAGAAGAGAACACAACTGAAAGAATAGAATAGGGTCGAGACGAGCAGAGTATAGAAGAGTAGAGTAGAGTAGAGTCGAATATTGCCGAATAGAGCCAAAGACAGCCAAATAGAGCCCAAAAGAGCTAAATCGATAGAAACCAAGACAAATCACGCCGAATCCCGTGGAATCATGCTGTATCGCGTCGAATCCCGTCGAATTGCATTGAATCTGATCAGTTCCAATCCAATCCATTAGAATAGACTAGAGTAGGGTAGAGTCCAATACAATACAGTAGAGAATAGTTTAGGATGGAGTAGAATGGTGTAGCATGGAGTCGAGTGGAGTCAAAAAGAGATAATAGAGTTGAGTAGAGTCTAACAGAGTCGAATAGAGCCTATTCGAGCTGACTAGAGCCGAATGGAGCCGATTAGAGCTGAATCGAACCGATTTGAGCCGATTGGGGATGAATGGAGTGGAAAGGAGCCGATTTGAGCCGAATCGCATCGAGATGCGTGGAATCGAATCCAGTAGAATAGATTAGATTAGGGTAGGATGGAATAGAGTAGAATTGAACACAGTAGAAGAGAATGGAAAGAATACAATAGAATAGAGTAGAAAAGGGTAGAGCAGAGCAGAATAGTGTAGAGTAGAATAGAGTCGAATCAAGCTGAATGGAGACGAAACGAGACAAATCGCGACGAATGGCTTCGAATCCCATCGAATCAATTACAGTAGGGTACAGTAGAATAGCGTAGAATGGAGTAGAATGGTGTGCAATGGAATCGAGTAGAGTAGAAAAGAGCTGAAGAGGGCCGAAGAGGGCCAAATCGAGCCGAATCGCGTCGAAATGGGTTGAATCAAATCCAATCAAGTGGATTACAATACCTTAGAGTTGGGTAGCGTAGGGTAGGGTAGAATAGAGTAGACTAGTACAGAACACAGTAGAAACAATACAATAGAATAGAGAAGATTAGACTACAGTAGAATAGAGCTGAATAGAGCCAAATGCAGACGAAACGAGAGGACTCGTGTAGAAGCAATTAGAGTAAATTAGAGTGGTGTTGGGTAGGGTAGAGCAGAATAGAGTAGAATAGTGTAGAACAGTGTGGAATGAATAGAATGGAGTAGAATGGAGTCAAATAGAAACGAATAGAGTAGAAAAGAGTCGAATAGAGCAGAATAGGGCCGAAGAACGCCAAATCGAGCAGATTCGAAGTGATTCAAGCCAAAACAAGCTGAATGGAGCCTAACTGAGCCGAATAGAGCCAAATCGAGCCGAATCGAGCCGACTCAAGCTTCATTGCCTCGAATCGCGTTCAATGCGTCAAATCCAATCGAGACGTATAGATTAGAGAAGGGGAGGGGAGGGGAGGGTAGAATAGAACAGAGTAGAGTGGGATAGAAGAGATTAGAACAGAATAGAAGGAACAGAATCGAGTAGAATAGAGTGGAAAAGAGTAGAGTCGAATACAGTCGAATAGAGCCGACTAAGCTGAATAGAGACGAATGGAGCTGAATACAGCCGAAAAGAGCTGTATACTGCCGAATCACACCTAATCGAGCAGAATCAAGCAGAATCGCACTGACTGTCACCGAACAGCGTCGAATCGAATCAGGTCGAATCGAGTCGAGCCACATCGTTTTGAATCAAACAAGGTCAAATCGCTTCATATCGTGTCGAATCCCATGGAATCACGTCGAATAACTTCGAATCGTGTGAAACCTCAGAGAATCCTACTGAATCACGTCGAGTCCATGGAATCTCATCAAATCCCTTCGGATCTTGCCGAATCCAGTCAAGTCATATCAAATCGCTTTGCACGGAATCGAATTGAATCCAATAGATTAAAGTAGGCTAGGTTCGGGTGGGGTGCCGTAGGGTCGGGTAGGGTAGAATAGAATAGAGTACAACAGAGTAGGAGAGAACAGAACAGAACAGAAAGAATACAACAGAACAGAATAGAGTCAAAGAGAGAGAACATAGCCGAATTGAGCCGAGTGGAGACAAAACGAGACGAATCACGTCCGGTTGCTTCGAATCGCGTCAAATCAAATCGAATCGATTAGAAGAGATGAGGGTAGGGAAGGGTAGAATAGAAGAGAGGAAAATAGTGAAGAATGGTGTGGAATGGAATAGAATGGAATTGAACGGAGTCCAATAAAGACGGATAGATATGAATAGAGTACAAAAGAGTCTAATAGAGCAGAATAGGGCCGGATAGGGCCAAATAAGGCCTAATTGAGCAGAATCCAGCAGAATCGATGGAATTCGAGCCTAATCGAGCCGAATGGAGTGAAATGGAGTCAAGTCGAGCCGAATAGAGCCGATGCGAACTGAATCGAGCTGATTCAAGCCTAATCGCGTCAAATCGCGTGGAAATACGTCACATCGATCTAATCAAATAGATTAGGGGAGGGGCGGGTGGGTAGAATAGAACAGAATAGTACAGAATAGAAAGACTAGAATATAGTACAGTAGGGTGGAGTAGAGAGAGTAAAGCAGAGCAGAGTAGAATTGAGTCAAATAGAGTCAAATAGTGCAGGACATAGCTGAATAGAGCCCATTCTGGCCGAATCGAGTCACATGGAAACAAAACGAGATGAATCACACCGAATTGCTTCGAATCGCATCCAATCGAATACATTAGAGTAACGTAGGGTAGAGTAGAACAGAATAGAGTAGAATAGCGTAGAATGGAGAAGAGTCGAGTCAAATGAAGTCGAACAGAGACAAATAGAGTAGAAAAGAGTCGAATCGAGCCAAATAGGGCCGAATAAGGCTGAACCGAGTGGAAACGAGCTGAACTGAAGCGATTCGAGCCAAATCGAGCTGAATCGAGCCGACTCAAGCATGATGGTGTCCAGTCGCATCGAAATGCTTTGAATCGAACCAAATGGAAGAGATTAGAATAGGTTAGGGTAGTTTATGAGAGGAAGACTAGGGTAGATGCAAGTAGACTACATTAGAGTAGACAAGAGAAGGCTAGAGTAGAAGCCTAGACTAGTAAGCTGGACTAGTCAGCTAGACTAGTGGCATAGAGCAGTAGCCTAGACAACTAGTCTTGAATAGTACCCTCAGTCAGTAATCTGAACGAGTACCCTTGCCTTAACTAGTAGTCCTAACAAGTACCCTTGCCTTAAGCAGTAGTCTTCACTAGTACCCTTGCCTTCACTAGTAGTATGTCCTTAACAAGTAGCCTGAACGGGTAGCCTTGCCTTAACCAGTACCCTCAACAAGTACCCATGCCTTAACTAGTAGCCTGGCCTTAACTAGTAGCCTGGCCTTAACTAGTAGCCTGAACTAGTACACTTGCCTTAAGGAGTACCCTTGCCCGAACTACTCCCCTTAATTAGGACCCTTATTGAGTAACCCTAAGTAGTAGAGTATGGTACGGTGGGGTAGCATAGGGTAGGGAAGCCTACGGTGGAACAGAGAAAATAGAAGGAAATAGAATAGAACAGCATAGGTCAGGGTAGGTTAGCTTAGTGCAGGGTATGGTAGAGTAGCATAGGATGGAATAGAGAAAATAGAAAAGGAGACTAGAAAAGAGCAGACTAGATTAGGATAGGGTAGGGTGGGGGAGGGTTGTGTAGAATACAGTAGTGTAGAATGGAATAGAATGGTGTGGAATGGAGTCGAATGGATTCGAACAGAGATGAATAGAGTAGAAAAGAGTTGAATAGAGCCGAATAACGCTGAATAGGACCAAATATGGCCGAAATGAGCCGAATCGAGTCGAGTCGACCAGATTCGGGATGAATGGAGCCTAGTGGAGCTGAAATGAGCCAAATAGAGACAAACTGAACCCAGCAAAATCGAGCCAAAACACACTTAATTGCATCCTATTGCATCGGATCTCGTCGAATTCCATCAAATCCCACCAAACCGCATCAAATCTCGCGGAATCTCACCGAATCCCGTCGAATTGTCTCAAATCGGGTCGAATGGTGTCCAACTGAATGGAATTGAATTAAATTGAATAGAGTAGTGTAGGTTAGGCTGGGATTCAGTAGGGAAGGGCACAGAAGAATAGAATAGAGTAGAACAGAAGAGAATACCAAGAGTAGAATGGAGTAGAGTTGAGTAGAGTGGAATAGTCAGAGTCGGGTAGTGCAGAATATAGATGAATAGATCCAATTCAAGCCGAATCGATTCGAATGGAGAGGAAAGGGAACAAATCGTGAAGAATCGAATTGATTAGAATAGATTAGAGTAGGGTAGGGTAGAACAGAATAGAATAGAGTAGAAAAGAGTAGAATGGTGTGGAATGGAGTTGAATGGAGCCAAATAGAGACAAATAAAGTAGAAAGGGCTGAGTAGAGCTGAACAGGGCTGAATAAGGTTCACTCGAGCCTAATTATGCTGAATTGAGCAGAATCGAGACGAATTGACCCAATTCAAGCCAAATAGAGCTAAATCGAGCCGATTCAAGCCTAATCACATGGAATCGCGTCGAAATGCGTTGAATCGAATAGATTAGTGTAGAGGAGGGTACGGCAGGAGAGGCTAGACTACAACACAACAGAACACAATAGAAAGAAGAGAATAGAATTAAGTAGAGTCGGGTCCAGTAGAATAGAGTCAAATCGAGTTGACGAGAGCTGAAAAGAGCCAAACAGAGCTGAATACAGCCGAATTGACCAAATTCAAGGTGAATCGAGATGAATCATGTCCAGTCGTTTGAAATGTGTCGAATCGAATCAAATGGATTAGTGTGGGGAAGGTAAGGTTCGGGGAGGGTAGAGAAGACTAGAATAGAGTAGAATAGAACAGAACAGAAAGAATCGAGTAGACTAGAGTCACATAGAGTCGAATACTGCCAAAAAGAGCCGAATAGAGTGGAAAAGAGCTGAATAGAACCGAATCGAGTTTAATGGAGGAGAAAGGAGATGAATCGAGCCGATATGACCCGAATCAGGTCGAATTCCGTTCAAGTGTGTCGAATAGCATAGAACAGATTACAGTAGGCTAAGTTAGGGTAGGGTAGGGTAGAATAGAGTGCAGTAGAACAGAACAGAAGAGAAGAGAACACAACTGAAAGAATAGAATAGGGTCGAGACGAGCAGAGTATAGAAGAGTAGAGTAGAGTAGAGTCGAATATTGCCGAATAGAGCCAAAGACAGCCAAATAGAGCCCAAAAGAGCTAAATCGATAGAAACCAAGACAAATCACGCCGAATCCCGTGGAATCATGCCGTATCGCGTCGAATCCCGTCGAATTGCATTGAATCTGATCAGTTCCAATCCAATCCATTAGAATAGACTAGAGTAGGGTAGAGTCCAATACAATACAGTAGAGAATAGTTTAGGATGGAGTAGAATGGTGTAGCATGGAGTCGAGTGGAGTCGAAAAGAGATAATAGAGTTGAGTAGAGTCTAACAGAGCCGAATAGAGCCTATTCGAGCTGACTAGAGCCGAATGGAGCCGATTAGAGCTGAATCGAACCGATTTGAGCCGATTGGGGATGAATGGAGTGGAAAGGAGCCGATTTGAGCTGAATCGCATCGAGATGCGTGGAATCGAATCCAGTAGAATAGATTAGATTAGGGTAGGATGGAATAGAGTAGAATTGAACACAGTAGAAGAGAATGGAAAGAATACAATAGAATAGAGTAGAAAAGGGTAGAGCAGAGCAGAATAGTGTAGAGTAGAATAGAGTAGAGTAGAACAGAGTCGAATCAATCGGAATGGAGATGAAACGAGACAAATCGCGTCGAATGGCGTCGAATCCCATCGAATCAATTACAGTAGGGTATAGTAAAATAGCGTAGAATGGAGTAGAATGGTGTGCAATGGAATCGAGTAGAGTAGAAAAGAGCTGAAGAGAGCCGAAGAGGGCCGAAGAGGGCCAAATCGAGCTGAATTGAGCGAAATCGAGCCGAATCCAGTGAATCGAGCCTAATGGAGCCGAATCGAGCCTAATCAAGCCGAATCGACACTATTTGAGACAAATGGAGCCGAATGGACATGAATCACACTGATTCGGCCCCTAGTCGCCTCAAAATTTGTCGAATTCAATGTAATAGACTAGAGTAGGGGAGGTTCGGGTAGGCTAGGGTAGGGTAGAATGGAGTAGAATAGAATAAAACAGAACAGAACACAACAAAATAGAACAGAACAACACAGAACGAATACAGAAACGAGGAGGCTAGAGTAGAGTAGAGGGGAATAGAGTAGAGTAGAGTAGATTCGAACAGAGCCAAATCGAGCCGAATCGCGTCGAAATGGGTTGAATCAAATCCAATCAAATGGATTACACTACCTTAGAGTTGGGTAGCGTAGGGTAGGGTAGAATAGAGTAGACTAGTACAGAACACAGTAGAAACAATACAATAGAATAGAGAAGATTAGACTACAGTAGAATAGAGCTGAATAGAGCCAAATGCAGACGAAACGAGAGGAATCGTGTAGAAGCACTTAGAGTAAATTAGAGTGGTGTTGGGTAGGGTAGAGCAGAATAGAGTAGAATAGTGTAGAATAGTGTGGAATGAATAGAATGGAGTAGAATGGAGTCAAATAGAAACGAATAGAGTAGAAAAGAGTCGAATAGAGCAGAATAGGGCCGAAGAAGGCCAAATCGAGCAGATTCGAAGCGATTCAAGCCAAAACAAGCTGAATGGAGCCTAACTGAGCCGAATAGAGCCAAATCGAGCCGAATCGAGCCGACTCAAGCTTCATCGCCTCGAATCGCATTCAATGCGTCAAATCCAATCGAGACGTATAGATTAGAGAAGGGGAGGGGAGGGGAGGGTAGAATAGAACAGAGTAGAGTGGAATAGAAGAGATTAGAACAGAATAGAAGGAATAGAATCGAGTAGAATAGAGTGGAAAAGAGTAGAGTCGAATACAGTCGAATAGAGCCGACTAAGCTCAATAGAGACGAATGGAGCTGAATACAGCCGAAAAGAGCTGTATACTGCCGAATCACACCTAATCGAGCGGAATCAAGCAGAATCGCACTGACTGTCACCGAACAGCGTCGAATCGAATCAGGTCGAATCGAGTCGAGCCACATCGTTTTGAATCAAACAAGGTCAAATCGCTTCATATCGTGTCGAATCCCACGGAATCACGTCGAATAATTTCGAATCGTGTGAAACCTCAGAGAATCCTACTGAATCACATAGAGTCGCATGGAATCTCATCAAATCCCTTCGGATCTTGCCGAATCCAGTCAAGTCATATCAAATCGCTTTGCACGGAATCGAATTGAATCCAATAGATTAAAGTAGGCTAGGTTCGGGTGGGGTGCCGTAGGGTCGGGTAGGGTAGAATAGAATAGAGTACAACAGAGTAGGAGAGAACAGAACAGAACAGAAAGAATACAACAGAACAGAATAGAGTCAAAGAGAGAGAACATAGCCGAATTGAGCCGAGTGGAGACAAAACGAGACGAATCACGTCCGGTTGCTTCGAATCGCGTCAAATCAAATCGAATCGATTAGAAGAGATGAGGGTAGGGAAGGGTAGAATAGAATAGAGGAAAATAGTGAAGAATGGTGTGGAATGGAATAGAATGGAATTGAACGGAGTCCAATAAAGACGGATAGATATGAATAGAGTACAAAAGAGTCTAATAGAGCAGAATAGGGCCGGATAGGGCCAAATAAGGCCTAATTGAGCAGAATCCAGCAGAATCGATGGAATTCGAGCCTAATCGAGCCGAATGGAGTGAAATGGAGTCAAGTCGAGCCGAATAGAGCCGATGCGAACTGAATCGAGCTGATTCAAGCCTAATCGCGTCAAATCGCGTGGAAATACGTCACATCGAATCTAATCAAATAGATTAGGGGAGGGGCGAGTGGGTAGAATAGAACAGAATAGTACAGAATAGAAAGAATAGAATATAGTACAGTAGGGTAGAGTAGAGAGAGTAAAGCAGAGAAGAGTAGAGCAGAGTAGAATTGAGTCAAATAGAGTCAAATAGTGCAGGATATAGCTGAAGAGAGCCAATTCTGGCCGAATCGAGTCACATGGAAACAAAACGAGATGAATCACACCGAATTGCTTCGAATCGCATCCAATCGAATAGATTAGAGTAACGTAGGGTAGAGTAGAACAGAATAGAGTAGAATAGCGTAGAATGGAGAAGAGTGGAGTCAAATGGAGTCGAACAGAGACAAATAGAGTAGAAAAGAGTCGAATCGAGCCAAATAGGGCCGAATAAGGCTGAACCGAGTGGAAACGAGCTGAATTGAAGCGATTCGAGCCAAATCGAGCTGAATCGAGCCGACTCAAGCATGATGGTGTCCAGTCGCATCGAAATGCTTTGAATCGAATCAAATGGAAGAGATTAGAATAGGTTAGGGTAGGGTAGTTTATGATAGGAAGACTAGGGTAGATGCAAGTAGAACACATTAGAGTAGACAAGAGAAGGCTAGAGTAGAAGCCTAGACTAGTAAGCTGGACTAGTCAGCTAGACTAGTGGCATAGAGCAGTAGCCTAGACAACTAGTCTTGAATGGTACCCTAAGTCAGTAATCTGAACGAGTACCCTTGCCTTAACTAGTAGTCCTAACAAGTACCCTTGCCTTAAGCAGTAGTCTTCACTAGTACCCTTGCCTTCACTAGTAGTATGTCCTTAACAAGTAGCCTGAACGGGTAGCCTTGCCTTAACCAGTACCCTCAACAAGTACCCATGCCTTAACTAGTAGCCTGGCCTTAACTAGTAGCCTGAACTAGTACACTTGCCTTAAGGAGTACCCTTGCCCGAACTACTCCCCTTAATTAGGACCCTTATTGAGTAACCCTAAGTAGTAGAGTATGGTACGGTGGGGTAGCATAGGGTAGGGAAGCATACGGTGGAACAGAGAAAATAGAAGGAAATAGAATAGAACAGCATAGGTCAGGGTAGGTTAGCTTAGTGCAGGGTATGGTAGAGTAGCATAGGATGGAATAGAGAAAATAGAAAAGGAGACTAGAAAAGAGCAGACTAGATTAGGATAGGGTAGGGTGGGGGAGGGTTGTGTAGAATACAGTAGTGTAGAATGGAATAGAATGGTGTGGAATGGAGTCGAATGGATTCGAACAGAGATGAATAGAGTAGAAAAGAGTTGAAGAGAGCCGAAGAACGCTGAATAGGACCAAATATGGCCGAAATGAGCCGAATCGAGTCGAGTCGACCAGATTCGGGATGAATGGAGCCTAGTGGAGCTGAAATGAGCCAAATAGAGACAAACTGAACCCAGCAAAATCGAGCCAAAACACACTTAATTGCATCCTATTGCATCGGATCTCGTCGAATTCCATCAAATCCCACCAAACCGCATCAAATCTCGCGGAATCTCACCGAATC
This sequence comes from Loxodonta africana, assembly GCF_030014295.1. Taxonomy (NCBI): domain Eukaryota; kingdom Metazoa; phylum Chordata; class Mammalia; order Proboscidea; family Elephantidae; genus Loxodonta; species Loxodonta africana. The sequence goes on from NW_026975065.1 coordinate 1,935,561, forward strand.
CCGTCGAATTGTCTCAAATCGGGTCGAATGGTGTCCAACTGAATGGAATTGAATTAAATTGAATAGAGTAGTGTAGGTTAGGCTGGGATTCAGTAGGGAAGGGCACAGAAGAATAGAATAGAGTAGAACAGAAGAGAATACCAAGAGTAGAATGGAGTAGAGTTGAGTAGAGTGGAATAGTCAGAGTCGGGTAGTGCAGAATATAGATGAATAGATCCAATTCAAGCCGAATCGATTCGAATGGAGAGGAAAGGGAACAAATCTTGATGAATCGAATTGATTAGAATAGATTAGAGTAGGGTAGGGTAGAACAGAATAGAATAGAGTAGAAAAGAGTAGAATGGTGTGGAATGGAGTTGAATGGAGCCAAATAGAGACAAATAAAGTAGAAAGGGCTGAGTAGAGCTGAACAGGGCTGAATAAGGTTCACTCGAGCCTAATTATGCTGAATTGAGCAGAATCGAGACGAATTGACCCAATTCAAGCCAAATAGAGCTAAATCGAGCCGATTCAAGCCTAATCACATGGAATCGCGTCGAAATGCGTTGAATCGAATAGATTAGTGTAGAGGAGGGTACGGCAGGAGAGGCTAGACTACAACACAACAGAACACAATAGAAAGAAGAGAATAGAATTAAGTAGAGTCGGGTCCAGTAGAATAGAGTCAAATCGAGTTGACGAGAGCTGAAAAGAGCCAAACAGAGCTGAATACAGCCGAATTGACCAAATTCAAGGTGAATCGAGATGAATCATGTCCAGTCGTTTGAAATGTGTCGAATCGAATCAAATGGATTAGTGTGGGGAAGGTAAGGTTCGGGGAGGGTAGAGAAGACTAGAATAGAGTAGAATAGAACAGAACAGAAAGAATCGAGTAGACTAGAGTCACATAGAGTCGAATACTGCCAAAAAGAGCCGAATAGAGTGGAAAAGAGCTGAATAGAACCGAATCGAGTTTAATGGAGGAGAAAGGAGATGAATCGAGCCGATATGACCCGAATCAGGTCGAATTCCGTTCAAGTGTGTCGAATAGCATAGAACAGATTACAGTAGGCTAAGTTAGGGTAGGGTAGGGTAGAATAGAGTGCAGTAGAACAGAGCAGAAGAGAAGAGAACACAACTGAAAGAATAGAATAGGGTCGAGACGAGCAGAGTATAGAAGAGTAGAGTAGAGTAGAGTCGAATATTGCCGAATAGAGCCAAAGACAGCCAAATAGAGCCCAAAAGAGCTAAATCGATAGAAACCAAGACAAATCACGCCGAATCCCGTGGAATCATGCCGTATCGCGTCGAATCCCGTCGAATTGCATTGAATCTGATCAGTTCCAATCCAATCCATTAGAATAGACTAGAGTAGGGTAGAGTCCAATACAATACAGTAGAGAATAGTTTAGGATGGAGTAGAATGGTGTAGCATGGAGTCGAGTGGAGTCGAAAAGAGATAATAGAGTTGAGTAGAGTCTAACAGAGCCGAATAGAGCCTATTCGAGCTGACTAGAGCCGAATGGAGCCGATTAGAGCTGAATCGAACCGATTTGAGCCGATTGGGGATGAATGGAGTGGAAAGGAGCCGATTTGAGCTGAATCGCATCGAGATGCGTGGAATCGAATCCAGTAGAATAGATTAGATTAGGGTAGGATGGAATAGAGTAGAATTGAACACAGTAGAAGAGAATGGAAAGAATACAATAGAATAGAGTAGAAAAGGGTAGAGCAGAGCAGAATAGTGTAGAGTAGAATAGAGTAGAGTAGAACAGAGTCGAATCAATCGGAATGGAGATGAAACGAGACAAATCGCGTCGAATGGCGTCGAATCCCATCGAATCAATTACAGTAGGGTATAGTAAAATAGCGTAGAATGGAGTAGAATGGTGTGCAATGGAATCGAGTAGAGTAGAAAAGAGCTGAAGAGAGCCGAAGAGGGCCGAAGAGGGCCAAATCGAGCTGAATTGAGCGAAATCGAGCCGAATCCAGTGAATCGAGCCTAATGGAGCCGAATCGAGCCTAATCAAGCCGAATCGACACTATTCGAGACAAATGGAGCCGAATGGACATGAATCACACTGATTCGGCCCCTAGTCGCCTCAAAATTTGTCGAATTCAATGGAATAGACTAGAGTAGGGGAGGTTCGGGTAGGCTAGGGTAGGGTAGAATGGAGTAGAATAGAATAAAACAGAACAGAACACAACAAAATAGAACAGAACAACACAGAACGAATACAGAAACGAGGAGGCTAGAGTAGAGTAGAGGGGAATAGGAGTAGAGTAGATTCGAACAGAGCCAAATCGAGCCGAATCGCGTCGAAATGGGTTGAATCAAATCCAATCAAATGGATTACACTACCTTAGAGTTGGGTAGCGTAGGGTAGGGTAGAATAGAGTAGACTAGTACAGAACACAGTAGAAACAATACAATAGAATAGAGAAGATTAGACTACAGTAGAATAGAGCTGAATAGAGCCAAATGCAGACGAAACGAGAGGAATCGTGTAGAAGCACTTAGAGTAAATTAGAGTGGTGTTGGGTAGGGTAGAGCAGAATAGAGTAGAATAGTGTAGAATAGTGTGGAATGAATAGAATGGAGTAGAATGGAGTCAAATAGAAACGAATAGAGTAGAAAAGAGTCGAATAGAGCAGAATAGGGCTGAAGAAGGCCAAATCGAGCAGATTCGAAGCGATTCAAGCCAAAACAAGCTGAATGGAGCCTAACTGAGCCGAATAGAGCCAAATCGAGCCGAATCGAGCCGACTCAAGCTTCATCGCCTCGAATCGCATTCAATGCGTCAAATCCAATCGAGACGTATAGATTAGAGAAGGGGAGGGGAGGGGAGGGTAGAATAGAACAGAGTAGAGTGGAATAGAAGAGATTAGAACAGAATAGAAGGAATAGAATCGAGTAGAATAGAGTGGAAAAGAGTAGAGTCGAATACAGTCGAATAGAGCCGACTAAGCTGAATAGAGACGAATGGAGCTGAATACAGCCGAAAAGAGCTGTATACTGCCGAATCACACCTAATCGAGCGGAATCAAGCAGAATCGCACTGACTGTCACCGAACAGCGTCGAATCGAATCAGGTCGAATCGAGTCGAGCCACATCGTTTTGAATCAAACAAGGTCAAATCGCTTCATATCGTGTCGAATCCCATGGAATCACGTCGAATAACTTCGAATCGTGTGAAACCTCAGAGAATCCTACTGAATCACGTCGAGTCGCATGGAATCTCATCAAATCCCTTCGGATCTTGCCGAATCCAGTCAAGTCATATCAAATCGCTTTGCACGGAATCGAATTGAATCCAACAGATTAAAGTAGGCTAGGTTCGGGTGGGGTGCCGTAGGGTCGGGTAGGGTAGAATAGAATAGAGTACAACAGAGTAGGAGAGAACAGAACAGAACAGAAAGAATACAACAGAACAGAATAGAGTCAAAGAGAGAGAACATAGCCGAATTGAGCCGAGTGGAGACAAAACGAGACGAATCACGTCCGGTTGCTTCGAATCGCGTCAAATCAAATCGAATCGATTAGAAGAGATGAGGGTAGGGAAGGGTAGAATAGAAGAGAGGAAAATAGTGAAGAATGGTGTGGAATGGAATAGAATGGAATTGAACGGAGTCCAATAAAGACGGATAGATATGAATAGAGTACAAAAGAGTCTAATAGAGCAGAATAGGGCCGGATAGGGCCGAATAAGGCCTAATTGAGCAGAATCCAGCAGAATCGATGGAATTCGAGCCTAATCGAGCCGAATGGAGTGAAATGGAGTCAAGTCGAGCCGAATAGAGCCGATGCGAACTGAATCGAGCTGATTCAAGCCTAATCGCGTCAAATCGCGTGGAAATACGTCACATCGAATCTAATCAAATAGATTAGGGGAGGGGCGGGTGGGTAGAATAGAACAGAATAGTACAGAATAGAAAGAATAGAATATAGTACAGTAGGGTAGAGTAGAGAGAGTAAAGCAGAGAAGAGTAGAGCAGAGTAGAATTGAGTCAAATAGAGTCAAATAGTGCAGGATATAGCTGAAGAGAGCCAATTCTGGCCGAATCGAGTCACATGGAAACAAAACGAGATGAATCACACCGAATTGCTTCGAATCGCATCCAATCGAATAGATTAGAGTAACGTAGGGTAGAGTAGAACAGAATAGAGTAGAATAGCGTAGAATGGAGAAGAGTGGAGTCAAATGGAGTCGAACAGAGACAAATAGAGTAGAAAAGAGTCGAATCGAGCCAAATAGGGCCGAATAAGGCTGAACCGAGTGGAAACGAGCTGAATTGAAGCGATTCGAGCCAAATCGAGCTGAATCGAGCCGACTCAAGCATGATGGTGTCCAGTCGCATCGAAATGCTTTGAATCGAATCAAATGGAAGAGATTAGAATAGGTTAGGGTAGGGTAGTTTATGATAGGAAGACTAGGGTAGATGCAAGTAGAACACATTAGAGTAGACAAGAGAAGGCTAGAGTAGAAGCCTAGACTAGTAAGCTGGACTAGTCAGCTAGACTAGTGGCATAGAGCAGTAGCCTAGACAACTAGTCTTGAATAGTACCCTAAGTCAGTAATCTGAACGAGTACCCTTGGCTTAACTAGTAGTCCTAACAAGTACCCTTGCCTTAAGCAGTAGTCTTCACTAGTACCCTTGCCTTCACTAGTAGTATGTCCTTAACAAGTAGCCTGAACGGGTACCCTTGCCTTAACCAGTACCCTCAACAAGTACCCATGCCTTAACTAGTAGCCTGGCCTTAACTAGTACCCTGGCCTTAACTAGTAGCCTGAACTAGTACACTTGCCTTAAGGAGTACCCTTGCCCGAACTACTCCCCTTAATTAGGACCCTTATTGAGTAACCCTAAGTAGTAGAGTATGGTACGGTGGGGTAGCATAGGGTAGGGAAGCATACGGTGGAACAGAGAAAATAGAAGGAAATAGAATAGAACAGCATAGGTCAGGGTAGGTTAGCTTAGTGCAGGGTATGGTAGAGTAGCATAGGATGGAATAGAGAAAATAGAAAAGGAGACTAGAAAAGAGCAGACTAGATTAGGATAGGGTAGGGTGGGGGAGGGTTGTGTAGAATACAGTAGTGTAGAATGGAATAGAATGGTGTGGAATGGAGTCGAATGGATTCGAACAGAGATGAATAGAGTAGAAAAGAGTTGAAGAGAGCCGAATAACGCTGAATAGGACCAAATATGGCCGAAATGAGCCGAATCAAGTCGAGTCCACCAGATTCGGGATGAATGGAGCCTAATGGAGCTGAAATGAGCCAAATAGAGACAAACTGAACCCAGCAAAATCGAGCCAAAACACACTTAATTGCATCCTATTGCATCGGATCTCGTCGAATTCCATCAAATCCCACCAAACCGCATCAAATCTCGCGGAATCTCACCGAATCCCGTCGAATTGTCTCAAATCGGGTCGAATGGTGTCCAACTGAATGGAATTGAATTAAATTGAATAGAGTAGTGTAGGTTAGGCTGGGATTCAGTAGGGAAGGGCACAGAAGAATAGAATAGAGTAGAACAGAAGAGAATACCAAGAGTAGAATGGAGTAGAGTTGAGTAGAGTGGAATAGTCAGAGTCAGGTAGTGCAGAATATAGATGAATAGATCCAATTCAAGCCGAATCGATTCGAATGGAGAGGAAAGGGAACAAATCGTGAAGAATCGAATTGATTAGAATAGATTAGAGTAGGGTAGGGTAGAACAGAATAGAATAGAGTAGAAAAGAGTAGAATGGTGTGGAATGGAGTTGAATGGAGCCAAATAGAGACAAATAAAGTAGAAAGGGCTGAGTAGAGCTGAACAGGGCTGAATAAGGTTCACTCGAGCCTAATTATGCTGAATTGAGCAGAATCGAGACGAATTGACCCAATTCAAGCCAAATAGAGCTAAATCGAGCCGATTCAAGCCTAATCACATGGAATCGCGTCGAAATGCGTTGAATCGAATAGATTAGTGTAGAGGAGGGTACGGCAGGAGAGGCTAGACTACAACACAACAGAACACAATAGAAAGAAGAGAATAGAATTAAGTAGAGTCGGGTCCAGTAGAATAGAGTCAAATCGAGTTGACGAGAGCTGAAAAGAGCCAAACAGAGCTGAATACAGCCGAATTGACCAAATTCAAGGTGAATCGAGATGAATCATGTCCAGTCGTTTGAAATGTGTCGAATCGAATCAAATGGATTAGTGTGGGGAAGGTAAGGTTCGGGGAGGGTAGAGAAGACTAGAATAGAGTAGAATAGAACAGAACAGAAAGAATCGAGTAGACTAGAGTCACATAGAGTCGAATACTGCCAAAAAGAGCCGAATAGAGTGGAAAAGAGCTGAATAGAACCGAATCGAGTTTAATGGAGGAGAAAGGAGATGAATCGAGCCGATATGACCCGAATCAGGTCGAATTCCGTTCAAGTGTGTCGAATAGCATAGAACAGATTACAGTAGGCTAAGTTAGGGTAGGGTAGGGTAGAATAGAGTGCAGTAGAACAGAGCAGAAGAGAAGAGAACACAACTGAAAGAATAGAATAGGGTCGAGACGAGCAGAGTATAGAAGAGTAGAGTAGAGTAGAGTCGAATATTGCCGAATAGAGCCAAAGACAGCCAAATAGAGCCCAAAAGAGCTAAATCGATAGAAACCAAGACAAATCACGCCGAATCCCGTGGAATCATGCTGTATCGCGTCGAATCCCGTCGAATTGCATTGAATCTGATCAGTTCCAATCCAATCCATTAGAATAGACTAGAGTAGGGTAGAGTCCAATACAATACAGTAGAGAATAGTTTAGGATGGAGTAGAATGGTGTAGCATGGAGTCGAGTGGAGTCGAAAAGAGATAATAGAGTTGAGTAGAGTCTAACAGAGCCGAATAGAGCCTATTCGAGCTGACTAGAGCCGAATGGAGCCGATTAGAGCTGAATCGAACCGATTTGAGCCGATTGGGGATGAATGGAGTGGAAAGGAGCCGATTTGAGCTGAATCGCATCGAGATGCGTGGAATCGAATCCAGTAGAATAGATTAGATTAGGGTAGGATGGAATAGAGTAGAATTGAACACAGTAGAAGAGAATGGAAAGAATACAATAGAATAGAGTAGAAAAGGGTAGAGCAGAGCAGAATAGTGTAGAGTAGAATAGAGTAGAGTAGAACAGAGTCGAATCAATCGGAATGGAGATGAAACGAGACAAATCGCGTCGAATGGCGTCGAATCCCATCGAATCAATTACAGTAGGGTATAGTAAAATAGCGTAGAATGGAGTAGAATGGTGTGCAATGGAATCGAGTAGAGTAGAAAAGAGCTGAAGAGAGCCGAAGAGGGCCGAAGAGGGCCAAATCGAGCTGAATTGAGCGAAATCGAGCCGAATCCAGTGAATCGAGCCTAATGGAGCCGAATCGAGCCTAATCAAGCCGAATCGACACTATTCGAGACAAATGGAGCCGAATGGACATGAATCACACTGATTCGGCCCCTAGTCGCCTCAAAATTTGTCGAATTCAATGGAATAGACTAGAGTAGGGGAGGTTCGGGTAGGCTAGGGTAGGGTAGAATGGAGTAGAATAGAATAAAACAGAACAGAACACAACAAAATAGAACAGAACAACACAGAACGAATACAGAAACGAGGAGGCTAGAGTAGAGTAGAGGGGAATAGGAGTAGAGTAGATTCGAACAGAGCCAAATCGAGCCGAATCGCGTCGAAATGGGTTGAATCAAATCCAATCAAATGGATTACACTACCTTAGAGTTGGGTAGCGTAGGGTAGGGTAGAATAGAGTAGACTAGTACAGAACACAGTAGAAACAATACAATAGAATAGAGAAGATTAGACTACAGTAGAATAGAGCTGAATAGAGCCAAATGCAGACGAAACGAGAGGAATCGTGTAGAAGCACTTAGAGTAAATTAGAGTGGTGTTGGGTAGGGTAGAGCAGAATAGAGTAGAATAGTGTAGAATAGTGTGGAATGAATAGAATGGAGTAGAATGGAGTCAAATAGAAACGAATAGAGTAGAAAAGAGTCGAATAGAGCAGAATAGGGCCGAAGAAGGCCAAATCGAGCAGATTCGAAGCGATTCAAGCCAAAACAAGCTGAATGGAGCCTAACTGAGCCGAATAGAGCCAAATCGAGCCGAATCGAGCCGACTCAAGCTTCATCGCCTCGAATCGCATTCAATGCGTCAAATCCAATCGAGACGTATAGATTAGAGAAGGGGAGGGGAGGGGAGGGTAGAATAGAACAGAGTAGAGTGGAATAGAAGAGATTAGAACAGAATAGAAGGAATAGAATCGAGTAGAATAGAGTGGAAAAGAGTAGAGTCGAATACAGTCGAATAGAGCCGACTAAGCTGAATAGAGACGAATGGAGCTGAATACAGCCGAAAAGAGCTGTATACTGCCGAATCACACCTAATCGAGCGGAATCAAGCAGAATCGCACTGACTGTCACCGAACAGCGTCGAATCGAATCAGGTCGAATCGAGTCGAGCCACATCGTTTTGAATCAAACAAGGTCAAATCGCTTCATATCGTGTCGAATCCCATGGAATCACGTCGAATAACTTCGAATCGTGTGAAACCTCAGAGAATCCTACTGAATCACGTCGAGTCGCATGGAATCTCATCAAATCCCTTCGGATCTTGCCGAATCCAGTCAAGTCATATCAAATCGCTTTGCACGGAATCGAATTGAATCCAACAGATTAAAGTAGGCTAGGTTCGGGTGGGGTGCCGTAGGGTCGGGTAGGGTAGAATAGAATAGAGTACAACAGAGTAGGAGAGAACAGAACAGAACAGAAAGAATACAACAGAACAGAATAGAGTCAAAGAGAGAGAACATAGCCGAATTGAGCCGAGTGGAGACAAAACGAGACGAATCACGTCCGGTTGCTTCGAATCGCGTCAAATCAAATCGAATCGATTAGAAGAGATGAGGGTAGGGAAGGGTAGAATAGAAGAGAGGAAAATAGTGAAGAATGGTGTGGAATGGAATAGAATGGAATTGAACGGAGTCCAATAAAGACGGATAGATATGAATAGAGTACAAAAGAGTCTAATAGAGCAGAATAGGGCCGGATAGGGCCGAATAAGGCCTAATTGAGCAGAATCCAGCAGAATCGATGGAATTCGAGCCTAATCGAGCCGAATGGAGTGAAATGGAGTCAAGTCGAGCCGAATAGAGCCGATGCGAACTGAATCGAGCTGATTCAAGCCTAATCGCGTCAAATCGCGTGGAAATACGTCACATCGAATCTAATCAAATAGATTAGGGGAGGGGCGGGTGGGTAGAATAGAACAGAATAGTACAGAATAGAAAGAATAGAATATAGTACAGTAGGGTAGAGTAGAGAGAGTAAAGCAGAGAAGAGTAGAGCAGAGTAGAATTGAGTCAAATAGAGTCAAATAGTGCAGGATATAGCTGAAGAGAGCCAATTCTGGCCGAATCGAGTCACATGGAAACAAAACGAGATGAATCACACCGAATTGCTTCGAATCGCATCCAATCGAATAGATTAGAGTAACGTAGGGTAGAGTAGAACAGAATAGAGTAGAATAGCGTAGAATGGAGAAGAGTGGAGTCAAATGGAGTCGAACAGAGACAAATAGAGTAGAAAAGAGTCGAATCGAGCCAAATAGGGCCGAATAAGGCTGAACCGAGTGGAAACGAGCTGAATTGAAGCGATTCGAGCCAAATCGAGCTGAATCGAGCCGACTCAAGCATGATGGTGTCCAGTCGCATCGAAATGCTTTGAATCGAATCAAATGGAAGAGATTAGAATAGGTTAGGGTAGGGTAGTTTATGATAGGAAGACTAGGGTAGATGCAAGTAGAACACATTAGAGTAGACAAGAGAAGGCTAGAGTAGAAGCCTAGACTAGTAAGCTGGACTAGTCAGCTAGACTAGTGGCATAGAGCAGTAGCCTAGACAACTAGTCTTGAATAGTACCCTAAGTCAGTAATCTGAACGAGTACCCTTGGCTTAACTAGTAGTCCTAACAAGTACCCTTGCCTTAAGCAGTAGTCTTCACTAGTACCCTTGCCTTCACTAGTAGTATGTCCTTAACAAGTAGCCTGAACGGGTACCCTTGCCTTAACCAGTACCCTCAACAAGTACCCATGCCTTAACTAGTAGCCTGGCCTTAACTAGTACCCTGGCCTTAACTAGTAGCCTGAACTAGTACACTTGCCTTAAGGAGTACCCTTGCCCGAACTACTCCCCTTAATTAGGACCCTTATTGAGTAACCCTAAGTAGTAGAGTATGGTACGGTGGGGTAGCATAGGGTAGGGAAGCATACGGTGGAACAGAGAAAATAGAAGGAAATAGAATAGAACAGCATAGGTCAGGGTAGGTTAGCTTAGTGCAGGGTATGGTAGAGTAGCATAGGATGGAATAGAGAAAATAGAAAAGGAGACTAGAAAAGAGCAGACTAGATTAGGATAGGGTAGGGTGGGGGAGGGTTGTGTAGAATACAGTAGTGTAGAATGGAATAGAATGGTGTGGAATGGAGTCGAATGGATTCGAACAGAGATGAATAGAGTAGAAAAGAGTTGAAGAGAGCCGAATAACGCTGAATAGGACCAAATATGGCCGAAATGAGCCGAATCAAGTCGAGTCCACCAGATTCGGGATGAATGGAGCCTAATGGAGCTGAAATGAGCCAAATAGAGACAAACTGAACCCAGCAAAATCGAGCCAAAACACACTTAATTGCATCCTATTGCATCGGATCTCGTCGAATTCCATCAAATCCCACCAAACCGCATCAAATCTCGCGGAATCTCACCGAATCCCGTCGAATTGTCTCAAATCGGGTCGAATGGTGTCCAACTGAATGGAATTGAATTAAATTGAATAGAGTAGTGTAGGTTAGGCTGGGATTCAGTAGGGAAGGGCACAGAAGAATAGAATAGAGTAGAACAGAAGAGAATACCAAGAGTAGAATGGAGTAGAGTTGAGTAGAGTGGAATAGTCAGAGTCAGGTAGTGCAGAATATAGATGAATAGATCCAATTCAAGCCGAATCGATTCGAATGGAGAGGAAAGGGAACAAATCGTGAAGAATCGAATTGATTAGAATAGATTAGAGTAGGGTAGGGTAGAACAGAATAGAATAGAGTAGAAAAGAGTAGAATGGTGTGGAATGGAGTTGAATGGAGCCAAATAGAGACAAATAAAGTAGAAAGGGCTGAGTAGAGCTGAACAGGGCTGAATAAGGTTCACTCGAGCCTAATTATGCTGAATTGAGCAGAATCGAGACGAATTGACCCAATTCAAGCCAAATAGAGCTAAATCGAGCCGATTCAAGCCTAATCACATGGAATCGCGTCGAAATGCGTTGAATCGAATAGATTAGTGTAGAGGAGGGTACGGCAGGAGAGGCTAGACTACAACACAACAGAACACAATAGAAAGAAGAGAATAGAATTAAGTAGAGTCGGGTCCAGTAGAATAGAGTCAAATCGAGTTGACGAGAGCTGAAAAGAGCCAAACAGAGCTGAATACAGCCGAATTGACCAAATTCAAGGTGAATCGAGATGAATCATGTCCAGTCGTTTGAAATGTGTCGAATCGAATCAAATGGATTAGTGTGGGGAAGGTAAGGTTCGGGGAGGGTAGAGAAGACTAGAATAGAGTAGAATAGAACAGAACAGAAAGAATCGAGTAGACTAGAGTCACATAGAGTCGAATACTGCCAAAAAGAGCCGAATAGAGTGGAAAAGAGCTGAATAGAACCGAATCGAGTTTACTGGAGGAGAAAGGAGATGAATCGAGCCGATATGACCCGAATCAGGTCGAATTCCGTTCAAGTGTGTCGAATAGCATAGAACAGATTACAGTAGGCTAAGTTAGGGTAGGGTAGGGTAGAATAGAGTGCAGTAGAACAGAGCAGAAGAGAAGAGAACACAACTGAAAGAATAGAATAGGGTCGAGACGAGCAGAGTATAGAAGAGTAGAGTAGAGTAGAGTCGAATATTGCCGAATAGAGCCAAAGACAGCCAAATAGAGCCCAAAAGAGCTAAATCGATAGAAACCAAGACAAATCACGCCGAATCCCGTGGAATCATGCTGTATCGCGTCGAATCCCGTCGAATTGCATTGAATCTGATCAGTTCCAATCCAATCCATTAGAATAGACTAGAGTAGGGTAGAGTCCAATACAATACAGTAGAGAATAGTTTAGGATGGAGTAGAATGGTGTAGCATGGAGTCGAGTGGAGTCGAAAAGAGATAATAGAGTTGAGTAGAGTCTAACAGAGCCGAATAGAGCCTATTCGAGCTGACTAGAGCCGAATGGAGCCGATTAGAGCTGAATCGAACCGATTTGAGCCGATTGGGGATGAATGGAGTGGAAAGGAGCCGATTTGAGCTGAATCGCATCGAGATGCGTGGAATCGAATCCAGTAGAATAGATTAGATTAGGGTAGGATGGAATAGAGTAGAATTGAACACAGTAGAAGAGAATGGAAAGAATACAATAGAATAGAGTAGAAAAGGGTAGAGCAGAGCAGAATAGTGTAGAGTAGAATAGAGTAGAGTAGAACAGAGTCGAATCAATCGGAATGGAGATGAAACGAGACAAATCGCGTCGAATGGCGTCGAATCCCATCGAATCAATTACAGTAGGGTATAGTAAAATAGCGTAGAATGGAGTAGAATGGTGTGCAATGGAATCGAGTAGAGTAGAAAAGAGCTGAAGAGAGCCGAAGAGGGCCGAAGAGGGCCAAATCGAGCTGAATTGAGCGAAATCGAGCCGAATCCAGTGAATCGAGCCTAATGGAGCCGAATCGAGCCTAATCAAGCCGAATCGACACTATTCGAGACAAATGGAGCCGAATGGACATGAATCACACTGATTCGGCCCCTAGTCGCCTCAAAATTTGTCGAATTCAATGGAATAGACTAGAGTAGGGGAGGTTCGGGTAGGCTAGGGTAGGGTAGAATGGAGTAGAATAGAATAAAACAGAACAGAACACAACAAAATAGAACAGAACAACACAGAACGAATACAGAAATGAGGAGGCTAGAGTAGAGTAGAGGGGAATAGGAGTAGAGTAGATTCGAACAGAGCCAAATCGAGCCGAATCGCGTCGAAATGGGTTGAATCAAATCCAATCAAATGGATTACACTACCTTAGAGTTGGGTAGCGTAGGGTAGGGTAGAATAGAGTAGACTAGTACAGAACACAGTAGAAACAATACAATAGAATAGAGAAGATTAGACTACAGTAGAATAGAGCTGAATAGAGCCAAATGCAGACGAAACGAGAGGAATCGTGTAGAAGCACTTAGAGTAAATTAGAGTGGTGTTGGGTAGGGTAGAGCAGAATAGAGTAGAATAGTGTAGAATAGTGTGGAATGAATAGAATGGAGTAGAATGGAGTCAAATAGAAACGAATAGAGTAGAAAAGAGTCGAATAGAGCAGAATAGGGCCGAAGAAGGCCAAATCGAGCAGATTCGAAGCGATTCAAGCCAAAACAAGCTGAATGGAGCCTAACTGAGCCGAATAGAGCCAAATCGAGCCGAATCGAGCCGACTCAAGCTTCATCGCCTCGAATCGCATTCAATGCGTCAAATCCAATCGAGACGTATAGATTAGAGAAGGGGAGGGGAGGGGAGGGTAGAATAGAACAGAGTAGAGTGGAATAGAAGAGATTAGAACAGAATAGAAGGAATAGAATCGAGTAGAATAGAGTGGAAAAGAGTAGAGTCGAATACAGTCGAATAGAGCCGACTAAGCTCAATAGAGACGAATGGAGCTGAATACAGCCGAAAAGAGCTGTATACTGCCGAATCACACCTAATCGAGCGGAATCAAGCAGAATCGCACTGACTGTCACCGAACAGCGTCGAATCGAATCAGGTCGAATCGAGTCGAGCCACATCGTTTTGAATCAAACAAGGTCAAATCGCTTCATATCGTGTCGAATCCCATGGAATCACGTCGAATAACTTCGAATCGTGTGAAACCTCAGAGAATCCTACTGAATCACGTCGAGTCGCATGGAATCTCATCAAATCCCTTCGGATCTTGCCGAATCCAGTCAAGTCATATCAAATCGCTTTGCACGGAATCGAATTGAATCCAACAGATTAAAGTAGGCTAGGTTCGGGTGGGGTGCCGTAGGGTCGGGTAGGGTAGAATAGAATAGAGTACAACAGAGTAGGAGAGAACAGAACAGAACAGAAAGAATACAACAGAACAGAATAGAGTCAAAGAGAGAGAACATAGCCGAATTGAGCCGAGTGGAGACAAAACGAGACGAATCACGTCCGGTTGCTTCGAATCGCGTCAAATCAAATCGAATCGATTAGAAGAGATGAGGGTAGGGAAGGGTAGAATAGAATAGAGGAAAATAGTGAAGAATGGTGTGGAATGGAATAGAATGGAATTGAACGGAGTCCAATAAAGACGGATAGATATGAATAGAGTACAAAAGAGTCTAATAGAGCAGAATAGGGCCGGATAGGGCCAAATAAGGCCTAATTGAGCAGAATCCAGCAGAATCGATGGAATTCGAGCCTAATCGAACCGAATGGAGTGAAATGGAGTCAAGTCGAGCCGAATAGAGCCGATGCGAACTGAATCGAGCTGATTCAAGCCTAATCGCGTCAAATCGCGTGGAAATACGTCACATCGAATCTAATCAAATAGATTAGGGGAGGGGCGGGTGGGTAGAATAGAACAGAATAGTACAGAATAGAAAGAATAGAATATAGTACAGTAGGGTAGAGTAGAGAGAGTAAAGCAGAGAAGAGTAGAGCAGAGTAGAATTGAGTCAAATAGAGTCAAATAGTGCAGGATATAGCTGAAGAGAGCCAATTCTGGCCGAATCGAGTCACATGGAAACAAAACGAGATGAATCACACCGAATTGCTTCGAATCGCATCCAATCGAATAGATTAGAGTAACGTAGGGTAGAGTAGAACAGAATAGAGTAGAATAGCGTAGAATGGAGAAGAGTGGAGTCAAATGGAGTCGAACAGAGACAAATAGAGTAGAAAAGAGTCGAATCGAGCCAAATAGGGCCGAATAAGGCTGAACCGAGTGGAAACGAGCTGAATTGAAGCGATTCGAGCCAAATCGAGCTGAATCGAGCCGACTCAAGCATGATGGTGTCCAGTCGCATCGAAATGCTTTGAATCGAATCAAATGGAAGAGATTAGAATAGGTTAGGGTAGGGTAGTTTATGATAGGAAGACTAGGGTAGATGCAAGTAGAACACATTAGAGTAGACAAGAGAAGGCTAGAGTAGAAGCCTAGACTAGTAAGCTGGACTAGTCAGCTAGACTAGTGGCATAGAGCAGTAGCCTAGACAACTAGTCTTGAATGGTACCCTAAGTCAGTAATCTGAACGAGTACCCTTGCCTTAACTAGTAGTCCTAACAAGTACCCTTGCCTTAAGCAGTAGTCTTCACTAGTACCCTTGCCTTCACTAGTAGTATGTCCTTAACAAGTAGCCTGAACGGGTACCCTTGCCTTAACCAGTACCCTCAACAAGTACCCATGCCTTAACTAGTAGCCTGGCCTTAACTAGTACCCTGGCCTTAACTAGTAGCCTGAACTAGTACACTTGCCTTAAGGAGTACCCTTGCCCGAACTACTCCCCTTAATTAGGACCCTTATTGAGTAACCCTAAGTAGTAGAGTATGGTACGGTGGGGTAGCATAGGGTAGGGAAGCATACGGTGGAACAGAGAAAATAGAAGGAAATAGAATAGAACAGCATAGGTCAGGGTAGGTTAGCTTAGTGCAGGGTATGGTAGAGTAGCATAGGATGGAATAGAGAAAATAGAAAAGGAGACTAGAAAAGAGCAGACTAGATTAGGATAGGGTAGGGTGGGGGAGGGTTGTGTAGAATACAGTAGTGTAGAATGGAATAGAATGGTGTGGAATGGAGTCGAATGGATTCGAACAGAGATGAATAGAGTAGAAAAGAGTTGAATAGAGCCGAAGAACGCTGAATAGGACCAAATATGGCCGAAATGAGCCGAATCGAGTCGAGTCCACCAGATTCGGGATGAATGGAGCCTAATGGAGCTGAAATGAGCCAAATAGAGACAAACTGAACCCAGCAAAATCGAGCCAAAACACACTTAATTGCATCCTATTGCATCGGATCTCGTCGAATTCCATCAAATCCCACCAAACCGCATCAAATCTCGCGGAATCTCACCGAATCCCGTCGAATTGTCTCAAATCGGGTCGAATGGTGTCCAACTGAATGGAATTGAATTAAATTGAATAGAGTAGTGTAGGTTAGGCTGGGATTCAGTAGGGAAGGGCACAGAAGAATAGAATAGAGTAGAACAGAAGAGAATACCAAGAGTAGAATGGAGTAGAGTTGAGTAGAGTGGAATAGTCAGAGTCGGGTAGTGCAGAATATAGATGAATAGATCCAATTCAAGCCGAATCGATTCGAATGGAGAGGAAAGGGAACAAATCTTGATGAATCGAATTGATTAGAATAGATTAGAGTAGGGTAGGGTAGAACAGAATAGAATAGAGTAGAAAAGAGTAGAATGGTGTGGAATGGAGTTGAATGGATTCGAACAGAGATGAATAGAGTAGAAAAGAGTTGAAGAGAGCCGAATAACGCTGAATAGGACCAAATATGGCCGAAATGAGCCGAATCAAGTCGAGTCCACCAGATTCGGGATGAATGGAGCCTAATGGAGCTGAAATGAGCCAAATAGAGACAAACTGAACCCAGCAAAATCGAGCCAAAACACACTTAATTGCATCCTATTGCATCGGATCTCGTCGAATTCCATCAAATCCCACCAAACCGCATCAAATCTCGCGGAATCTCACCGAATCCCGTCGAATTGTCTCAAATCGGGTCGAATGGTGTCCAACTGAATGGAATTGAATTAAATTGAATAGAGTAGTGTAGGTTAGGCTGGGATTCAGTAGGGAAGGGCACAGAAGAATAGAATAGAGTAGAACAGAAGAGAATACCAAGAGTAGAATGGAGTAGAGTTGAGTAGAGTGGAATAGTCAGAGTCGGGTAGTGCAGAATATAGATGAATAGATCCAATTCAAGCCGAATCGATTCGAATGGAGAGGAAAGGGAACAAATCGTGAAGAATCGAATTGATTAGAATAGATTAGAGTAGGGTAGGGTAGAACAGAATAGAATAGAGTAGAAAAGAGTAGAATGGTGTGGAATGGAGTTGAATGGAGCCAAATAGAGACAAATAAAGTAGAAAGGGCTGAGTAGAGCTGAACAGGGCTGAATAAGGTTCACTCGAGCCTAATTATGCTGAATTGAGCAGAATCGAGACGAATTGACCCAATTCAAGCCAAATAGAGCTAAATCGAGCCGATTCAAGCCTAATCACATGGAATCGCGTCGAAATGCGTTGAATCGAATAGATTAGTGTAGAGGAGGGTACGGCAGGAGAGGCTAGACTACAACACAACAGAACACAATAGAAAGAAGAGAATAGAATTAAGTAGAGTCGGGTCCAGTAGAATAGAGTCAAATCGAGTTGACGAGAGCTGAAAAGAGCCAAACAGAGCTGAATACAGCCGAATTGACCAAATTCAAGGTGAATCGAGATGAATCATGTCCAGTCGTTTGAAATGTGTCGAATCGAATCAAATGGATTAGTGTGGGGAAGGTAAGGTTCGGGGAGGGTAGAGAAGACTAGAATAGAGTAGAATAGAACAGAACAGAAAGAATCGAGTAGACTAGAGTCACATAGAGTCGAATACTGCCAAAAAGAGCCGAATAGAGTGGAAAAGAGCTGAATAGAACCGAATCGAGTTTACTGGAGGAGAAAGGAGATGAATCGAGCCGATATGACCCGAATCAGGTCGAATTCCGTTCAAGTGTGTCGAATAGCATAGAACAGATTACAGTAGGCTAAGTTAGGGTAGGGTAGGGTAGAATAGAGTGCAGTAGAACAGAGCAGAAGAGAAGAGAACACAACTGAAAGAATAGAATAGGGTCGAGACGAGCAGAGTATAGAAGAGTAGAGTAGAGTAGAGTCGAATATTGCCGAATAGAGCCAAAGACAGCCAAATAGAGCCCAAAAGAGCTAAATCGATAGAAACCAAGACAAATCACGCCGAATCCCGTGGAATCATGCTGTATCGCGTCGAATCCCGTCGAATTGCATTGAATCTGATCAGTTCCAATCCAATCCATTAGAATAGACTAGAGTAGGGTAGAGTCCAATACAATACAGTAGAGAATAGTTTAGGATGGAGTAGAATGGTGTAGCATGGAGTCGAGTGGAGTCGAAAAGAGATAATAGAGTTGAGTAGAGTCTAACAGAGCCGAATAGAGCCTATTCGAGCTGACTAGAGCCGAATGGAGCCGATTAGAGCTGAATCGAACCGATTTGAGCCGATTGGGGATGAATGGAGTGGAAAGGAGCCGATTTGAGCTGAATCGCATCGAGATGCGTGGAATCGAATCCAGTAGAATAGATTAGATTAGGGTAGGATGGAATAGAGTAGAATTGAACACAGTAGAAGAGAATGGAAAGAATACAATAGAATAGAGTAGAAAAGGGTAGAGCAGAGCAGAATAGTGTAGAGTAGAATAGAGTAGAGTAGAACAGAGTCGAATCAATCGGAATGGAGATGAAACGAGACAAATCGCGTCGAATGGCGTCGAATCCCATCGAATCAATTACAGTAGGGTATAGTAAAATAGCGTAGAATGGAGTAGAATGGTGTGCAATGGAATCGAGTAGAGTAGAAAAGAGCTGAAGAGAGCCGAAGAGGGCCGAAGAGGGCCAAATCGAGCTGAATTGAGCGAAATCGAGCCGAATCCAGTGAATCGAGCCTAATGGAGCCGAATCGAGCCTAATCAAGCCGAATCGACACTATTCGAGACAAATGGAGCCGAATGGACATGAATCACACTGATTCGGCCCCTAGTCGCCTCAAAATTTGTCGAATTCAATGGAATAGACTAGAGTAGGGGAGGTTCGGGTAGGCTAGGGTAGGGTAGAATGGAGTAGAATAGAATAAAACAGAACAGAACACAACAAAATAGAACAGAACAACACAGAACGAATACAGAAATGAGGAGGCTAGAGTAGAGTAGAGGGGAATAGGAGTAGAGTAGATTCGAACAGAGCCAAATCGAGCCGAATCGCGTCGAAATGGGTTGAATCAAATCCAATCAAATGGATTACACTACCTTAGAGTTGGGTAGCGTAGGGTAGGGTAGAATAGAGTAGACTAGTACAGAACACAGTAGAAACAATACAATAGAATAGAGAAGATTAGACTACAGTAGAATAGAGCTGAATAGAGCCAAATGCAGACGAAACGAGAGGAATCGTGTAGAAGCACTTAGAGTAAATTAGAGTGGTGTTGGGTAGGGTAGAGCAGAATAGAGTAGAATAGTGTAGAATAGTGTGGAATGAATAGAATGGAGTAGAATGGAGTCAAATAGAAACGAATAGAGTAGAAAAGAGTCGAATAGAGCAGAATAGGGCCGAAGAAGGCCAAATCGAGCAGATTCGAAGCGATTCAAGCCAAAACAAGCTGAATGGAGCCTAACTGAGCCGAATAGAGCCAAATCGAGCCGAATCGAGCCGACTCAAGCTTCATCGCCTCGAATCGCATTCAATGCGTCAAATCCAATCGAGACGTATAGATTAGAGAAGGGGAGGGGAGGGGAGGGTAGAATAGAACAGAGTAGAGTGGAATAGAAGAGATTAGAACAGAATAGAAGGAATAGAATCGAGTAGAATAGAGTGGAAAAGAGTAGAGTCGAATACAGTCGAATAGAGCCGACTAAGCTCAATAGAGACGAATGGAGCTGAATACAGCCGAAAAGAGCTGTATACTGCCGAATCACACCTAATCGAGCGGAATCAAGCAGAATCGCACTGACTGTCACCGAACAGCGTCGAATCGAATCAGGTCGAATCGAGTCGAGCCACATCGTTTTGAATCAAACAAGGTCAAATCGCTTCATATCGTGTCGAATCCCATGGAATCACGTCGAATAACTTCGAATCGTGTGAAACCTCAGAGAATCCTACTGAATCACGTCGAGTCGCATGGAATCTCATCAAATCCCTTCGGATCTTGCCGAATCCAGTCAAGTCATATCAAATCGCTTTGCACGGAATCGAATTGAATCCAACAGATTAAAGTAGGCTAGGTTCGGGTGGGGTGCCGTAGGGTCGGGTAGGGTAGAATAGAATAGAGTACAACAGAGTAGGAGAGAACAGAACAGAACAGAAAGAATACAACAGAACAGAATAGAGTCAAAGAGAGAGAACATAGCCGAATTGAGCCGAGTGGAGACAAAACGAGACGAATCACGTCCGGTTGCTTCGAATCGCGTCAAATCAAATCGAATCGATTAGAAGAGATGAGGGTAGGGAAGGGTAGAATAGAATAGAGGAAAATAGTGAAGAATGGTGTGGAATGGAATAGAATGGAATTGAACGGAGTCCAATAAAGACGGATAGATATGAATAGAGTACAAAAGAGTCTAATAGAGCAGAATAGGGCCGGATAGGGCCAAATAAGGCCTAATTGAGCAGAATCCAGCAGAATCGATGGAATTCGAGCCTAATCGAACCGAATGGAGTGAAATGGAGTCAAGTCGAGCCGAATAGAGCCGATGCGAACTGAATCGAGCTGATTCAAGCCTAATCGCGTCAAATCGCGTGGAAATACGTCACATCGAATCTAATCAAATAGATTAGGGGAGGGGCGGGTGGGTAGAATAGAACAGAATAGTACAGAATAGAAAGAATAGAATATAGTACAGTAGGGTAGAGTAGAGAGAGTAAAGCAGAGAAGAGTAGAGCAGAGTAGAATTGAGTCAAATAGAGTCAAATAGTGCAGGATATAGCTGAAGAGAGCCAATTCTGGCCGAATCGAGTCACATGGAAACAAAACGAGATGAATCACACCGAATTGCTTCGAATCGCATCCAATCGAATAGATTAGAGTAACGTAGGGTAGAGTAGAACAGAATAGAGTAGAATAGCGTAGAATGGAGAAGAGTGGAGTCAAATGGAGTCGAACAGAGACAAATAGAGTAGAAAAGAGTCGAATCGAGCCAAATAGGGCCGAATAAGGCTGAACCGAGTGGAAACGAGCTGAATTGAAGCGATTCGAGCCAAATCGAGCTGAATCGAGCCGACTCAAGCATGATGGTGTCCAGTCGCATCGAAATGCTTTGAATCGAATCAAATGGAAGAGATTAGAATAGGTTAGGGTAGGGTAGTTTATGATAGGAAGACTAGGGTAGATGCAAGTAGAACACATTAGAGTAGACAAGAGAAGGCTAGAGTAGAAGCCTAGACTAGTAAGCTGGACTAGTCAGCTAGACTAGTGGCATAGAGCAGTAGCCTAGACAACTAGTCTTGAATGGTACCCTAAGTCAGTAATCTGAACGAGTACCCTTGCCTTAACTAGTAGTCCTAACAAGTACCCTTGCCTTAAGCAGTAGTCTTCACTAGTACCCTTGCCTTCACTAGTAGTATGTCCTTAACAAGTAGCCTGAACGGGTACCCTTGCCTTAACCAGTACCCTCAACAAGTACCCATGCCTTAACTAGTAGCCTGGCCTTAACTAGTACCCTGGCCTTAACTAGTAGCCTGAACTAGTACACTTGCCTTAAGGAGTACCCTTGCCCGAACTACTCCCCTTAATTAGGACCCTTATTGAGTAACCCTAAGTAGTAGAGTATGGTACGGTGGGGTAGCATAGGGTAGGGAAGCATACGGTGGAACAGAGAAAATAGAAGGAAATAGAATAGAACAGCATAGGTCAGGGTAGGTTAGCTTAGTGCAGGGTATGGTAGAGTAGCATAGGATGGAATAGAGAAAATAGAAAAGGAGACTAGAAAAGAGCAGACTAGATTAGGATAGGGTAGGGTGGGGGAGGGTTGTGTAGAATACAGTAGTGTAGAATGGAATAGAATGGTGTGGAATGGAGTCGAATGGATTCGAACAGAGATGAATAGAGTAGAAAAGAGTTGAATAGAGCCGAAGAACGCTGAATAGGACCAAATATGGCCGAAATGAGCCGAATCGAGTCGAGTCCACCAGATTCGGGATGAATGGAGCCTAATGGAGCTGAAATGAGCCAAATAGAGACAAACTGAACCCAGCAAAATCGAGCCAAAACACACTTAATTGCATCCTATTGCATCGGATCTCGTCGAATTCCATCAAATCCCACCAAACCGCATCAAATCTCGCGGAATCTCACCGAATCCCGTCGAATTGTCTCAAATCGGGTCGAATGGTGTCCAACTGAATGGAATTGAATTAAATTGAATAGAGTAGTGTAGGTTAGGCTGGGATTCAGTAGGGAAGGGCACAGAAGAATAGAATAGAGTAGAACAGAAGAGAATACCAAGAGTAGAATGGAGTAGAGTTGAGTAGAGTGGAATAGTCAGAGTCGGGTAGTGCAGAATATAGATGAATAGATCCAATTCAAGCCGAGTCGATTCGAATGGAGAGGAAAGGGAACAAATCTTGATGAATCGAATTGATTAGAATAGATTAGAGTAGGGTAGGGTAGAACAGAATAGAATAGAGTAGAAAAGAGTAGAATGGTGTGGAATGGAGTTGAATGGATTCGAACAGAGATGAATAGAGTAGAAAAGAGTTGAAGAGAGCCGAATAACGCTGAATAGGACCAAATATGGCCGAAATGAGCCGAATCAAGTCGAGTCCACCAGATTCGGGATGAATGGAGCCTAATGGAGCTGAAATGAGCCAAATAGAGACAAACTGAACCCAGCAAAATCGAGCCAAAACACACTTAATTGCATCCTATTGCATCGGATCTCGTCGAATTCCATCAAATCCCACCAAACCGCATCAAATCTCGCGGAATCTCACCGAATCCCGTCGAATTGTCTCAAATCGGGTCGAATGGTGTCCAACTGAATGGAATTGAATTAAATTGAATAGAGTAGTGTAGGTTAGGCTGGGATTCAGTAGGGAAGGGCACAGAAGAATAGAATAGAGTAGAACAGAAGAGAATACCAAGAGTAGAATGGAGTAGAGTTGAGTAGAGTGGAATAGTCAGAGTCGGGTAGTGCAGAATATAGATGAATAGATCCAATTCAAGCCGAATCGATTCGAATGGAGAGGAAAGGGAACAAATCGTGAAGAATCGAATTGATTAGAATAGATTAGAGTAGGGTAGGGTAGAACAGAATAGAATAGAGTAGAAAAGAGTAGAATGGTGTGGAATGGAGTTGAATGGAGCCAAATAGAGACAAATAAAGTAGAAAGGGCTGAGTAGAGCTGAACAGGGCTGAATAAGGTTCACTCGAGCCTAATTATGCTGAATTGAGCAGAATCGAGACGAATTGACCCAATTCAAGCCAAATAGAGCTAAATCGAGCCGATTCAAGCCTAATCACATGGAATCGCGTCGAAATGCGTTGAATCGAATAGATTAGTGTAGAGGAGGGTACGGCAGGAGAGGCTAGACTACAACACAACAGAACACAATAGAAAGAAGAGAATAGAATTAAGTAGAGTCGGGTCCAGTAGAATAGAGTCAAATCGAGTTGACGAGAGCTGAAAAGAGCCAAACAGAGCTGAATACAGCCGAATTGACCAAATTCAAGGTGAATCGAGATGAATCATGTCCAGTCGTTTGAAATGTGTCGAATCGAATCAAATGGATTAGTGTGGGGAAGGTAAGGTTCGGGGAGGGTAGAGAAGACTAGAATAGAGTAGAATAGAACAGAACAGAAAGAATCGAGTAGACTAGAGTCACATAGAGTCGAATACTGCCAAAAAGAGCCGAATAGAGTGGAAAAGAGCTGAATAGAACCGAATCGAGTTTACTGGAGGAGAAAGGAGATGAATCGAGCCGATATGACCCGAATCAGGTCGAATTCCGTTCAAGTGTGTCGAATAGCATAGAACAGATTACAGTAGGCTAAGTTAGGGTAGGGTAGGGTAGAATAGAGTGCAGTAGAACAGAGCAGAAGAGAAGAGAACACAACTGAAAGAATAGAATAGGGTCGAGACGAGCAGAGTATAGAAGAGTAGAGTAGAGTAGAGTCGAATATTGCCGAATAGAGCCAAAGACAGCCAAATAGAGCCCAAAAGAGCTAAATCGATAGAAACCAAGACAAATCACGCCGAATCCCGTGGAATCATGCTGTATCGCGTCGAATCCCGTCGAATTGCATTGAATCTGATCAGTTCCAATCCAATCCATTAGAATAGACTAGAGTAGGGTAGAGTCCAATACAATACAGTAGAGAATAGTTTAGGATGGAGTAGAATGGTGTAGCATGGAGTCGAGTGGAGTCGAAAAGAGATAATAGAGTTGAGTAGAGTCTAACAGAGCCGAATAGAGCCTATTCGAGCTGACTAGAGCCGAATGGAGCCGATTAGAGCTGAATCGAACCGATTTGAGCCGATTGGGGATGAATGGAGTGGAAAGGAGCCGATTTGAGCTGAATCGCATCGAGATGCGTGGAATCGAATCCAGTAGAATAGATTAGATTAGGGTAGGATGGAATAGAGTAGAATTGAACACAGTAGAAGAGAATGGAAAGAATACAATAGAATAGAGTAGAAAAGGGTAGAGCAGAGCAGAATAGTGTAGAGTAGAATAGAGTAGAGTAGAACAGAGTCGAATCAATCGGAATGGAGATGAAACGAGACAAATCGCGTCGAATGGCGTCGAATCCCATCGAATCAATTACAGTAGGGTATAGTAAAATAGCGTAGAATGGAGTAGAATGGTGTGCAATGGAATCGAGTAGAGTAGAAAAGAGCTGAAGAGAGCCGAAGAGGGCCGAAGAGGGCCAAATCGAGCTGAATTGAGCGAAATCGAGCCGAATCCAGTGAATCGAGCCTAATGGAGCCGAATCGAGCCTAATCAAGCCGAATCGACACTATTCGAGACAAATGGAGCCGAATGGACATGAATCACACTGATTCGGCCCCTAGTCGCCTCAAAATTTGTCGAATTCAATGGAATAGACTAGAGTAGGGGAGGTTCGGGTAGGCTAGGGTAGGGTAGAATGGAGTAGAATAGAATAAAACAGAACAGAACACAACAAAATAGAACAGAACAACACAGAACGAATACAGAAACGAGGAGGCTAGAGTAGAGTAGAGGGGAATAGGAGTAGAGTAGATTCGAACAGAGCCAAATCGAGCCGAATCGCGTCGAAATGGGTTGAATCAAATCCAATCAAATGGATTACACTACCTTAGAGTTGGGTAGCGTAGGGTAGGGTAGAATAGAGTAGACTAGTACAGAACACAGTAGAAACAATACAATAGAATAGAGAAGATTAGACTACAGTAGAATAGAGCTGAATAGAGCCAAATGCAGACGAAACGAGAGGAATCGTGTAGAAGCACTTAGAGTAAATTAGAGTGGTGTTGGGTAGGGTAGAGCAGAATAGAGTAGAATAGTGTAGAATAGTGTGGAATGAATAGAATGGAGTAGAATGGAGTCAAATAGAAACGAATAGAGTAGAAAAGAGTCGAATAGAGCAGAATAGGGCCGAAGAAGGCCAAATCGAGCAGATTCGAAGCGATTCAAGCCAAAACAAGCTGAATGGAGCCTAACTGAGCCGAATAGAGCCAAATCGAGCCGAATCGAGCCGACTCAAGCTTCATCGCCTCGAATCGCATTCAATGCGTCAAATCCAATCGAGACGTATAGATTAGAGAAGGGGAGGGGAGGGGAGGGTAGAATAGAACAGAGTAGAGTGGAATAGAAGAGATTAGAACAGAATAGAAGGAATAGAATCGAGTAGAATAGAGTGGAAAAGAGTAGAGTCGAATACAGTCGAATAGAGCCGACTAAGCTCAATAGAGACGAATGGAGCTGAATACAGCCGAAAAGAGCTGTATACTGCCGAATCACACCTAATCGAGCGGAATCAAGCAGAATCGCACTGACTGTCACCGAACAGCGTCGAATCGAATCAGGTCGAATCGAGTCGAGCCACATCGTTTTGAATCAAACAAGGTCAAATCGCTTCATATCGTGTCGAATCCCATGGAATCACGTCGAATAACTTCGAATCGTGTGAAACCTCAGAGAATCCTACTGAATCACGTCGAGTCGCATGGAATCTCATCAAATCCCTTCGGATCTTGCCGAATCCAGTCAAGTCATATCAAATCGCTTTGCACGGAATCGAATTGAATCCAACAGATTAAAGTAGGCTAGGTTCGGGTGGGGTGCCGTAGGGTCGGGTAGGGTAGAATAGAATAGAGTACAACAGAGTAGGAGAGAACAGAACAGAACAGAAAGAATACAACAGAACAGAATAGAGTCAAAGAGAGAGAACATAGCCGAATTGAGCCGAGTGGAGACAAAACGAGACGAATCACGTCCGGTTGCTTCGAATCGCGTCAAATCAAATCGAATCGATTAGAAGAGATGAGGGTAGGGAAGGGTAGAATAGAATAGAGGAAAATAGTGAAGAATGGTGTGGAATGGAATAGAATGGAATTGAACGGAGTCCAATAAAGACGGATAGATATGAATAGAGTACAAAAGAGTCTAATAGAGCAGAATAGGGCCGGATAGGGCCAAATAAGGCCTAATTGAGCAGAATCCAGCAGAATCGATGGAATTCGAGCCTAATCGAACCGAATGGAGTGAAATGGAGTCAAGTCGAGCCGAATAGAGCCGATGCGAACTGAATCGAGCTGATTCAAGCCTAATCGCGTCAAATCGCGTGGAAATACGTCACATCGAATCTAATCAAATAGATTAGGGGAGGGGCGGGTGGGTAGAATAGAACAGAATAGTACAGAATAGAAAGAATAGAATATAGTACAGTAGGGTAGAGTAGAGAGAGTAAAGCAGAGAAGAGTAGAGCAGAGTAGAATTGAGTCAAATAGAGTCAAATAGTGCAGGATATAGCTGAAGAGAGCCAATTCTGGCCGAATCGAGTCACATGGAAACAAAACGAGATGAATCACACCGAATTGCTTCGAATCGCATCCAATCGAATAGATTAGAGTAACGTAGGGTAGAGTAGAACAGAATAGAGTAGAATAGCGTAGAATGGAGAAGAGTGGAGTCAAATGGAGTCGAACAGAGACAAATAGAGTAGAAAAGAGTCGAATCGAGCCAAATAGGGCCGAATAAGGCTGAACCGAGTGGAAACGAGCTGAATTGAAGCGATTCGAGCCAAATCGAGCTGAATCGAGCCGACTCAAGCATGATGGTGTCCAGTCGCATCGAAATGCTTTGAATCGAATCAAATGGAAGAGATTAGAATAGGTTAGGGTAGGGTAGTTTATGATAGGAAGACTAGGGTAGATGCAAGTAGAACACATTAGAGTAGACAAGAGAAGGCTAGAGTAGAAGCCTAGACTAGTAAGCTGGACTAGTCAGCTAGACTAGTGGCATAGAGCAGTAGCCTAGACAACTAGTCTTGAATGGTACCCTAAGTCAGTAATCTGAACGAGTACCCTTGCCTTAACTAGTAGTCCTAACAAGTACCCTTGCCTTAAGCAGTAGTCTTCACTAGTACCCTTGCCTTCACTAGTAGTATGTCCTTAACAAGTAGCCTGAACGGGTACCCTTGCCTTAACCAGTACCCTCAACAAGTACCCATGCCTTAACTAGTAGCCTGGCCTTAACTAGTACCCTGGCCTTAACTAGTAGCCTGAACTAGTACACTTGCCTTAAGGAGTACCCTTGCCCGAACTACTCCCCTTAATTAGGACCCTTATTGAGTAACCCTAAGTAGTAGAGTATGGTACGGTGGGGTAGCATAGGGTAGGGAAGCATACGGTGGAACAGAGAAAATAGAAGGAAATAGAATAGAACAGCATAGGTCAGGGTAGGTTAGCTTAGTGCAGGGTATGGTAGAGTAGCATAGGATGGAATAGAGAAAATAGAAAAGGAGACTAGAAAAGAGCAGACTAGATTAGGATAGGGTAGGGTGGGGGAGGGTTGTGTAGAATACAGTAGTGTAGAATGGAATAGAATGGTGTGGAATGGAGTCGAATGGATTCGAACAGAGATGAATAGAGTAGAAAAGAGTTGAATAGAGCCGAAGAACGCTGAATAGGACCAAATATGGCCGAAATGAGCCGAATCGAGTCGAGTCCACCAGATTCGGGATGAATGGAGCCTAATGGAGCTGAAATGAGCCAAATAGAGACAAACTGAACCCAGCAAAATGGAGCCAAAACACACTTAATTGCATCCTATTGCATCGGATCTCGTCGAATTCCATCAAATCCCACCAAACCGCATCAAATCTCGCGGAATCTCACCGAATCCCGTCGAATTGTCTCAAATCGGGTCGAATGGTGTCCAACTGAATGGAATTGAATTAAATTGAATAGAGTAGTGTAGGTTAGGCTGGGATTCAGTAGGGAAGGGCACAGAAGAATAGAATAGAGTAGAACAGAAGAGAATACCAAGAGTAGAATGGAGTAGAGTTGAGTAGAGTGGAATAGTCAGAGTCGGGTAGTGCAGAATATAGATGAATAGATCCAATTCAAGCCGAGTCGATTCGAATGGAGAGGAAAGGGAACAAATCTTGATGAATCGAATTGATTAGAATAGATTAGAGTAGGGTAGGGTAGAACAGAATAGAATAGAGTAGAAAAGAGTAGAATGGTGTGGAATGGAGTTGAATGGATTCGAACAGAGATGAATAGAGTAGAAAAGAGTTGAAGAGAGCCGAATAACGCTGAATAGGACCAAATATGGCCGAAATGAGCCGAATCAAGTCGAGTCCACCAGATTCGGGATGAATGGAGCCTAATGGAGCTGAAATGAGCCAAATAGAGACAAACTGAACCCAGCAAAATCGAGCCAAAACACACTTAATTGCATCCTATTGCATCGGATCTCGTCGAATTCCATCAAATCCCACCAAACCGCATCAAATCTCGCGGAATCTCACCGAATCCCGTCGAATTGTCTCAAATCGGGTCGAATGGTGTCCAACTGAATGGAATTGAATTAAATTGAATAGAGTAGTGTAGGTTAGGCTGGGATTCAGTAGGGAAGGGCACAGAAGAATAGAATAGAGTAGAACAGAAGAGAATACCAAGAGTAGAATGGAGTAGAGTTGAGTAGAGTGGAATAGTCAGAGTCGGGTAGTGCAGAATATAGATGAATAGATCCAATTCAAGCCGAATCGATTCGAATGGAGAGGAAAGGGAACAAATCGTGAAGAATCGAATTGATTAGAATAGATTAGAGTAGGGTAGGGTAGAACAGAATAGAATAGAGTAGAAAAGAGTAGAATGGTGTGGAATGGAGTTGAATGGAGCCAAATAGAGACAAATAAAGTAGAAAGGGCTGAGTAGAGCTGAACAGGGCTGAATAAGGTTCACTCGAGCCTAATTATGCTGAATTGAGCAGAATCGAGACGAATTGACCCAATTCAAGCCAAATAGAGCTAAATCGAGCCGATTCAAGCCTAATCACATGGAATCGCGTCGAAATGCGTTGAATCGAATAGATTAGTGTAGAGGAGGGTACGGCAGGAGAGGCTAGACTACAACACAACAGAACACAATAGAAAGAAGAGAATAGAATTAAGTAGAGTCGGGTCCAGTAGAATAGAGTCAAATCGAGTTGACGAGAGCTGAAAAGAGCCAAACAGAGCTGAATACAGCCGAATTGACCAAATTCAAGGTGAATCGAGATGAATCATGTCCAGTCGTTTGAAATGTGTCGAATCGAATCAAATGGATTAGTGTGGGGAAGGTAAGGTTCGGGGAGGGTAGAGAAGACTAGAATAGAGTAGAATAGAACAGAACAGAAAGAATCGAGTAGACTAGAGTCACATAGAGTCGAATACTGCCAAAAAGAGCCGAATAGAGTGGAAAAGAGCTGAATAGAACCGAATCGAGTTTACTGGAGGAGAAAGGAGATGAATCGAGCCGATATGACCCGAATCAGGTCGAATTCCGTTCAAGTGTGTCGAATAGCATAGAACAGATTACAGTAGGCTAAGTTAGGGTAGGGTAGGGTAGAATAGAGTGCAGTAGAACAGAGCAGAAGAGAAGAGAACACAACTGAAAGAATAGAATAGGGTCGAGACGAGCAGAGTATAGAAGAGTAGAGTAGAGTAGAGTCGAATATTGCCGAATAGAGCCAAAGACAGCCAAATAGAGCCCAAAAGAGCTAAATCGATAGAAACCAAGACAAATCACGCCGAATCCCGTGGAATCATGCTGTATCGCGTCGAATCCCGTCGAATTGCATTGAATCTGATCAGTTCCAATCCAATCCATTAGAATAGACTAGAGTAGGGTAGAGTCCAATACAATACAGTAGAGAATAGTTTAGGATGGAGTAGAATGGTGTAGCATGGAGTCGAGTGGAGTCGAAAAGAGATAATAGAGTTGAGTAGAGTCTAACAGAGCCGAATAGAGCCTATTCGAGCTGACTAGAGCCGAATGGAGCCGATTAGAGCTGAATCGAACCGATTTGAGCCGATTGGGGATGAATGGAGTGGAAAGGAGCCGATTTGAGCTGAATCGCATCGAGATGCGTGGAATCGAATCCAGTAGAATAGATTAGATTAGGGTAGGATGGAATAGAGTAGAATTGAACACAGTAGAAGAGAATGGAAAGAATACAATAGAATAGAGTAGAAAAGGGTAGAGCAGAGCAGAATAGTGTAGAGTAGAATAGAGTAGAGTAGAACAGAGTCGAATCAATCGGAATGGAGATGAAACGAGACAAATCGCGTCGAATGGCGTCGAATCCCATCGAATCAATTACAGTAGGGTATAGTAAAATAGCGTAGAATGGAGTAGAATGGTGTGCAATGGAATCGAGTAGAGTAGAAAAGAGCTGAAGAGAGCCGAAGAGGGCCGAAGAGGGCCAAATCGAGCTGAATTGAGCGAAATCGAGCCGAATCCAGTGAATCGAGCCTAATGGAGCCGAATCGAGCCTAATCAAGCCGAATCGACACTATTCGAGACAAATGGAGCCGAATGGACATGAATCACACTGATTCGGCCCCTAGTCGCCTCAAAATTTGTCGAATTCAATGGAATAGACTAGAGTAGGGGAGGTTCGGGTAGGCTAGGGTAGGGTAGAATGGAGTAGAATAGAATAAAACAGAACAGAACACAACAAAATAGAACAGAACAACACAGAACGAATACAGAAACGAGGAGGCTAGAGTAGAGTAGAGGGGAATAGAGTAGAGTAGAGTAGATTCGAACAGAGCCAAATCGAGCCGAATCGCGTCGAAATGGGTTGAATCAAATCCAATCAAATGGATTACACTACCTTAGAGTTGGGTAGCGTAGGGTAGGGTAGAATAGAGTAGACTAGTACAGAACACAGTAGAAACAATACAATAGAATAGAGAAGATTAGACTACAGTAGAATAGAGCTGAATAGAGCCAAATGCAGACGAAACGAGAGGAATCGTGTAGAAGCACTTAGAGTAAATTAGAGTGGTGTTGGGTAGGGTAGAGCAGAATAGAGTAGAATAGTGTAGAATAGTGTGGAATGAATAGAATGGAGTAGAATGGAGTCAAATAGAAACGAATAGAGTAGAAAAGAGTCGAATAGAGCAGAATAGGGCCGAAGAAGGCCAAATCGAGCAGATTCGAAGCGATTCAAGCCAAAACAAGCTGAATGGAGCCTAACTGAGCCGAATAGAGCCAAATCGAGCCGAATCGAGCCGACTCAAGCTTCATCGCCTCGAATCGCATTCAATGCGTCAAATCCAATCGAGACGTATAGATTAGAGAAGGGGAGGGGAGGGGAGGGTAGAATAGAACAGAGTAGAGTGGAATAGAAGAGATTAGAACAGAATAGAAGGAATAGAATCGAGTAGAATAGAGTGGAAAAGAGTAGAGTCGAATACAGTCGAATAGAGCCGACTAAGCTCAATAGAGACGAATGGAGCTGAATACAGCCGAAAAGAGCTGTATACTGCCGAATCACACCTAATCGAGCGGAATCAAGCAGAATCGCACTGACTGTCACCGAACAGCGTCGAATCGAATCAGGTCGAATCGAGTCGAGCCACATCGTTTTGAATCAAACAAGGTCAAATCGCTTCATATCGTGTCGAATCCCATGGAATCACGTCGAATAACTTCGAATCGTGTGAAACCTCAGAGAATCCTACTGAATCACGTCGAGTCGCATGGAATCTCATCAAATCCCTTCGGATCTTGCCGAATCCAGTCAAGTCATATCAAATCGCTTTGCACGGAATCGAATTGAATCCAACAGATTAAAGTAGGCTAGGTTCGGGTGGGGTGCCGTAGGGTCGGGTAGGGTAGAATAGAATAGAGTACAACAGAGTAGGAGAGAACAGAACAGAACAGAAAGAATACAACAGAACAGAATAGAGTCAAAGAGAGAGAACATAGCCGAATTGAGCCGAGTGGAGACAAAACGAGACGAATCACGTCCGGTTGCTTCGAATCGCGTCAAATCAAATCGAATCGATTAGAAGAGATGAGGGTAGGGAAGGGTAGAATAGAATAGAGGAAAATAGTGAAGAATGGTGTGGAATGGAATAGAATGGAATTGAACGGAGTCCAATAAAGACGGATAGATATGAATAGAGTACAAAAGAGTCTAATAGAGCAGAATAGGGCCGGATAGGGCCAAATAAGGCCTAATTGAGCAGAATCCAGCAGAATCGATGGAATTCGAGCCTAATCGAACCGAATGGAGTGAAATGGAGTCAAGTCGAGCCGAATAGAGCCGATGCGAACTGAATCGAGTTGATTCAAGCCTAATCGCGTCAAATCGCGTGGAAATACGTCACATCGAATCTAATCAAATAGATTAGGGGAGGGGCGGGTGGGTAGAATAGAACAGAATAGTACAGAATAGAAAGAATAGAATATAGTACAGTAGGGTAGAGTAGAGAGAGTAAAGCAGAGAAGAGTAGAGCAGAGTAGAATTGAGTCAAATAGAGTCAAATAGTGCAGGATATAGCTGAAGAGAGCCAATTCTGGCCGAATCGAGTCACATGGAAACAAAACGAGATGAATCACACCGAATTGCTTCGAATCGCATCCAATCGAATAGATTAGAGTAACGTAGGGTAGAGTAGAACAGAATAGAGTAGAATAGCGTAGAATGGAGAAGAGTGGAGTCAAATGGAGTCGAACAGAGACAAATAGAGTAGAAAAGAGTCGAATCGAGCCAAATAGGGCCGAATAAGGCTGAACCGAGTGGAAACGAGCTGAATTGAAGCGATTCGAGCCAAATCGAGCTGAATCGAGCCGACTCAAGCATGATGGTGTCCAGTCGCATCGAAATGCTTTGAATCGAATCAAATGGAAGAGATTAGAATAGGTTAGGGTAGGGTAGTTTATGATAGGAAGACTAGGGTAGATGCAAGTAGAACACATTAGAGTAGACAAGAGAAGGCTAGAGTAGAAGCCTAGACTAGTAAGCTGGACTAGTCAGCTAGACTAGTGGCATAGAGCAGTAGCCTAGACAACTAGTCTTGAATGGTACCCTAAGTCAGTAATCTGAACGAGTACCCTTGCCTTAACTAGTAGTCCTAACAAGTACCCTTGCCTTAAGCAGTAGTCTTCACTAGTACCCTTGCCTTCACTAGTAGTATGTCCTTAACAAGTAGCCTGAACGGGTACCCTTGCCTTAACCAGTACCCTCAACAAGTACCCATGCCTTAACTAGTAGCCTGGCCTTAACTAGTACCCTGGCCTTAACTAGTAGCCTGAACTAGTACACTTGCCTTAAGGAGTACCCTTGCCCGAACTACTCCCCTTAATTAGGACCCTTATTGAGTAACCCTAAGTAGTAGAGTATGGTACGGTGGGGTAGCATAGGGTAGGGAAGCATACGGTGGAACAGAGAAAATAGAAGGAAATAGAATAGAACAGCATAGGTCAGGGTAGGTTAGCTTAGTGCAGGGTATGGTAGAGTAGCATAGGATGGAATAGAGAAAATAGAAAAGGAGACTAGAAAAGAGCAGACTAGATTAGGATAGGGTAGGGTGGGGGAGGGTTGTGTAGAATACAGTAGTGTAGAATGGAATAGAATGGTGTGGAATGGAGTCGAATGGATTCGAACAGAGATGAATAGAGTAGAAAAGAGTTGAATAGAGCCGAAGAACGCTGAATAGGACCAAATATGGCCGAAATGAGCCGAATCGAGTCGAGTCCACCAGATTCGGGATGAATGGAGCCTAATGGAGCTGAAATGAGCCAAATAGAGACAAACTGAACCCAGCAAAATCGAGCCAAAACACACTTAATTGCATCCTATTGCATCGGATCTCGTCGAATTCCATCAAATCCCACCAAACCGCATCAAATCTCGCGGAATCTCACCGAATCCCGTCGAATTGTCTCAAATCGGGTCGAATGGTGTCCAACTGAATGGAATTGAATTAAATTGAATAGAGTAGTGTAGGTTAGGCTGGGATTCAGTAGGGAAGGGCACAGAAGAATAGAATAGAGTAGAACAGAAGAGAATACCAAGAGTAGAATGGAGTAGAGTTGAGTAGAGTGGAATAGTCAGAGTCGGGTAGTGCAGAATATAGATGAATAGATCCAATTCAAGCCGAATCGATTCGAATGGAGAGGAAAGGGAACAAATCTTGATGAATCGAATTGATTAGAATAGATTAGAGTAGGGTAGGGTAGAACAGAATAGAATAGAGTAGAAAAGAGTAGAATGGTGTGGAATGGAGTTGAATGGATTCGAACAGAGATGAATAGAGTAGAAAAGAGTTGAAGAGAGCCGAATAACGCTGAATAGGACCAAATATGGCCGAAATGAGCCGAATCAAGTCGAGTCCACCAGATTCGGGATGAATGGAGCCTAATGGAGCTGAAATGAGCCAAATAGAGACAAACTGAACCCAGCAAAATCGAGCCAAAACACACTTAATTGCATCCTATTGCATCGGATCTCGTCGAATTCCATCAAATCCCACCAAACCGCATCAAATCTCGCGGAATCTCACCGAATCCCGTCGAATTGTCTCAAATCGGGTCGAATGGTGTCCAACTGAATGGAATTGAATTAAATTGAATAGAGTAGTGTAGGTTAGGCTGGGATTCAGTAGGGAAGGGCACAGAAGAATAGAATAGAGTAGAACAGAAGAGAATACCAAGAGTAGAATGGAGTAGAGTTGAGTAGAGTGGAATAGTCAGAGTCGGGTAGTGCAGAATATAGATGAATAGATCCAATTCAAGCCGAATCGATTCGAATGGAGAGGAAAGGGAACAAATCGTGAAGAATCGAATTGATTAGAATAGATTAGAGTAGGGTAGGGTAGAACAGAATAGAATAGAGTAGAAAAGAGTAGAATGGTGTGGAATGGAGTTGAATGGAGCCAAATAGAGACAAATAAAGTAGAAAGGGCTGAGTAGAGCTGAACAGGGCTGAATAAGGTTCACTCGAGCCTAATTATGCTGAATTGAGCAGAATCGAGACGAATTGACCCAATTCAAGCCAAATAGAGCTAAATCGAGCCGATTCAAGCCTAATCACATGGAATCGCGTCGAAATGCGTTGAATCGAATAGATTAGTGTAGAGGAGGGTACGGCAGGAGAGGCTAGACTACAACACAACAGAACACAATAGAAAGAAGAGAATAGAATTAAGTAGAGTCGGGTCCAGTAGAATAGAGTCAAATCGAGTTGACGAGAGCTGAAAAGAGCCAAACAGAGCTGAATACAGCCGAATTGACCAAATTCAAGGTGAATCGAGATGAATCATGTCCAGTCGTTTGAAATGTGTCGAATCGAATCAAATGGATTAGTGTGGGGAAGGTAAGGTTCGGGGAGGGTAGAGAAGACTAGAATAGAGTAGAATAGAACAGAACAGAAAGAATCGAGTAGACTAGAGTCACATAGAGTCGAATACTGCCAAAAAGAGCCGAATAGAGTGGAAAAGAGCTGAATAGAACCGAATCGAGTTTAATGGAGGAGAAAGGAGATGAATCGAGCCGATATGACCCGAATCAGGTCGAATTCCGTTCAAGTGTGTCGAATAGCATAGAACAGATTACAGTAGGCTAAGTTAGGGTAGGGTAGGGTAGAATAGAGTGCAGTAGAACAGAGCAGAAGAGAAGAGAACACAACTGAAAGAATAGAATAGGGTCGAGACGAGCAGAGTATAGAAGAGTAGAGTAGAGTAGAGTCGAATATTGCCGAATAGAGCCAAAGACAGCCAAATAGAGCCCAAAAGAGCTAAATCGATAGAAACCAAGACAAATCACGCCGAATCCCGTGGAATCATGCTGTATCGCGTCGAATCCCGTCGAATTGCATTGAATCTGATCAGTTCCAATCCAATCCATTAGAATAGACTAGAGTAGGGTAGAGTCCAATACAATACAGTAGAGAATAGTTTAGGATGGAGTAGAATGGTGTAGCATGGAGTCGAGTGGAGTCGAAAAGAGATAATAGAGTTGAGTAGAGTCTAACAGAGCCGAATAGAGCCTATTCGAGCTGACTAGAGCCGAATGGAGCCGATTAGAGCTGAATCGAACCGATTTGAGCCGATTGGGGATGAATGGAGTGGAAAGGAGCCGATTTGAGCTGAATCGCATCGAGATGCGTGGAATCGAATCCAGTAGAATAGATTAGATTAGGGTAGGATGGAATAGAGTAGAATTGAACACAGTAGAAGAGAATGGAAAGAATACAATAGAATAGAGTAGAAAAGGGTAGAGCAGAGCAGAATAGTGTAGAGTAGAATAGAGTAGAGTAGAACAGAGTCGAATCAATCGGAATGGAGATGAAACGAGACAAATCGCGTCGAATGGCGTCGAATCCCATCGAATCAATTACAGTAGGGTATAGTAAAATAGCGTAGAATGGAGTAGAATGGTGTGCAATGGAATCGAGTAGAGTAGAAAAGAGCTGAAGAGAGCCGAAGAGGGCCGAAGAGGGCCAAATCGAGCTGAATTGAGCGAAATCGAGCCGAATCCAGTGAATCGAGCCTAATGGAGCCGAATCGAGCCTAATCAAGCCGAATCGACACTATTCGAGACAAATGGAGCCGAATGGACATGAATCACACTGATTCGGCCCCTAGTCGCCTCAAAATTTGTCGAATTCAATGGAATAGACTAGAGTAGGGGAGGTTCGGGTAGGCTAGGGTAGGGTAGAATGGAGTAGAATAGAATAAAACAGAACAGAACACAACAAAATAGAACAGAACAACACAGAACGAATACAGAAACGAGGAGGCTAGAGTAGAGTAGAGGGGAATAGGAGTAGAGTAGATTCGAACAGAGCCAAATCGAGCCGAATCGCGTCGAAATGGGTTGAATCAAATCCAATCAAATGGATTACACTACCTTAGAGTTGGGTAGCGTAGGGTAGGGTAGAATAGAGTAGACTAGTACAGAACACAGTAGAAACAATACAATAGAATAGAGAAGATTAGACTACAGTAGAATAGAGCTGAATAGAGCCAAATGCAGACGAAACGAGAGGAATCGTGTAGAAGCACTTAGAGTAAATTAGAGTGGTGTTGGGTAGGGTAGAGCAGAATAGAGTAGAATAGTGTAGAATAGTGTGGAATGAATAGAATGGAGTAGAATGGAGTCAAATAGAAACGAATAGAGTAGAAAAGAGTCGAATAGAGCAGAATAGGGCCGAAGAAGGCCAAATCGAGCAGATTCGAAGCGATTCAAGCCAAAACAAGCTGAATGGAGCCTAACTGAGCCGAATAGAGCCAAATCGAGCCGAATCGAGCCGACTCAAGCTTCATCGCCTCGAATCGCATTCAATGCGTCAAATCCAATCGAGACGTATAGATTAGAGAAGGGGAGGGGAGGGGAGGGTAGAATAGAACAGAGTAGAGTGGAATAGAAGAGATTAGAACAGAATAGAAGGAATAGAATCGAGTAGAATAGAGTGGAAAAGAGTAGAGTCGAATACAGTCGAATAGAGCCGACTAAGCTCAATAGAGACGAATGGAGCTGAATACAGCCGAAAAGAGCTGTATACTGCCGAATCACACCTAATCGAGCGGAATCAAGCAGAATCGCACTGACTGTCACCGAACAGCGTCGAATCGAATCAGGTCGAATCGAGTCGAGCCACATCGTTTTGAATCAAACAAGGTCAAATCGCTTCATATCGTGTCGAATCCCATGGAATCACGTCGAATAACTTCGAATCGTGTGAAACCTCAGAGAATCCTACTGAATCACGTCGAGTCGCATGGAATCTCATCAAATCCCTTCGGATCTTGCCGAATCCAGTCAAGTCATATCAAATCGCTTTGCACGGAATCGAATTGAATCCAACAGATTAAAGTAGGCTAGGTTCGGGTGGGGTGCCGTAGGGTCGGGTAGGGTAGAATAGAATAGAGTACAACAGAGTAGGAGAGAACAGAACAGAACAGAAAGAATACAACAGAACAGAATAGAGTCAAAGAGAGAGAACATAGCCGAATTGAGCCGAGTGGAGACAAAACGAGACGAATCACGTCCGGTTGCTTCGAATCGCGTCAAATCAAATCGAATCGATTAGAAGAGATGAGGGTAGGGAAGGGTAGAATAGAATAGAGGAAAATAGTGAAGAATGGTGTGGAATGGAATAGAATGGAATTGAACGGAGTCCAATAAAGACGGATAGATATGAATAGAGTACAAAAGAGTCTAATAGAGCAGAATAGGGCCGGATAGGGCCAAATAAGGCCTAATTGAGCAGAATCCAGCAGAATCGATGGAATTCGAGCCTAATCGAACCGAATGGAGTGAAATGGAGTCAAGTCGAGCCGAATAGAGCCGATGCGAACTGAATCGAGCTGATTCAAGCCTAATCGCGTCAAATCGCGTGGAAATACGTCACATCGAATCTAATCAAATAGATTAGGGGAGGGGCGGGTGGGTAGAATAGAACAGAATAGTACAGAATAGAAAGAATAGAATATAGTACAGTAGGGTAGAGTAGAGAGAGTAAAGCAGAGAAGAGTAGAGCAGAGTAGAATTGAGTCAAATAGAGTCAAATAGTGCAGGATATAGCTGAAGAGAGCCAATTCTGGCCGAATCGAGTCACATGGAAACAAAACGAGATGAATCACACCGAATTGCTTCGAATCGCATCCAATCGAATAGATTAGAGTAACGTAGGGTAGAGTAGAACAGAATAGAGTAGAATAGCGTAGAATGGAGAAGAGTGGAGTCAAATGGAGTCGAACAGAGACAAATAGAGTAGAAAAGAGTCGAATCGAGCCAAATAGGGCCGAATAAGGCTGAACCGAGTGGAAACGAGCTGAATTGAAGCGATTCGAGCCAAATCGAGCTGAATCGAGCCGACTCAAGCATGATGGTGTCCAGTCGCATCGAAATGCTTTGAATCGAATCAAATGGAAGAGATTAGAATAGGTTAGGGTAGGGTAGTTTATGATAGGAAGACTAGGGTAGATGCAAGTAGAACACATTAGAGTAGACAAGAGAAGGCTAGAGTAGAAGCCTAGACTAGTAAGCTGGACTAGTCAGCTAGACTAGTGGCATAGAGCAGTAGCCTAGACAACTAGTCTTGAATGGTACCCTAAGTCAGTAATCTGAACGAGTACCCTTGCCTTAACTAGTAGTCCTAACAAGTACCCTTGCCTTAAGCAGTAGTCTTCACTAGTACCCTTGCCTTCACTAGTAGTATGTCCTTAACAAGTAGCCTGAACGGGTACCCTTGCCTTAACCAGTACCCTCAACAAGTACCCATGCCTTAACTAGTAGCCTGGCCTTAACTAGTACCCTGGCCTTAACTAGTAGCCTGAACTAGTACACTTGCCTTAAGGAGTACCCTTGCCCGAACTACTCCCCTTAATTAGGACCCTTATTGAGTAACCCTAAGTAGTAGAGTATGGTACGGTGGGGTAGCATAGGGTAGGGAAGCATACGGTGGAACAGAGAAAATAGAAGGAAATAGAATAGAACAGCATAGGTCAGGGTAGGTTAGCTTAGTGCAGGGTATGGTAGAGTAGCATAGGATGGAATAGAGAAAATAGAAAAGGAGACTAGAAAAGAGCAGACTAGATTAGGATAGGGTAGGGTGGGGGAGGGTTGTGTAGAATACAGTAGTGTAGAATGGAATAGAATGGTGTGGAATGGAGTCGAATGGATTCGAACAGAGATGAATAGAGTAGAAAAGAGTTGAATAGAGCCGAAGAACGCTGAATAGGACCAAATATGGCCGAAATGAGCCGAATCGAGTCGAGTCCACCAGATTCGGGATGAATGGAGCCTAATGGAGCTGAAATGAGCCAAATAGAGACAAACTGAACCCAGCAAAATCGAGCCAAAACACACTTAATTGCATCCTATTGCATCGGATCTCGTCGAATTCCATCAAATCCCACCAAACCGCATCAAATCTCGCGGAATCTCACCGAATCCCGTCGAATTGTCTCAAATCGGGTCGAATGGTGTCCAACTGAATGGAATTGAATTAAATTGAATAGAGTAGTGTAGGTTAGGCTGGGATTCAGTAGGGAAGGGCACAGAAGAATAGAATAGAGTAGAACAGAAGAGAATACCAAGAGTAGAATGGAGTAGAGTTGAGTAGAGTGGAATAGTCAGAGTCGGGTAGTGCAGAATATAGATGAATAGATCCAATTCAAGCCGAGTCGATTCGAATGGAGAGGAAAGGGAACAAATCTTGATGAATCGAATTGATTAGAATAGATTAGAGTAGGGTAGGGTAGAACAGAATAGAATAGAGTAGAAAAGAGTAGAATGGTGTGGAATGGAGTTGAATGGATTCGAACAGAGATGAATAGAGTAGAAAAGAGTTGAAGAGAGCCGAATAACGCTGAATAGGACCAAATATGGCCGAAATGAGCCGAATCAAGTCGAGTCCACCAGATTCGGGATGAATGGAGCCTAATGGAGCTGAAATGAGCCAAATAGAGACAAACTGAACCCAGCAAAATCGAGCCAAAACACACTTAATTGCATCCTATTGCATCGGATCTCGTCGAATTCCATCAAATCCCACCAAACCGCATCAAATCTCGCGGAATCTCACCGAATCCCGTCGAATTGTCTCAAATCGGGTCGAATGGTGTCCAACTGAATGGAATTGAATTAAATTGAATAGAGTAGTGTAGGTTAGGCTGGGATTCAGTAGGGAAGGGCACAGAAGAATAGAATAGAGTAGAACAGAAGAGAATACCAAGAGTAGAATGGAGTAGAGTTGAGTAGAGTGGAATAGTCAGAGTCGGGTAGTGCAGAATATAGATGAATAGATCCAATTCAAGCCGAATCGATTCGAATGGAGAGGAAAGGGAACAAATCGTGAAGAATCGAATTGATTAGAATAGATTAGAGTAGGGTAGGGTAGAACAGAATAGAATAGAGTAGAAAAGAGTAGAATGGTGTGGAATGGAGTTGAATGGAGCCAAATAGAGACAAATAAAGTAGAAAGGGCTGAGTAGAGCTGAACAGGGCTGAATAAGGTTCACTCGAGCCTAATTATGCTGAATTGAGCAGAATCGAGACGAATTGACCCAATTCAAGCCAAATAGAGCTAAATCGAGCCGATTCAAGCCTAATCACATGGAATCGCGTCGAAATGCGTTGAATCGAATAGATTAGTGTAGAGGAGGGTACGGCAGGAGAGGCTAGACTACAACACAACAGAACACAATAGAAAGAAGAGAATAGAATTAAGTAGAGTCGGGTCCAGTAGAATAGAGTCAAATCGAGTTGACGAGAGCTGAAAAGAGCCAAACAGAGCTGAATACAGCCGAATTGACCAAATTCAAGGTGAATCGAGATGAATCATGTCCAGTCGTTTGAAATGTGTCGAATCGAATCAAATGGATTAGTGTGGGGAAGGTAAGGTTCGGGGAGGGTAGAGAAGACTAGAATAGAGTAGAATAGAACAGAACAGAAAGAATCGAGTAGACTAGAGTCACATAGAGTCGAATACTGCCAAAAAGAGCCGAATAGAGTGGAAAAGAGCTGAATAGAACCGAATCGAGTTTACTGGAGGAGAAAGGAGATGAATCGAGCCGATATGACCCGAATCAGGTCGAATTCCGTTCAAGTGTGTCGAATAGCATAGAACAGATTACAGTAGGCTAAGTTAGGGTAGGGTAGGGTAGAATAGAGTGCAGTAGAACAGAGCAGAAGAGAAGAGAACACAACTGAAAGAATAGAATAGGGTCGAGACGAGCAGAGTATAGAAGAGTAGAGTAGAGTAGAGTCGAATATTGCCGAATAGAGCCAAAGACAGCCAAATAGAGCCCAAAAGAGCTAAATCGATAGAAACCAAGACAAATCACGCCGAATCCCGTGGAATCATGCTGTATCGCGTCGAATCCCGTCGAATTGCATTGAATCTGATCAGTTCCAATCCAATCCATTAGAATAGACTAGAGTAGGGTAGAGTCCAATACAATACAGTAGAGAATAGTTTAGGATGGAGTAGAATGGTGTAGCATGGAGTCGAGTGGAGTCGAAAAGAGATAATAGAGTTGAGTAGAGTCTAACAGAGCCGAATAGAGCCTATTCGAGCTGACTAGAGCCGAATGGAGCCGATTAGAGCTGAATCGAACCGATTTGAGCCGATTGGGGATGAATGGAGTGGAAAGGAGCCGATTTGAGCTGAATCGCATCGAGATGCGTGGAATCGAATCCAGTAGAATAGATTAGATTAGGGTAGGATGGAATAGAGTAGAATTGAACACAGTAGAAGAGAATGGAAAGAATACAATAGAATAGAGTAGAAAAGGGTAGAGCAGAGCAGAATAGTGTAGAGTAGAATAGAGTAGAGTAGAACAGAGTCGAATCAATCGGAATGGAGATGAAACGAGACAAATCGCGTCGAATGGCGTCGAATCCCATCGAATCAATTACAGTAGGGTATAGTAAAATAGCGTAGAATGGAGTAGAATGGTGTGCAATGGAATCGAGTAGAGTAGAAAAGAGCTGAAGAGAGCCGAAGAGGGCCGAAGAGGGCCAAATCGAGCTGAATTGAGCGAAATCGAGCCGAATCCAGTGAATCGAGCCTAATGGAGCCGAATCGAGCCTAATCAAGCCGAATCGACACTATTCGAGACAAATGGAGCCGAATGGACATGAATCACACTGATTCGGCCCCTAGTCGCCTCAAAATTTGTCGAATTCAATGGAATAGACTAGAGTAGGGGAGGTTCGGGTAGGCTAGGGTAGGGTAGAATGGAGTAGAATAGAATAAAACAGAACAGAACACAACAAAATAGAACAGAACAACACAGAACGAATACAGAAACGAGGAGGCTAGAGTAGAGTAGAGGGGAATAGGAGTAGAGTAGATTCGAACAGAGCCAAATCGAGCCGAATCGCGTCGAAATGGGTTGAATCAAATCCAATCAAATGGATTACACTACCTTAGAGTTGGGTAGCGTAGGGTAGGGTAGAATAGAGTAGACTAGTACAGAACACAGTAGAAACAATACAATAGAATAGAGAAGATTAGACTACAGTAGAATAGAGCTGAATAGAGCCAAATGCAGACGAAACGAGAGGAATCGTGTAGAAGCACTTAGAGTAAATTAGAGTGGTGTTGGGTAGGGTAGAGCAGAATAGAGTAGAATAGTGTAGAATAGTGTGGAATGAATAGAATGGAGTAGAATGGAGTCAAATAGAAACGAATAGAGTAGAAAAGAGTCGAATAGAGCAGAATAGGGCCGAAGAAGGCCAAATCGAGCAGATTCGAAGCGATTCAAGCCAAAACAAGCTGAATGGAGCCTAACTGAGCCGAATAGAGCCAAATCGAGCCGAATCGAGCCGACTCAAGCTTCATCGCCTCGAATCGCATTCAATGCGTCAAATCCAATCGAGACGTATAGATTAGAGAAGGGGAGGGGAGGGGAGGGTAGAATAGAACAGAGTAGAGTGGAATAGAAGAGATTAGAACAGAATAGAAGGAATAGAATCGAGTAGAATAGAGTGGAAAAGAGTAGAGTCGAATACAGTCGAATAGAGCCGACTAAGCTCAATAGAGACGAATGGAGCTGAATACAGCCGAAAAGAGCTGTATACTGCCGAATCACACCTAATCGAGCGGAATCAAGCAGAATCGCACTGACTGTCACCGAACAGCGTCGAATCGAATCAGGTCGAATCGAGTCGAGCCACATCGTTTTGAATCAAACAAGGTCAAATCGCTTCATATCGTGTCGAATCCCATGGAATCACGTCGAATAACTTCGAATCGTGTGAAACCTCAGAGAATCCTACTGAATCACGTCGAGTCGCATGGAATCTCATCAAATCCCTTCGGATCTTGCCGAATCCAGTCAAGTCATATCAAATCGCTTTGCACGGAATCGAATTGAATCCAACAGATTAAAGTAGGCT
Organism: Loxodonta africana; assembly: GCF_030014295.1. Lineage (NCBI taxonomy): Eukaryota > Metazoa > Chordata > Mammalia > Proboscidea > Elephantidae > Loxodonta > Loxodonta africana. Next base: position 1,979,806 of record NW_026975065.1, read on the forward strand.
AGGTTCGGGTGGGGTGCCGTAGGGTCGGGTAGGGTAGAATAGAATAGAGTACAACAGAGTAGGAGAGAACAGAACAGAACAGAAAGAATACAACAGAACAGAATAGAGTCAAAGAGAGAGAACATAGCCGAATTGAGCCGAGTGGAGACAAAACGAGACGAATCACGTCCGGTTGCTTCGAATCGCGTCAAATCAAATCGAATCGATTAGAAGAGATGAGGGTAGGGAAGGGTAGAATAGAATAGAGGAAAATAGTGAAGAATGGTGTGGAATGGAATAGAATGGAATTGAACGGAGTCCAATAAAGACGGATAGATATGAATAGAGTACAAAAGAGTCTAATAGAGCAGAATAGGGCCGGATAGGGCCAAATAAGGCCTAATTGAGCAGAATCCAGCAGAATCGATGGAATTCGAGCCTAATCGAACCGAATGGAGTGAAATGGAGTCAAGTCGAGCCGAATAGAGCCGATGCGAACTGAATCGAGCTGATTCAAGCCTAATCGCGTCAAATCGCGTGGAAATACGTCACATCGAATCTAATCAAATAGATTAGGGGAGGGGCGGGTGGGTAGAATAGAACAGAATAGTACAGAATAGAAAGAATAGAATATAGTACAGTAGGGTAGAGTAGAGAGAGTAAAGCAGAGAAGAGTAGAGCAGAGTAGAATTGAGTCAAATAGAGTCAAATAGTGCAGGATATAGCTGAAGAGAGCCAATTCTGGCCGAATCGAGTCACATGGAAACAAAACGAGATGAATCACACCGAATTGCTTCGAATCGCATCCAATCGAATAGATTAGAGTAACGTAGGGTAGAGTAGAACAGAATAGAGTAGAATAGCGTAGAATGGAGAAGAGTGGAGTCAAATGGAGTCGAACAGAGACAAATAGAGTAGAAAAGAGTCGAATCGAGCCAAATAGGGCCGAATAAGGCTGAACCGAGTGGAAACGAGCTGAATTGAAGCGATTCGAGCCAAATCGAGCTGAATCGAGCCGACTCAAGCATGATGGTGTCCAGTCGCATCGAAATGCTTTGAATCGAATCAAATGGAAGAGATTAGAATAGGTTAGGGTAGGGTAGTTTATGATAGGAAGACTAGGGTAGATGCAAGTAGAACACATTAGAGTAGACAAGAGAAGGCTAGAGTAGAAGCCTAGACTAGTAAGCTGGACTAGTCAGCTAGACTAGTGGCATAGAGCAGTAGCCTAGACAACTAGTCTTGAATGGTACCCTAAGTCAGTAATCTGAACGAGTACCCTTGCCTTAACTAGTAGTCCTAACAAGTACCCTTGCCTTAAGCAGTAGTCTTCACTAGTACCCTTGCCTTCACTAGTAGTATGTCCTTAACAAGTAGCCTGAACGGGTACCCTTGCCTTAACCAGTACCCTCAACAAGTACCCATGCCTTAACTAGTAGCCTGGCCTTAACTAGTACCCTGGCCTTAACTAGTAGCCTGAACTAGTACACTTGCCTTAAGGAGTACCCTTGCCCGAACTACTCCCCTTAATTAGGACCCTTATTGAGTAACCCTAAGTAGTAGAGTATGGTACGGTGGGGTAGCATAGGGTAGGGAAGCATACGGTGGAACAGAGAAAATAGAAGGAAATAGAATAGAACAGCATAGGTCAGGGTAGGTTAGCTTAGTGCAGGGTATGGTAGAGTAGCATAGGATGGAATAGAGAAAATAGAAAAGGAGACTAGAAAAGAGCAGACTAGATTAGGATAGGGTAGGGTGGGGGAGGGTTGTGTAGAATACAGTAGTGTAGAATGGAATAGAATGGTGTGGAATGGAGTCGAATGGATTCGAACAGAGATGAATAGAGTAGAAAAGAGTTGAATAGAGCCGAAGAACGCTGAATAGGACCAAATATGGCCGAAATGAGCCGAATCGAGTCGAGTCCACCAGATTCGGGATGAATGGAGCCTAATGGAGCTGAAATGAGCCAAATAGAGACAAACTGAACCCAGCAAAATCGAGCCAAAACACACTTAATTGCATCCTATTGCATCGGATCTCGTCGAATTCCATCAAATCCCACCAAACCGCATCAAATCTCGCGGAATCTCACCGAATCCCGTCGAATTGTCTCAAATCGGGTCGAATGGTGTCCAACTGAATGGAATTGAATTAAATTGAATAGAGTAGTGTAGGTTAGGCTGGGATTCAGTAGGGAAGGGCACAGAAGAATAGAATAGAGTAGAACAGAAGAGAATACCAAGAGTAGAATGGAGTAGAGTTGAGTAGAGTGGAATAGTCAGAGTCGGGTAGTGCAGAATATAGATGAATAGATCCAATTCAAGCCGAGTCGATTCGAATGGAGAGGAAAGGGAACAAATCTTGATGAATCGAATTGATTAGAATAGATTAGAGTAGGGTAGGGTAGAACAGAATAGAATAGAGTAGAAAAGAGTAGAATGGTGTGGAATGGAGTTGAATGGATTCGAACAGAGATGAATAGAGTAGAAAAGAGTTGAAGAGAGCCGAATAACGCTGAATAGGACCAAATATGGCCGAAATGAGCCGAATCAAGTCGAGTCCACCAGATTCGGGATGAATGGAGCCTAATGGAGCTGAAATGAGCCAAATAGAGACAAACTGAACCCAGCAAAATCGAGCCAAAACACACTTAATTGCATCCTATTGCATCGGATCTCGTCGAATTCCATCAAATCCCACCAAACCGCATCAAATCTCGCGGAATCTCACCGAATCCCGTCGAATTGTCTCAAATCGGGTCGAATGGTGTCCAACTGAATGGAATTGAATTAAATTGAATAGAGTAGTGTAGGTTAGGCTGGGATTCAGTAGGGAAGGGCACAGAAGAATAGAATAGAGTAGAACAGAAGAGAATACCAAGAGTAGAATGGAGTAGAGTTGAGTAGAGTGGAATAGTCAGAGTCGGGTAGTGCAGAATATAGATGAATAGATCCAATTCAAGCCGAATCGATTCGAATGGAGAGGAAAGGGAACAAATCGTGAAGAATCGAATTGATTAGAATAGATTAGAGTAGGGTAGGGTAGAACAGAATAGAATAGAGTAGAAAAGAGTAGAATGGTGTGGAATGGAGTTGAATGGAGCCAAATAGAGACAAATAAAGTAGAAAGGGCTGAGTAGAGCTGAACAGGGCTGAATAAGGTTCACTCGAGCCTAATTATGCTGAATTGAGCAGAATCGAGACGAATTGACCCAATTCAAGCCAAATAGAGCTAAATCGAGCCGATTCAAGCCTAATCACATGGAATCGCGTCGAAATGCGTTGAATCGAATAGATTAGTGTAGAGGAGGGTACGGCAGGAGAGGCTAGACTACAACACAACAGAACACAATAGAAAGAAGAGAATAGAATTAAGTAGAGTCGGGTCCAGTAGAATAGAGTCAAATCGAGTTGACGAGAGCTGAAAAGAGCCAAACAGAGCTGAATACAGCCGAATTGACCAAATTCAAGGTGAATCGAGATGAATCATGTCCAGTCGTTTGAAATGTGTCGAATCGAATCAAATGGATTAGTGTGGGGAAGGTAAGGTTCGGGGAGGGTAGAGAAGACTAGAATAGAGTAGAATAGAACAGAACAGAAAGAATCGAGTAGACTAGAGTCACATAGAGTCGAATACTGCCAAAAAGAGCCGAATAGAGTGGAAAAGAGCTGAATAGAACCGAATCGAGTTTACTGGAGGAGAAAGGAGATGAATCGAGCCGATATGACCCGAATCAGGTCGAATTCCGTTCAAGTGTGTCGAATAGCATAGAACAGATTACAGTAGGCTAAGTTAGGGTAGGGTAGGGTAGAATAGAGTGCAGTAGAACAGAGCAGAAGAGAAGAGAACACAACTGAAAGAATAGAATAGGGTCGAGACGAGCAGAGTATAGAAGAGTAGAGTAGAGTAGAGTCGAATATTGCCGAATAGAGCCAAAGACAGCCAAATAGAGCCCAAAAGAGCTAAATCGATAGAAACCAAGACAAATCACGCCGAATCCCGTGGAATCATGCTGTATCGCGTCGAATCCCGTCGAATTGCATTGAATCTGATCAGTTCCAATCCAATCCATTAGAATAGACTAGAGTAGGGTAGAGTCCAATACAATACAGTAGAGAATAGTTTAGGATGGAGTAGAATGGTGTAGCATGGAGTCGAGTGGAGTCGAAAAGAGATAATAGAGTTGAGTAGAGTCTAACAGAGCCGAATAGAGCCTATTCGAGCTGACTAGAGCCGAATGGAGCCGATTAGAGCTGAATCGAACCGATTTGAGCCGATTGGGGATGAATGGAGTGGAAAGGAGCCGATTTGAGCTGAATCGCATCGAGATGCGTGGAATCGAATCCAGTAGAATAGATTAGATTAGGGTAGGATGGAATAGAGTAGAATTGAACACAGTAGAAGAGAATGGAAAGAATACAATAGAATAGAGTAGAAAAGGGTAGAGCAGAGCAGAATAGTGTAGAGTAGAATAGAGTAGAGTAGAACAGAGTCGAATCAATCGGAATGGAGATGAAACGAGACAAATCGCGTCGAATGGCGTCGAATCCCATCGAATCAATTACAGTAGGGTATAGTAAAATAGCGTAGAATGGAGTAGAATGGTGTGCAATGGAATCGAGTAGAGTAGAAAAGAGCTGAAGAGAGCCGAAGAGGGCCGAAGAGGGCCAAATCGAGCTGAATTGAGCGAAATCGAGCCGAATCCAGTGAATCGAGCCTAATGGAGCCGAATCGAGCCTAATCAAGCCGAATCGACACTATTCGAGACAAATGGAGCCGAATGGACATGAATCACACTGATTCGGCCCCTAGTCGCCTCAAAATTTGTCGAATTCAATGGAATAGACTAGAGTAGGGGAGGTTCGGGTAGGCTAGGGTAGGGTAGAATGGAGTAGAATAGAATAAAACAGAACAGAACACAACAAAATAGAACAGAACAACACAGAACGAATACAGAAACGAGGAGGCTAGAGTAGAGTAGAGGGGAATAGAGTAGAGTAGAGTAGATTCGGACAGAGCCAAATCGAGCCGAATCGCGTCGAAATGGGTTGAATCAAATCCAATCAAATGGATTACACTACCTTAAGAGTTGGGTAGCGTAGGGTAGGGTAGAATAGAGTAGGACTAGTACAGAACACAGTAGAAACAATACAATAGAATAGAGAAGATTAGACTACAGTAGAATAGAGCTGAATAGAGCCAAATGCAGACGAAACGAGAGGAATCGTGTAGAAGCACTTAGAGTAAATTAGAGTGGTGTTGGGTAGGGTAGAGCAGAATAGAGTAGAATAGTGTAGAATAGTGTGGAATGAATAGAATGGAGTAGAATGGAGTCAAATAGAACGAATAGAGTAGAAAAGAGTCGAATAGAGCAGAATAGGGCCGAAGAGCCAAATCGAGCAGATTCGAAGCGATTCAAGCCAAAACAAGCTGAATGGAGCCTAACTGAGCCGGAATAGAGCCAAATCGGAGCCGAATCGAGCCGACTCAAGCTTCATCGCCTCGAATCGCATTCAATGCGTCAAATCCAATCGAGACGTATAGATTAGAGAAGGGGAGGGGAGGGGAGGGTAGAATAGAACAGAGTAGAGTGGAATAGAAGAGATTAGAACAGAATAGAAGGAATAGAATCGAGTAGAATAGAGTGGAAAAGAGTAGAGTCGAATACAGTCGAATAGAGCCGACTAAGCTCAATAGAGACGAATGGAGCTGAATACAGCCGAAAAGAGCTGTATACTGCCGAATCACACCTAATCGAGCGGAATCAAGCAGAATCGCACTGACTGTCACCGAACAGCGTCGAATCGAATCAGGTCGAATCGAGTCGAGCCACATCGTTTTGAATCAACAAGGTCAAATCGCTTCATATCGTGTCGAATCCATGGAATCACGTCGAATAACTTCGAATCGTGTGAAACCTCAGAGATCCTACTGAATCACGTCGAGTCGCATGGAATCTCATCAAATCCCTTCGGATCTTGCCGAATCCAGTCAAGTCATATCAAATCGCTTTGCACGGAATCGAATGAATCCAACAGATTAAAGTAGGCTAGGTTCGGGTGGGGTGCCGTAGGGTCGGGTAGGGTAGAATAGAATAGAGTACAACAGAGTAGGAGAGAACAGAACAGAACAGAAAGAATACAACAGACAGAATAGAGTCAAAGAGAGAGAACATAGCCGAATTGAGCCGAGTGGAGACAAAACGAGACGAATCACGTCCGGTTGCTTCGAATCGCGTCAAATCAAATCGAATCGATTAGAAGAGATGAGGGTAGGGAAGGGTAGAATAGAATAGAGGAAAATAGTGAAGAATGGTGTGGAATGGAATAGAATGGAATTGAACGGAGTCCAATAAAGACGGATAGATATGAATAGAGTACAAAAGAGTCTAATAGAGCAGATAGGGCCGGATAGGGCCAAATAAGGCCTAATTGAGCAGAATCCAGCAGAATCGATGGAATTCGAGCCTAATCGACCGAATGGAGTGAAATGGAGTCAAGTCGAGCCGAATAGAGCCGATGCGAACTGAATCGAGTTGATTCAAGCTAATCGCGTCAAATCGCGTGGAAATACGTCGACATCGGAATCTAATCAAATAGATTAGGGGAGGGCGGGTGGGTAGAATAGAACAGAATAGTACAGAATAGAAAGAATAGAATATAGTACAGTAGGGTAGAGTAGAGAGAGTAAAGCAGAGAAGAGTAGAGCAGAGTAGAATTGAGTCAAATAGAGTCAAATAGTGCAGGATATAGCTGAAGAGAGCCAATTCTGGCCGAATCGAGTCACATGGAAACAAAACGAGATGAATCACACCGAATTGCTTCGAATCGCATCCAATCGAATAGATTAGAGTAACGTAGGGTAGGTAGAACAGAATAGAGTAGAATAGCGTAGAATGGAGAAGAGTGGAGTCAAATGGAGTCGAACAGAGACAAATAGAGTAGAAAAGAGTCGAATCGAGCCAAATAGGTCCGAATAAGGCTGAACCGAGTGGAAACGAGCTGAATTGAAGCGATTCGAGCCAAATCGAGCTGAATCGAGCCGACTCAAGCATGATGGTGTCCAGTCGCATCGAAATGCTTTGAATCGAATCAATGGAAGAGATTAGAATAGGTTAGGGTAGGGTAGTTTATGATAGGAAGACTAGGGTAGATGCAAGTAGAACACATTAGAGTAGACAAGAGAAGGCTAGAGTAGAAGCCTAGACTAGTAAGCTGACTAGTCAGCTAGACTAGTGGCATAGAGCAGTAGCCTAGACAACTAGTCTTGAATGGTACCCTAAGTCAGTAATCTGAACGAGTACCCTTGCCTTAACTAGTAGTCCTAACAAGTACCCTTGCCTTAAGCAGTAGTCTTCACTAGTACCCTTGCCTTCACTAGTAGTATGTCCTTAACAAGTAGCCTGAACGGGTACCCTTGCCTTAACCAGTACCCTCAACAAGTACCCATGCCTTAACTAGTAGCCTGGCCTTAACTAGTACCCTGGCCTTAACTAGTAGCCTGAACTAGTACACTTGCCTAAGGAGTACCCTTGCCCGAACTAATACTATCTCTCTATGTTAATTAGGACCCTTATTGAGTAACCCTAAGTAGTAGAGTATGGTACGGTGGGGTAGCATAGGGTAGGGAAGCATACGGTGGAACAGAGAAAATAGAAGGAAATAGAATAGAACAGCATAGGTCAGGGTAGGTTAGCTTAGTGCAGGGTATGGTAGAGTAGCATAGGATGGAATAGAGAAAATAGAAAAGGAGACTAGAAAAGAGCAGACTAGATTAGGATAGGGTAGGGTGGGGGAGGGTTGTGTAGAATACAGTAGTGTAGAATGGAATAGAATGGTGTGGAATGGAGTCGAATGGATTCGAACAGAGATGAATAGAGTAGAAAAGAGTTGAATAGAGCCGAAGAACGCTGAATAGGACCAAATATGGCCGAAATGAGCCGAATCGAGTCGAGTCCACCAGATTCGGGATGAATGGAGCCTAATGGAGCTGAAATGAGCCAAATAGAGACAAACTGAACCCAGCAAAATCGAGCCAAAACACACTTAATTGCATCCTATTGCATCGGATCTCGTCGAATTCCATCAAATCCCACCAAACCGCATCAAATCTCGCGGAATCTCACCGAATCCCGTCGAATTGTCTCAAATCGGGTCGAATGGTGTCCAACTGAATGGAATTGAATTAAATTGAATAGAGTAGTGTAGGTTAGGCTGGGATTCAGTAGGGAAGGGCACAGAAGAATAGAATAGAGTAGAACAGAAGAGAATACCAAGAGTAGAATGGAGTAGAGTTGAGTAGAGTGGAATAGTCAGAGTCGGGTAGTGCAGAATATAGATGAATAGATCCAATTCAAGCCGAATCGATTCGAATGGAGAGGAAAGGGAACAAATCTTGATGAATCGAATTGATTAGAATAGATTAGAGTAGGGTAGGGTAGAACAGAATAGAATAGAGTAGAAAAGAGTAGAATGGTGTGGAATGGAGTTGAATGGATTCGAACAGAGATGAATAGAGTAGAAAAGAGTTGAAGAGAGCCGAATAACGCTGAATAGGACCAAATATGGCCGAAATGAGCCGAATCAAGTCGAGTCCACCAGATTCGGGATGAATGGAGCCTAATGGAGCTGAAATGAGCCAAATAGAGACAAACTGAACCCAGCAAAATCGAGCCAAAACACACTTAATTGCATCCTATTGCATCGGATCTCGTCGAATTCCATCAAATCCCACCAAACCGCATCAAATCTCGCGGAATCTCACCGAATCCCGTCGAATTGTCTCAAATCGGGTCGAATGGTGTCCAACTGAATGGAATTGAATTAAATTGAATAGAGTAGTGTAGGTTAGGCTGGGATTCAGTAGGGAAGGGCACAGAAGAATAGAATAGAGTAGAACAGAAGAGAATACCAAGAGTAGAATGGAGTAGAGTTGAGTAGAGTGGAATAGTCAGAGTCGGGTAGTGCAGAATATAGATGAATAGATCCAATTCAAGCCGAATCGATTCGAATGGAGAGGAAAGGGAACAAATCGTGAAGAATCGAATTGATTAGAATAGATTAGAGTAGGGTAGGGTAGAACAGAATAGAATAGAGTAGAAAAGAGTAGAATGGTGTGGAATGGAGTTGAATGGAGCCAAATAGAGACAAATAAAGTAGAAAGGGCTGAGTAGAGCTGAACAGGGCTGAATAAGGTTCACTCGAGCCTAATTATGCTGAATTGAGCAGAATCGAGACGAATTGACCCAATTCAAGCCAAATAGAGCTAAATCGAGCCGATTCAAGCCTAATCACATGGAATCGCGTCGAAATGCGTTGAATCGAATAGATTAGTGTAGAGGAGGGTACGGCAGGAGAGGCTAGACTACAACACAACAGAACACAATAGAAAGAAGAGAATAGAATTAAGTAGAGTCGGGTCCAGTAGAATAGAGTCAAATCGAGTTGACGAGAGCTGAAAAGAGCCAAACAGAGCTGAATACAGCCGAATTGACCAAATTCAAGGTGAATCGAGATGAATCATGTCCAGTCGTTTGAAATGTGTCGAATCGAATCAAATGGATTAGTGTGGGGAAGGTAAGGTTCGGGGAGGGTAGAGAAGACTAGAATAGAGTAGAATAGAACAGAACAGAAAGAATCGAGTAGACTAGAGTCACATAGAGTCGAATACTGCCAAAAAGAGCCGAATAGAGTGGAAAAGAGCTGAATAGAACCGAATCGAGTTTAATGGAGGAGAAAGGAGATGAATCGAGCCGATATGACCCGAATCAGGTCGAATTCCGTTCAAGTGTGTCGAATAGCATAGAACAGATTACAGTAGGCTAAGTTAGGGTAGGGTAGGGTAGAATAGAGTGCAGTAGAACAGAGCAGAAGAGAAGAGAACACAACTGAAAGAATAGAATAGGGTCGAGACGAGCAGAGTATAGAAGAGTAGAGTAGAGTAGAGTCGAATATTGCCGAATAGAGCCAAAGACAGCCAAATAGAGCCCAAAAGAGCTAAATCGATAGAAACCAAGACAAATCACGCCGAATCCCGTGGAATCATGCTGTATCGCGTCGAATCCCGTCGAATTGCATTGAATCTGATCAGTTCCAATCCAATCCATTAGAATAGACTAGAGTAGGGTAGAGTCCAATACAATACAGTAGAGAATAGTTTAGGATGGAGTAGAATGGTGTAGCATGGAGTCGAGTGGAGTCGAAAAGAGATAATAGAGTTGAGTAGAGTCTAACAGAGCCGAATAGAGCCTATTCGAGCTGACTAGAGCCGAATGGAGCCGATTAGAGCTGAATCGAACCGATTTGAGCCGATTGGGGATGAATGGAGTGGAAAGGAGCCGATTTGAGCTGAATCGCATCGAGATGCGTGGAATCGAATCCAGTAGAATAGATTAGATTAGGGTAGGATGGAATAGAGTAGAATTGAACACAGTAGAAGAGAATGGAAAGAATACAATAGAATAGAGTAGAAAAGGGTAGAGCAGAGCAGAATAGTGTAGAGTAGAATAGAGTAGAGTAGAACAGAGTCGAATCAATCGGAATGGAGATGAAACGAGACAAATCGCGTCGAATGGCGTCGAATCCCATCGAATCAATTACAGTAGGGTATAGTAAAATAGCGTAGAATGGAGTAGAATGGTGTGCAATGGAATCGAGTAGAGTAGAAAAGAGCTGAAGAGAGCCGAAGAGGGCCGAAGAGGGCCAAATCGAGCTGAATTGAGCGAAATCGAGCCGAATCCAGTGAATCGAGCCTAATGGAGCCGAATCGAGCCTAATCAAGCCGAATCGACACTATTCGAGACAAATGGAGCCGAATGGACATGAATCACACTGATTCGGCCCCTAGTCGCCTCAAAATTTGTCGAATTCAATGGAATAGACTAGAGTAGGGGAGGTTCGGGTAGGCTAGGGTAGGGTAGAATGGAGTAGAATAGAATAAAACAGAACAGAACACAACAAAATAGAACAGAACAACACAGAACGAATACAGAAACGAGGAGGCTAGAGTAGAGTAGAGGGGAATAGGAGTAGAGTAGATTCGAACAGAGCCAAATCGAGCCGAATCGCGTCGAAATGGGTTGAATCAAATCCAATCAAATGGATTACACTACCTTAGAGTTGGGTAGCGTAGGGTAGGGTAGAATAGAGTAGACTAGTACAGAACACAGTAGAAACAATACAATAGAATAGAGAAGATTAGACTACAGTAGAATAGAGCTGAATAGAGCCAAATGCAGACGAAACGAGAGGAATCGTGTAGAAGCACTTAGAGTAAATTAGAGTGGTGTTGGGTAGGGTAGAGCAGAATAGAGTAGAATAGTGTAGAATAGTGTGGAATGAATAGAATGGAGTAGAATGGAGTCAAATAGAAACGAATAGAGTAGAAAAGAGTCGAATAGAGCAGAATAGGGCCGAAGAAGGCCAAATCGAGCAGATTCGAAGCGATTCAAGCCAAAACAAGCTGAATGGAGCCTAACTGAGCCGAATAGAGCCAAATCGAGCCGAATCGAGCCGACTCAAGCTTCATCGCCTCGAATCGCATTCAATGCGTCAAATCCAATCGAGACGTATAGATTAGAGAAGGGGAGGGGAGGGGAGGGTAGAATAGAACAGAGTAGAGTGGAATAGAAGAGATTAGAACAGAATAGAAGGAATAGAATCGAGTAGAATAGAGTGGAAAAGAGTAGAGTCGAATACAGTCGAATAGAGCCGACTAAGCTCAATAGAGACGAATGGAGCTGAATACAGCCGAAAAGAGCTGTATACTGCCGAATCACACCTAATCGAGCGGAATCAAGCAGAATCGCACTGACTGTCACCGAACAGCGTCGAATCGAATCAGGTCGAATCGAGTCGAGCCACATCGTTTTGAATCAAACAAGGTCAAATCGCTTCATATCGTGTCGAATCCCATGGAATCACGTCGAATAACTTCGAATCGTGTGAAACCTCAGAGAATCCTACTGAATCACGTCGAGTCGCATGGAATCTCATCAAATCCCTTCGGATCTTGCCGAATCCAGTCAAGTCATATCAAATCGCTTTGCACGGAATCGAATTGAATCCAACAGATTAAAGTAGGCTAGGTTCGGGTGGGGTGCCGTAGGGTCGGGTAGGGTAGAATAGAATAGAGTACAACAGAGTAGGAGAGAACAGAACAGAACAGAAAGAATACAACAGAACAGAATAGAGTCAAAGAGAGAGAACATAGCCGAATTGAGCCGAGTGGAGACAAAACGAGACGAATCACGTCCGGTTGCTTCGAATCGCGTCAAATCAAATCGAATCGATTAGAAGAGATGAGGGTAGGGAAGGGTAGAATAGAATAGAGGAAAATAGTGAAGAATGGTGTGGAATGGAATAGAATGGAATTGAACGGAGTCCAATAAAGACGGATAGATATGAATAGAGTACAAAAGAGTCTAATAGAGCAGAATAGGGCCGGATAGAGCCAAATAAGGCCTAATTGAGCAGAATCCAGCAGAATCGATGGAATTCGAGCCTAATCGAACCGAATGGAGTGAAATGGAGTCAAGTCGAGCCGAATAGAGCCGATGCGAACTGAATCGAGCTGATTCAAGCCTAATCGCGTCAAATCGCGTGGAAATACGTCACATCGAATCTAATCAAATAGATTAGGGGAGGGGCGGGTGGGTAGAATAGAACAGAATAGTACAGAATAGAAAGAATAGAATATAGTACAGTAGGGTAGAGTAGAGAGAGTAAAGCAGAGAAGAGTAGAGCAGAGTAGAATTGAGTCAAATAGAGTCAAATAGTGCAGGATATAGCTGAAGAGAGCCAATTCTGGCCGAATCGAGTCACATGGAAACAAAACGAGATGAATCACACCGAATTGCTTCGAATCGCATCCAATCGAATAGATTAGAGTAACGTAGGGTAGAGTAGAACAGAATAGAGTAGAATAGCGTAGAATGGAGAAGAGTGGAGTCAAATGGAGTCGAACAGAGACAAATAGAGTAGAAAAGAGTCGAATCGAGCCAAATAGGGCCGAATAAGGCTGAACCGAGTGGAAACGAGCTGAATTGAAGCGATTCGAGCCAAATCGAGCTGAATCGAGCCGACTCAAGCATGATGGTGTCCAGTCGCATCGAAATGCTTTGAATCGAATCAAATGGAAGAGATTAGAATAGGTTAGGGTAGGGTAGTTTATGATAGGAAGACTAGGGTAGATGCAAGTAGAACACATTAGAGTAGACAAGAGAAGGCTAGAGTAGAAGCCTAGACTAGTAAGCTGGACTAGTCAGCTAGACTAGTGGCATAGAGCAGTAGCCTAGACAACTAGTCTTGAATGGTACCCTAAGTCAGTAATCTGAACGAGTACCCTTGCCTTAACTAGTAGTCCTAACAAGTACCCTTGCCTTAAGCAGTAGTCTTCACTAGTACCCTTGCCTTCACTAGTAGTATGTCCTTAACAAGTAGCCTGAACGGGTACCCTTGCCTTAACCAGTACCCTCAACAAGTACCCATGCCTTAACTAGTAGCCTGGCCTTAACTAGTACCCTGGCCTTAACTAGTAGCCTGAACTAGTACACTTGCCTTAAGGAGTACCCTTGCCCGAACTACTCCCCTTAATTAGGACCCTTATTGAGTAACCCTAAGTAGTAGAGTATGGTACGGTGGGGTAGCATAGGGTAGGGAAGCATACGGTGGAACAGAGAAAATAGAAGGAAATAGAATAGAACAGCATAGGTCAGGGTAGGTTAGCTTAGTGCAGGGTATGGTAGAGTAGCATAGGATGGAATAGAGAAAATAGAAAAGGAGACTAGAAAAGAGCAGACTAGATTAGGATAGGGTAGGGTGGGGGAGGGTTGTGTAGAATACAGTAGTGTAGAATGGAATAGAATGGTGTGGAATGGAGTCGAATGGATTCGAACAGAGATGAATAGAGTAGAAAAGAGTTGAATAGAGCCGAAGAACGCTGAATAGGACCAAATATGGCCGAAATGAGCCGAATCGAGTCGAGTCCACCAGATTCGGGATGAATGGAGCCTAATGGAGCTGAAATGAGCCAAATAGAGACAAACTGAACCCAGCAAAATCGAGCCAAAACACACTTAATTGCATCCTATTGCATCGGATCTCGTCGAATTCCATCAAATCCCACCAAACCGCATCAAATCTCGCGGAATCTCACCGAATCCCGTCGAATTGTCTCAAATCGGGTCGAATGGTGTCCAACTGAATGGAATTGAATTAAATTGAATAGAGTAGTGTAGGTTAGGCTGGGATTCAGTAGGGAAGGGCACAGAAGAATAGAATAGAGTAGAACAGAAGAGAATACCAAGAGTAGAATGGAGTAGAGTTGAGTAGAGTGGAATAGTCAGAGTCGGGTAGTGCAGAATATAGATGAATAGATCCAATTCAAGCCGAATCGATTCGAATGGAGAGGAAAGGGAACAAATCTTGATGAATCGAATTGATTAGAATAGATTAGAGTAGGGTAGGGTAGAACAGAATAGAATAGAGTAGAAAAGAGTAGAATGGTGTGGAATGGAGTTGAATGGAGCCAAATAGAGACAAATAAAGTAGAAAGGGCTGAGTAGAGCTGAACAGGGCTGAATAAGGTTCACTCGAGCCTAATTATGCTGAATTGAGCAGAATCGAGACGAATTGACCCAATTCAAGCCAAATAGAGCTAAATCGAGCCGATTCAAGCCTAATCACATGGAATCGCGTCGAAATGCGTTGAATCGAATAGATTAGTGTAGAGGAGGGTACGGCAGGAGAGGCTAGACTACAACACAACAGAACACAATAGAAAGAAGAGAATAGAATTAAGTAGAGTCGGGTCCAGTAGAATAGAGTCAAATCGAGTTGACGAGAGCTGAAAAGAGCCAAACAGAGCTGAATACAGCCGAATTGACCAAATTCAAGGTGAATCGAGATGAATCATGTCCAGTCGTTTGAAATGTGTCGAATCGAATCAAATGGATTAGTGTGGGGAAGGTAAGGTTCGGGGAGGGTAGAGAAGACTAGAATAGAGTAGAATAGAACAGAACAGAAAGAATCGAGTAGACTAGAGTCACATAGAGTCGAATACTGCCAAAAAGAGCCGAATAGAGTGGAAAAGAGCTGAATAGAACCGAATCGAGTTTAATGGAGGAGAAAGGAGATGAATCGAGCCGATATGACCCGAATCAGGTCGAATTCCGTTCAAGTGTGTCGAATAGCATAGAACAGATTACAGTAGGCTAAGTTAGGGTAGGGTAGGGTAGAATAGAGTGCAGTAGAACAGAGCAGAAGAGAAGAGAACACAACTGAAAGAATAGAATAGGGTCGAGACGAGCAGAGTATAGAAGAGTAGAGTAGAGTAGAGTCGAATATTGCCGAATAGAGCCAAAGACAGCCAAATAGAGCCCAAAAGAGCTAAATCGATAGAAACCAAGACAAATCACGCCGAATCCCGTGGAATCATGCTGTATCGCGTCGAATCCCGTCGAATTGCATTGAATCTGATCAGTTCCAATCCAATCCATTAGAATAGACTAGAGTAGGGTAGAGTCCAATACAATACAGTAGAGAATAGTTTAGGATGGAGTAGAATGGTGTAGCATGGAGTCGAGTGGAGTCGAAAAGAGATAATAGAGTTGAGTAGAGTCTAACAGAGCCGAATAGAGCCTATTCGAGCTGACTAGAGCCGAATGGAGCCGATTAGAGCTGAATCGAACCGATTTGAGCCGATTGGGGATGAATGGAGTGGAAAGGAGCCGATTTGAGCTGAATCGCATCGAGATGCGTGGAATCGAATCCAGTAGAATAGATTAGATTAGGGTAGGATGGAATAGAGTAGAATTGAACACAGTAGAAGAGAATGGAAAGAATACAATAGAATAGAGTAGAAAAGGGTAGAGCAGAGCAGAATAGTGTAGAGTAGAATAGAGTAGAGTAGAACAGAGTCGAATCAATCGGAATGGAGATGAAACGAGACAAATCGCGTCGAATGGCGTCGAATCCCATCGAATCAATTACAGTAGGGTATAGTAAAATAGCGTAGAATGGAGTAGAATGGTGTGCAATGGAATCGAGTAGAGTAGAAAAGAGCTGAAGAGAGCCGAAGAGGGCCGAAGAGGGCCAAATCGAGCTGAATTGAGCGAAATCGAGCCGAATCCAGTGAATCGAGCCTAATGGAGCCGAATCGAGCCTAATCAAGCCGAATCGACACTATTCGAGACAAATGGAGCCGAATGGACATGAATCACACTGATTCGGCCCCTAGTCGCCTCAAAATTTGTCGAATTCAATGGAATAGACTAGAGTAGGGGAGGTTCGGGTAGGCTAGGGTAGGGTAGAATGGAGTAGAATAGAATAAAACAGAACAGAACACAACAAAATAGAACAGAACAACACAGAACGAATACAGAAACGAGGAGGCTAGAGTAGAGTAGAGGGGAATAGAGTAGAGTAGAGTAGATTCGAACAGAGCCAAATCGAGCCGAATCGCGTCGAAATGGGTTGAATCAAATCCAATCAAATGGATTACACTACCTTAGAGTTGGGTAGCGTAGGGTAGGGTAGAATAGAGTAGACTAGTACAGAACACAGTAGAAACAATACAATAGAATAGAGAAGATTAGACTACAGTAGAATAGAGCTGAATAGAGCCAAATGCAGACGAAACGAGAGGAATCGTGTAGAAGCACTTAGAGTAAATTAGAGTGGTGTTGGGTAGGGTAGAGCAGAATAGAGTAGAATAGTGTAGAATAGTGTGGAATGAATAGAATGGAGTAGAATGGAGTCAAATAGAAACGAATAGAGTAGAAAAGAGTCGAATAGAGCAGAATAGGGCCGAAGAAGGCCAAATCGAGCAGATTCGAAGCGATTCAAGCCAAAACAAGCTGAATGGAGCCTAACTGAGCCGAATAGAGCCAAATCGAGCCGAATCGAGCCGACTCAAGCTTCATCGCCTCGAATCGCATTCAATGCGTCAAATCCAATCGAGACGTATAGATTAGAGAAGGGGAGGGGAGGGGAGGGTAGAATAGAACAGAGTAGAGTGGAATAGAAGAGATTAGAACAGAATAGAAGGAATAGAATCGAGTAGAATAGAGTGGAAAAGAGTAGAGTCGAATACAGTCGAATAGAGCCGACTAAGCTGAATAGAGACGAATGGAGCTGAATACAGCCGAAAAGAGCTGTATACTGCCGAATCACACCTAATCGAGCGGAATCAAGCAGAATCGCACTGACTGTCACCGAACAGCGTCGAATCGAATCAGGTCGAATCGAGTCGAGCCACATCGTTTTGAATCAAACAAGGTCAAATCGCTTCATATCGTGTCGAATCCCATGGAATCACGTCGAATAACTTCGAATCGTGTGAAACCTCAGAGAATCCTACTGAATCACGTCGAGTCGCATGGAATCTCATCAAATCCCTTCGGATCTTGCCGAATCCAGTCAAGTCATATCAAATCGCTTTGCACGGAATCGAATTGAATCCAACAGATTAAAGTAGGCTAGGTTCGGGTGGGGTGCCGTAGGGTCGGGTAGGGTAGAATAGAATAGAGTACAACAGAGTAGGAGAGAACAGAACAGAACAGAAAGAATACAACAGAACAGAATAGAGTCAAAGAGAGAGAACATAGCCGAATTGAGCCGAGTGGAGACAAAACGAGACGAATCACGTCCGGTTGCTTCGAATCGCGTCAAATCAAATCGAATCGATTAGAAGAGATGAGGGTAGGGAAGGGTAGAATAGAATAGAGGAAAATAGTGAAGAATGGTGTGGAATGGAATAGAATGGAATTGAACGGAGTCCAATAAAGACGGATAGATATGAATAGAGTACAAAAGAGTCTAATAGAGCAGAATAGGGCCGGATAGGGCCAAATAAGGCCTAATTGAGCAGAATCCAGCAGAATCGATGGAATTCGAGCCTAATCGAGCCGAATGGAGTGAAATGGAGTCAAGTCGAGCCGAATAGAGCCGATGCGAACTGAATCGAGCTGATTCAAGCCTAATCGCGTCAAATCGCGTGGAAATACGTCACATCGAATCTAATCAAATAGATTAGGGGAGGGGCGGGTGGGTAGAATAGAACAGAATAGTACAGAATAGAAAGAATAGAATATAGTACAGTAGGGTAGAGTAGAGAGAGTAAAGCAGAGAAGAGTAGAGCAGAGTAGAATTGAGTCAAATAGAGTCAAATAGTGCAGGATATAGCTGAAGAGAGCCAATTCTGGCCGAATCGAGTCACATGGAAACAAAACGAGATGAATCACACCGAATTGCTTCGAATCGCATCCAATCGAATAGATTAGAGTAACGTAGGGTAGAGTAGAACAGAATAGAGTAGAATAGCGTAGAATGGAGAAGAGTGGAGTCAAATGGAGTCGAACAGAGACAAATAGAGTAGAAAAGAGTCGAATCGAGCCAAATAGGGCCGAATAAGGCTGAACCGAGTGGAAACGAGCTGAATTGAAGCGATTCGAGCCAAATCGAGCTGAATCGAGCCGACTCAAGCATGATGGTGTCCAGTCGCATCGAAATGCTTTGAATCGAATCAAATGGAAGAGATTAGAATAGGTTAGGGTAGGGTAGTTTATGATAGGAAGACTAGGGTAGATGCAAGTAGAACACATTAGAGTAGACAAGAGAAGGCTAGAGTAGAAGCCTAGACTAGTAAGCTGGACTAGTCAGCTAGACTAGTGGCATAGAGCAGTAGCCTAGACAACTAGTCTTGAATAGTACCCTAAGTCAGTAATCTGAACGAGTACCCTTGCCTTAACTAGTAGTCCTAACAAGTACCCTTGCCTTAAGCAGTAGTCTTCACTAGTACCCTTGCCTTCACTAGTAGTATGTCCTTAACAAGTAGCCTGAACGGGTACCCTTGCCTTAACCAGTACCCTCAACAAGTACCCATGCCTTAACTAGTAGCCTGGCCTTAACTAGTACCCTGGCCTTAACTAGTAGCCTGAACTAGTACACTTGCCTTAAGGAGTACCCTTGCCCGAACTACTCCCCTTAATTAGGACCCTTATTGAGTAACCCTAAGTAGTAGAGTATGGTACGGTGGGGTAGCATAGGGTAGGGAAGCATACGGTGGAACAGAGAAAATAGAAGGAAATAGAATAGAACAGCATAGGTCAGGGTAGGTTAGCTTAGTGCAGGGTATGGTAGAGTAGCATAGGATGGAATAGAGAAAATAGAAAAGGAGACTAGAAAAGAGCAGACTAGATTAGGATAGGGTAGGGTGGGGGAGGGTTGTGTAGAATACAGTAGTGTAGAATGGAATAGAATGGTGTGGAATGGAGTCGAATGGATTCGAACAGAGATGAATAGAGTAGAAAAGAGTTGAATAGAGCCGAAGAACGCTGAATAGGACCAAATATGGCCGAAATGAGCCGAATCGAGTCGAGTCCACCAGATTCGGGATGAATGGAGCCTAATGGAGCTGAAATGAGCCAAATAGAGACAAACTGAACCCAGCAAAATCGAGCCAAAACACACTTAATTGCATCCTATTGCATCGGATCTCGTCGAATTCCATCAAATCCCACCAAACCGCATCAAATCTCGCGGAATCTCACCGAATCCCGTCGAATTGTCTCAAATCGGGTCGAATGGTGTCCAACTGAATGGAATTGAATTAAATTGAATAGAGTAGTGTAGGTTAGGCTGGGATTCAGTAGGGAAGGGCACAGAAGAATAGAATAGAGTAGAACAGAAGAGAATACCAAGAGTAGAATGGAGTAGAGTTGAGTAGAGTGGAATAGTCAGAGTCGGGTAGTGCAGAATATAGATGAATAGATCCAATTCAAGCCGAATCGATTCGAATGGAGAGGAAAGGGAACAAATCTTGATGAATCGAATTGATTAGAATAGATTAGAGTAGGGTAGGGTAGAACAGAATAGAATAGAGTAGAAAAGAGTAGAATGGTGTGGAATGGAGTTGAATGGATTCGAACAGAGATGAATAGAGTAGAAAAGAGTTGAAGAGAGCCGAATAACGCTGAATAGGACCAAATATGGCCGAAATGAGCCGAATCAAGTCGAGTCCACCAGATTCGGGATGAATGGAGCCTAATGGAGCTGAAATGAGCCAAATAGAGACAAACTGAACCCAGCAAAATCGAGCCAAAACACACTTAATTGCATCCTATTGCATCGGATCTCGTCGAATTCCATCAAATCCCACCAAACCGCATCAAATCTCGCGGAATCTCACCGAATCCCGTCGAATTGTCTCAAATCGGGTCGAATGGTGTCCAACTGAATGGAATTGAATTAAATTGAATAGAGTAGTGTAGGTTAGGCTGGGATTCAGTAGGGAAGGGCACAGAAGAATAGAATAGAGTAGAACAGAAGAGAATACCAAGAGTAGAATGGAGTAGAGTTGAGTAGAGTGGAATAGTCAGAGTCGGGTAGTGCAGAATATAGATGAATAGATCCAATTCAAGCCGAATCGATTCGAATGGAGAGGAAAGGGAACAAATCGTGAAGAATCGAATTGATTAGAATAGATTAGAGTAGGGTAGGGTAGAACAGAATAGAATAGAGTAGAAAAGAGTAGAATGGTGTGGAATGGAGTTGAATGGAGCCAAATAGAGACAAATAAAGTAGAAAGGGCTGAGTAGAGCTGAACAGGGCTGAATAAGGTTCACTCGAGCCTAATTATGCTGAATTGAGCAGAATCGAGACGAATTGACCCAATTCAAGCCAAATAGAGCTAAATCGAGCCGATTCAAGCCTAATCACATGGAATCGCGTCGAAATGCGTTGAATCGAATAGATTAGTGTAGAGGAGGGTACGGCAGGAGAGGCTAGACTACAACACAACAGAACACAATAGAAAGAAGAGAATAGAATTAAGTAGAGTCGGGTCCAGTAGAATAGAGTCAAATCGAGTTGACGAGAGCTGAAAAGAGCCAAACAGAGCTGAATACAGCCGAATTGACCAAATTCAAGGTGAATCGAGATGAATCATGTCCAGTCGTTTGAAATGTGTCGAATCGAATCAAATGGATTAGTGTGGGGAAGGTAAGGTTCGGGGAGGGTAGAGAAGACTAGAATAGAGTAGAATAGAACAGAACAGAAAGAATCGAGTAGACTAGAGTCACATAGAGTCGAATACTGCCAAAAAGAGCCGAATAGAGTGGAAAAGAGCTGAATAGAACCGAATCGAGTTTACTGGAGGAGAAAGGAGATGAATCGAGCCGATATGACCCGAATCAGGTCGAATTCCGTTCAAGTGTGTCGAATAGCATAGAACAGATTACAGTAGGCTAAGTTAGGGTAGGGTAGGGTAGAATAGAGTGCAGTAGAACAGAGCAGAAGAGAAGAGAACACAACTGAAAGAATAGAATAGGGTCGAGACGAGCAGAGTATAGAAGAGTAGAGTAGAGTAGAGTCGAATATTGCCGAATAGAGCCAAAGACAGCCAAATAGAGCCCAAAAGAGCTAAATCGATAGAAACCAAGACAAATCACGCCGAATCCCGTGGAATCATGCTGTATCGCGTCGAATCCCGTCGAATTGCATTGAATCTGATCAGTTCCAATCCAATCCATTAGAATAGACTAGAGTAGGGTAGAGTCCAATACAATACAGTAGAGAATAGTTTAGGATGGAGTAGAATGGTGTAGCATGGAGTCGAGTGGAGTCGAAAAGAGATAATAGAGTTGAGTAGAGTCTAACAGAGCCGAATAGAGCCTATTCGAGCTGACTAGAGCCGAATGGAGCCGATTAGAGCTGAATCGAACCGATTTGAGCCGATTGGGGATGAATGGAGTGGAAAGGAGCCGATTTGAGCTGAATCGCATCGAGATGCGTGGAATCGAATCCAGTAGAATAGATTAGATTAGGGTAGGATGGAATAGAGTAGAATTGAACACAGTAGAAGAGAATGGAAAGAATACAATAGAATAGAGTAGAAAAGGGTAGAGCAGAGCAGAATAGTGTAGAGTAGAATAGAGTAGAGTAGAACAGAGTCGAATCAATCGGAATGGAGATGAAACGAGACAAATCGCGTCGAATGGCGTCGAATCCCATCGAATCAATTACAGTAGGGTATAGTAAAATAGCGTAGAATGGAGTAGAATGGTGTGCAATGGAATCGAGTAGAGTAGAAAAGAGCTGAAGAGAGCCGAAGAGGGCCGAAGAGGGCCAAATCGAGCTGAATTGAGCGAAATCGAGCCGAATCCAGTGAATCGAGCCTAATGGAGCCGAATCGAGCCTAATCAAGCCGAATCGACACTATTCGAGACAAATGGAGCCGAATGGACATGAATCACACTGATTCGGCCCCTAGTCGCCTCAAAATTTGTCGAATTCAATGGAATAGACTAGAGTAGGGGAGGTTCGGGTAGGCTAGGGTAGGGTAGAATGGAGTAGAATAGAATAAAACAGAACAGAACACAACAAAATAGAACAGAACAACACAGAACGAATACAGAAACGAGGAGGCTAGAGTAGAGTAGAGGGGAATAGGAGTAGAGTAGATTCGAACAGAGCCAAATCGAGCCGAATCGCGTCGAAATGGGTTGAATCAAATCCAATCAAATGGATTACACTACCTTAGAGTTGGGTAGCGTAGGGTAGGGTAGAATAGAGTAGACTAGTACAGAACACAGTAGAAACAATACAATAGAATAGAGAAGATTAGACTACAGTAGAATAGAGCTGAATAGAGCCAAATGCAGACGAAACGAGAGGAATCGTGTAGAAGCACTTAGAGTAAATTAGAGTGGTGTTGGGTAGGGTAGAGCAGAATAGAGTAGAATAGTGTAGAATAGTGTGGAATGAATAGAATGGAGTAGAATGGAGTCAAATAGAAACGAATAGAGTAGAAAAGAGTCGAATAGAGCAGAATAGGGCCGAAGAAGGCCAAATCGAGCAGATTCGAAGCGATTCAAGCCAAAACAAGCTGAATGGAGCCTAACTGAGCCGAATAGAGCCAAATCGAGCCGAATCGAGCCGACTCAAGCTTCATCGCCTCGAATCGCATTCAATGCGTCAAATCCAATCGAGACGTATAGATTAGAGAAGGGGAGGGGAGGGGAGGGTAGAATAGAACAGAGTAGAGTGGAATAGAAGAGATTAGAACAGAATAGAAGGAATAGAATCGAGTAGAATAGAGTGGAAAAGAGTAGAGTCGAATACAGTCGAATAGAGCCGACTAAGCTGAATAGAGACGAATGGAGCTGAATACAGCCGAAAAGAGCTGTATACTGCCGAATCACACCTAATCGAGCAGAATCAAGCAGAATCGCACTGACTGTCACCGAACAGCGTCGAATCGAATCAGGTCGAATCGAGTCGAGCCACATCGTTTTGAATCAAACAAGGTCAAATCGCTTCATATCGTGTCGAATCCCATGGAATCACGTCGAATAACTTCGAATCGTGTGAAACCTCAGAGAATCCTACTGAATCACGTCGAGTCGCATGGAATCTCATCAAATCCCTTCGGATCTTGCCGAATCCAGTCAAGTCATATCAAATCGCTTTGCACGGAATCGAATTGAATCCAACAGATTAAAGTAGGCTAGGTTCGGGTGGGGTGCCGTAGGGTCGGGTAGGGTAGAATAGAATAGAGTACAACAGAGTAGGAGAGAACAGAACAGAACAGAAAGAATACAACAGAACAGAATAGAGTCAAAGAGAGAGAACATAGCCGAATTGAGCCGAGTGGAGACAAAACGAGACGAATCACGTCCGGTTGCTTCGAATCGCGTCAAATCAAATCGAATCGATTAGAAGAGATGAGGGTAGGGAAGGGTAGAATAGAATAGAGGAAAATAGTGAAGAATGGTGTGGAATGGAATAGAATGGAATTGAACGGAGTCCAATAAAGACGGATAGATATGAATAGAGTACAAAAGAGTCTAATAGAGCAGAATAGGGCCGGATAGGGCCAAATAAGGCCTAATTGAGCAGAATCCAGCAGAATCGATGGAATTCGAGCCTAATCGAGCCGAATGGAGTGAAATGGAGTCAAGTCGAGCCGAATAGAGCCGATGCGAACTGAATCGAGCTGATTCAAGCCTAATCGCGTCAAATCGCGTGGAAATACGTCACATCGAATCTAATCAAATAGATTAGGGGAGGGGCGGGTGGGTAGAATAGAACAGAATAGTACAGAATAGAAAGAATAGAATATAGTACAGTAGGGTAGAGTAGAGAGAGTAAAGCAGAGAAGAGTAGAGCAGAGTAGAATTGAGTCAAATAGAGTCAAATAGTGCAGGATATAGCTGAAGAGAGCCAATTCTGGCCGAATCGAGTCACATGGAAACAAAACGAGATGAATCACACCGAATTGCTTCGAATCGCATCCAATCGAATAGATTAGAGTAACGTAGGGTAGAGTAGAACAGAATAGAGTAGAATAGCGTAGAATGGAGAAGAGTGGAGTCAAATGGAGTCGAACAGAGACAAATAGAGTAGAAAAGAGTCGAATCGAGCCAAATAGGGCCGAATAAGGCTGAACCGAGTGGAAACGAGCTGAATTGAAGCGATTCGAGCCAAATCGAGCTGAATCGAGCCGACTCAAGCATGATGGTGTCCAGTCGCATCGAAATGCTTTGAATCGAATCAAATGGAAGAGATTAGAATAGGTTAGGGTAGGGTAGTTTATGATAGGAAGACTAGGGTAGATGCAAGTAGAACACATTAGAGTAGACAAGAGAAGGCTAGAGTAGAAGCCTAGACTAGTAAGCTGGACTAGTCAGCTAGACTAGTGGCATAGAGCAGTAGCCTAGACAACTAGTCTTGAATAGTACCCTAAGTCAGTAATCTGAACGAGTACCCTTGCCTTAACTAGTAGTCCTAACAAGTACCCTTGCCTTAAGCAGTAGTCTTCACTAGTACCCTTGCCTTCACTAGTAGTATGTCCTTAACAAGTAGCCTGAACGGGTACCCTTGCCTTAACCAGTACCCTCAACAAGTACCCATGCCTTAACTAGTAGCCTGGCCTTAACTAGTACCCTGGCCTTAACTAGTAGCCTGAACTAGTACACTTGCCTTAAGGAGTACCCTTGCCCGAACTACTCCCCTTAATTAGGACCCTTATTGAGTAACCCTAAGTAGTAGAGTATGGTACGGTGGGGTAGCATAGGGTAGGGAAGCATACGGTGGAACAGAGAAAATAGAAGGAAATAGAATAGAACAGCATAGGTCAGGGTAGGTTAGCTTAGTGCAGGGTATGGTAGAGTAGCATAGGATGGAATAGAGAAAATAGAAAAGGAGACTAGAAAAGAGCAGACTAGATTAGGATAGGGTAGGGTGGGGGAGGGTTGTGTAGAATACAGTAGTGTAGAATGGAATAGAATGGTGTGGAATGGAGTCGAATGGATTCGAACAGAGATGAATAGAGTAGAAAAGAGTTGAATAGAGCCGAAGAACGCTGAATAGGACCAAATATGGCCGAAATGAGCCGAATCGAGTCGAGTCCACCAGATTCGGGATGAATGGAGCCTAATGGAGCTGAAATGAGCCAAATAGAGACAAACTGAACCCAGCAAAATCGAGCCAAAACACACTTAATTGCATCCTATTGCATCGGATCTCGTCGAATTCCATCAAATCCCACCAAACCGCATCAAATCTCGCGGAATCTCACCGAATCCCGTCGAATTGTCTCAAATCGGGTCGAATGGTGTCCAACTGAATGGAATTGAATTAAATTGAATAGAGTAGTGTAGGTTAGGCTGGGATTCAGTAGGGAAGGGCACAGAAGAATAGAATAGAGTAGAACAGAAGAGAATACCAAGAGTAGAATGGAGTAGAGTTGAGTAGAGTGGAATAGTCAGAGTCGGGTAGTGCAGAATATAGATGAATAGATCCAATTCAAGCCGAATCGATTCGAATGGAGAGGAAAGGGAACAAATCTTGATGAATCGAATTGATTAGAATAGATTAGAGTAGGGTAGGGTAGAACAGAATAGAATAGAGTAGAAAAGAGTAGAATGGTGTGGAATGGAGTTGAATGGATTCGAACAGAGATGAATAGAGTAGAAAAGAGTTGAAGAGAGCCGAATAACGCTGAATAGGACCAAATATGGCCGAAATGAGCCGAATCAAGTCGAGTCCACCAGATTCGGGATGAATGGAGCCTAATGGAGCTGAAATGAGCCAAATAGAGACAAACTGAACCCAGCAAAATCGAGCCAAAACACACTTAATTGCATCCTATTGCATCGGATCTCGTCGAATTCCATCAAATCCCACCAAACCGCATCAAATCTCGCGGAATCTCACCGAATCCCGTCGAATTGTCTCAAATCGGGTCGAATGGTGTCCAACTGAATGGAATTGAATTAAATTGAATAGAGTAGTGTAGGTTAGGCTGGGATTCAGTAGGGAAGGGCACAGAAGAATAGAATAGAGTAGAACAGAAGAGAATACCAAGAGTAGAATGGAGTAGAGTTGAGTAGAGTGGAATAGTCAGAGTCGGGTAGTGCAGAATATAGATGAATAGATCCAATTCAAGCCGAATCGATTCGAATGGAGAGGAAAGGGAACAAATCGTGAAGAATCGAATTGATTAGAATAGATTAGAGTAGGGTAGGGTAGAACAGAATAGAATAGAGTAGAAAAGAGTAGAATGGTGTGGAATGGAGTTGAATGGAGCCAAATAGAGACAAATAAAGTAGAAAGGGCTGAGTAGAGCTGAACAGGGCTGAATAAGGTTCACTCGAGCCTAATTATGCTGAATTGAGCAGAATCGAGACGAATTGACCCAATTCAAGCCAAATAGAGCTAAATCGAGCCGATTCAAGCCTAATCACATGGAATCGCGTCGAAATGCGTTGAATCGAATAGATTAGTGTAGAGGAGGGTACGGCAGGAGAGGCTAGACTACAACACAACAGAACACAATAGAAAGAAGAGAATAGAATTAAGTAGAGTCGGGTCCAGTAGAATAGAGTCAAATCGAGTTGACGAGAGCTGAAAAGAGCCAAACAGAGCTGAATACAGCCGAATTGACCAAATTCAAGGTGAATCGAGATGAATCATGTCCAGTCGTTTGAAATGTGTCGAATCGAATCAAATGGATTAGTGTGGGGAAGGTAAGGTTCGGGGAGGGTAGAGAAGACTAGAATAGAGTAGAATAGAACAGAACAGAAAGAATCGAGTAGACTAGAGTCACATAGAGTCGAATACTGCCAAAAAGAGCCGAATAGAGTGGAAAAGAGCTGAATAGAACCGAATCGAGTTTACTGGAGGAGAAAGGAGATGAATCGAGCCGATATGACCCGAATCAGGTCGAATTCCGTTCAAGTGTGTCGAATAGCATAGAACAGATTACAGTAGGCTAAGTTAGGGTAGGGTAGGGTAGAATAGAGTGCAGTAGAACAGAGCAGAAGAGAAGAGAACACAACTGAAAGAATAGAATAGGGTCGAGACGAGCAGAGTATAGAAGAGTAGAGTAGAGTAGAGTCGAATATTGCCGAATAGAGCCAAAGACAGCCAAATAGAGCCCAAAAGAGCTAAATCGATAGAAACCAAGACAAATCACGCCGAATCCCGTGGAATCATGCTGTATCGCGTCGAATCCCGTCGAATTGCATTGAATCTGATCAGTTCCAATCCAATCCATTAGAATAGACTAGAGTAGGGTAGAGTCCAATACAATACAGTAGAGAATAGTTTAGGATGGAGTAGAATGGTGTAGCATGGAGTCGAGTGGAGTCGAAAAGAGATAATAGAGTTGAGTAGAGTCTAACAGAGCCGAATAGAGCCTATTCGAGCTGACTAGAGCCGAATGGAGCCGATTAGAGCTGAATCGAACCGATTTGAGCCGATTGGGGATGAATGGAGTGGAAAGGAGCCGATTTGAGCTGAATCGCATCGAGATGCGTGGAATCGAATCCAGTAGAATAGATTAGATTAGGGTAGGATGGAATAGAGTAGAATTGAACACAGTAGAAGAGAATGGAAAGAATACAATAGAATAGAGTAGAAAAGGGTAGAGCAGAGCAGAATAGTGTAGAGTAGAATAGAGTAGAGTAGAACAGAGTCGAATCAATCGGAATGGAGATGAAACGAGACAAATCGCGTCGAATGGCGTCGAATCCCATCGAATCAATTACAGTAGGGTATAGTAAAATAGCGTAGAATGGAGTAGAATGGTGTGCAATGGAATCGAGTAGAGTAGAAAAGAGCTGAAGAGAGCCGAAGAGGGCCGAAGAGGGCCAAATCGAGCTGAATTGAGCGAAATCGAGCCGAATCCAGTGAATCGAGCCTAATGGAGCCGAATCGAGCCTAATCAAGCCGAATCGACACTATTCGAGACAAATGGAGCCGAATGGACATGAATCACACTGATTCGGCCCCTAGTCGCCTCAAAATTCGTCGAATTCAATGGAATAGACTAGAGTAGGGGAGGTTCGGGTAGGCTAGGGTAGGGTAGAATGGAGTAGAATAGAATAAAACAGAACAGAACACAACAAAATAGAACAGAACAACACAGAACGAATACAGAAACGAGGAGGCTAGAGTAGAGTAGAGGGGAATAGGAGTAGAGTAGATTCGAACAGAGCCAAATCGAGCCGAATCGCGTCGAAATGGGTTGAATCAAATCCAATCAAATGGATTACACTACCTTAGAGTTGGGTAGCGTAGGGTAGGGTAGAATAGAGTAGACTAGTACAGAACACAGTAGAAACAATACAATAGAATAGAGAAGATTAGACTACAGTAGAATAGAGCTGAATAGAGCCAAATGCAGACGAAACGAGAGGAATCGTGTAGAAGCACTTAGAGTAAATTAGAGTGGTGTTGGGTAGGGTAGAGCAGAATAGAGTAGAATAGTGTAGAATAGTGTGGAATGAATAGAATGGAGTAGAATGGAGTCAAATAGAAACGAATAGAGTAGAAAAGAGTCGAATAGAGCAGAATAGGGCCGAAGAAGGCCAAATCGAGCAGATTCGAAGCGATTCAAGCCAAAACAAGCTGAATGGAGCCTAACTGAGCCGAATAGAGCCAAATCGAGCCGAATCGAGCCGACTCAAGCTTCATCGCCTCGAATCGCATTCAATGCGTCAAATCCAATCGAGACGTATAGATTAGAGAAGGGGAGGGGAGGGGAGGGTAGAATAGAACAGAGTAGAGTGGAATAGAAGAGATTAGAACAGAATAGAAGGAATAGAATCGAGTAGAATAGAGTGGAAAAGAGTAGAGTCGAATACAGTCGAATAGAGCCGACTAAGCTCAATAGAGACGAATGGAGCTGAATACAGCCGAAAAGAGCTGTATACTGCCGAATCACACCTAATCGAGCGGAATCAAGCAGAATCGCACTGACTGTCACCGAACAGCGTCGAATCAAATCAGGTCGAATCGAGTCGAGCCACATCGTTTTGAATCAAACAAGGTCAAATCGCTTCATATCGTGTCGAATCCCATGGAATCACGTCGAATAACTTCGAATCGTGTGAAACCTCAGAGAATCCTACTGAATCACGTCGAGTCGCATGGAATCTCATCAAATCCCTTCGGATCTTGCCGAATCCAGTCAAGTCATATCAAATCGCTTTGCACGGAATCGAATTGAATCCAACAGATTAAAGTAGGCTAGGTTCGGGTGGGGTGCCGTAGGGTCGGGTAGGGTAGAATAGAATAGAGTACAACAGAGTAGGAGAGAACAGAACAGAACAGAAAGAATACAACAGAACAGAATAGAGTCAAAGAGAGAGAACATAGCCGAATTGAGCCGAGTGGAGACAAAACGAGACGAATCACGTCCGGTTGCTTCGAATCGCGTCAAATCAAATCGAATCGATTAGAAGAGATGAGGGTAGGGAAGGGTAGAATAGAATAGAGGAAAATAGTGAAGAATGGTGTGGAATGGAATAGAATGGAATTGAACGGAGTCCAATAAAGACGGATAGATATGAATAGAGTACAAAAGAGTCTAATAGAGCAGAATAGGGCCGGATAGGGCCAAATAAGGCCTAATTGAGCAGAATCCAGCAGAATCGATGGAATTCGAGCCTAATCGAACCGAATGGAGTGAAATGGAGTCAAGTCGAGCCGAATAGAGCCGATGCGAACTGAATCGAGCTGATTCAAGCCTAATCGCGTCAAATCGCGTGGAAATACGTCACATCGAATCTAATCAAATAGATTAGGGGAGGGGCGGGTGGGTAGAATAGAACAGAATAGTACAGAATAGAAAGAATAGAATATAGTACAGTAGGGTAGAGTAGAGAGAGTAAAGCAGAGAAGAGTAGAGCAGAGTAGAATTGAGTCAAATAGAGTCAAATAGTGCAGGATATAGCTGAAGAGAGCCAATTCTGGCCGAATCGAGTCACATGGAAACAAAACGAGATGAATCACACCGAATTGCTTCGAATCGCATCCAATCGAATAGATTAGAGTAACGTAGGGTAGAGTAGAACAGAATAGAGTAGAATAGCGTAGAATGGAGAAGAGTGGAGTCAAATGGAGTCGAACAGAGACAAATAGAGTAGAAAAGAGTCGAATCGAGCCAAATAGGGCCGAATAAGGCTGAACCGAGTGGAAACGAGCTGAATTGAAGCGATTCGAGCCAAATCGAGCTGAATCGAGCTGACTCAAGCATGATGGTGTCCAGTCGCATCGAAATGCTTTGAATCGAATCAAATGGAAGAGATTAGAATAGGTTAGGGTAGGGTAGTTTATGATAGGAAGACTAGGGTAGATGCAAGTAGAACACATTAGAGTAGACAAGAGAAGGCTAGAGTAGAAGCCTAGACTAGTAAGCTGGACTAGTCAGCTAGACTAGTGGCATAGAGCAGTAGCCTAGACAACTAGTCTTGAATGGTACCCTAAGTCAGTAATCTGAACGAGTACCCTTGCCTTAACTAGTAGTCCTAACAAGTACCCTTGCCTTAAGCAGTAGTCTTCACTAGTACCCTTGCCTTCACTAGTAGTATGTCCTTAACAAGTAGCCTGAACGGGTACCCTTGCCTTAACCAGTACCCTCAACAAGTACCCATGCCTTAACTAGTAGCCTGGCCTTAACTAGTACCCTGGCCTTAACTAGTAGCCTGAACTAGTACACTTGCCTTAAGGAGTACCCTTGCCCGAACTACTCCCCTTAATTAGGACCCTTATTGAGTAACCCTAAGTAGTAGAGTATGGTACGGTGGGGTAGCATAGGGTAGGGAAGCATACGGTGGAACAGAGAAAATAGAAGGAAATAGAATAGAACAGCATAGGTCAGGGTAGGTTAGCTTAGTGCAGGGTATGGTAGAGTAGCATAGGATGGAATAGAGAAAATAGAAAAGGAGACTAGAAAAGAGCAGACTAGATTAGGATAGGGTAGGGTGGGGGAGGGTTGTGTAGAATACAGTAGTGTAGAATGGAATAGAATGGTGTGGAATGGAGTCGAATGGATTCGAACAGAGATGAATAGAGTAGAAAAGAGTTGAATAGAGCCGAAGAACGCTGAATAGGACCAAATATGGCCGAAATGAGCCGAATCGAGTCGAGTCCACCAGATTCGGGATGAATGGAGCCTAATGGAGCTGAAATGAGCCAAATAGAGACAAACTGAACCCAGCAAAATCGAGCCAAAACACACTTAATTGCATCCTATTGCATCGGATCTCGTCGAATTCCATCAAATCCCACCAAACCGCATCAAATCTCGCGGAATCTCACCGAATCCCGTCGAATTGTCTCAAATCGGGTCGAATGGTGTCCAACTGAATGGAATTGAATTAAATTGAATAGAGTAGTGTAGGTTAGGCTGGGATTCAGTAGGGAAGGGCACAGAAGAATAGAATAGAGTAGAACAGAAGAGAATACCAAGAGTAGAATGGAGTAGAGTTGAGTAGAGTGGAATAGTCAGAGTCGGGTAGTGCAGAATATAGATGAATAGATCCAATTCAAGCCGAATCGATTCGAATGGAGAGGAAAGGGAACAAATCTTGATGAATCGAATTGATTAGAATAGATTAGAGTAGGGTAGGGTAGAACAGAATAGAATAGAGTAGAAAAGAGTAGAATGGTGTGGAATGGAGTTGAATGGAGCCAAATAGAGACAAATAAAGTAGAAAGGGCTGAGTAGAGCTGAACAGGGCTGAATAAGGTTCACTCGAGCCTAATTATGCTGAATTGAGCAGAATCGAGACGAATTGACCCAATTCAAGCCAAATAGAGCTAAATCGAGCCGATTCAAGCCTAATCACATGGAATCGCGTCGAAATGCGTTGAATCGAATAGATTAGTGTAGAGGAGGGTACGGCAGGAGAGGCTAGACTACAACACAACAGAACACAATAGAAAGAAGAGAATAGAATTAAGTAGAGTCGGGTCCAGTAGAATAGAGTCAAATCGAGTTGACGAGAGCTGAAAAGAGCCAAACAGAGCTGAATACAGCCGAATTGACCAAATTCAAGGTGAATCGAGATGAATCATGTCCAGTCGTTTGAAATGTGTCGAATCGAATCAAATGGATTAGTGTGGGGAAGGTAAGGTTCGGGGAGGGTAGAGAAGACTAGAATAGAGTAGAATAGAACAGAACAGAAAGAATCGAGTAGACTAGAGTCACATAGAGTCGAATACTGCCAAAAAGAGCCGAATAGAGTGGAAAAGAGCTGAATAGAACCGAATCGAGTTTAATGGAGGAGAAAGGAGATGAATCGAGCCGATATGACCCGAATCAGGTCGAATTCCGTTCAAGTGTGTCGAATAGCATAGAACAGATTACAGTAGGCTAAGTTAGGGTAGGGTAGGGTAGAATAGAGTGCAGTAGAACAGAGCAGAAGAGAAGAGAACACAACTGAAAGAATAGAATAGGGTCGAGACGAGCAGAGTATAGAAGAGTAGAGTAGAGTAGAGTCGAATATTGCCGAATAGAGCCAAAGACAGCCAAATAGAGCCCAAAAGAGCTAAATCGATAGAAACCAAGACAAATCACGCCGAATCCCGTGGAATCATGCTGTATCGCGTCGAATCCCGTCGAATTGCATTGAATCTGATCAGTTCCAATCCAATCCATTAGAATAGACTAGAGTAGGGTAGAGTCCAATACAATACAGTAGAGAATAGTTTAGGATGGAGTAGAATGGTGTAGCATGGAGTCGAGTGGAGTCGAAAAGAGATAATAGAGTTGAGTAGAGTCTAACAGAGCCGAATAGAGCCTATTCGAGCTGACTAGAGCCGAATGGAGCCGATTAGAGCTGAATCGAACCGATTTGAGCCGATTGGGGATGAATGGAGTGGAAAGGAGCCGATTTGAGCTGAATCGCATCGAGATGCGTGGAATCGAATCCAGTAGAATAGATTAGATTAGGGTAGGATGGAATAGAGTAGAATTGAACACAGTAGAAGAGAATGGAAAGAATACAATAGAATAGAGTAGAAAAGGGTAGAGCAGAGCAGAATAGTGTAGAGTAGAATAGAGTAGAGTAGAACAGAGTCGAATCAATCGGAATGGAGATGAAACGAGACAAATCGCGTCGAATGGCGTCGAATCCCATCGAATCAATTACAGTAGGGTATAGTAAAATAGCGTAGAATGGAGTAGAATGGTGTGCAATGGAATCGAGTAGAGTAGAAAAGAGCTGAAGAGAGCCGAAGAGGGCCGAAGAGGGCCAAATCGAGCTGAATTGAGCGAAATCGAGCCGAATCCAGTGAATCGAGCCTAATGGAGCCGAATCGAGCCTAATCAAGCCGAATCGACACTATTCGAGACAAATGGAGCCGAATGGACATGAATCACACTGATTCGGCCCCTAGTCGCCTCAAAATTTGTCGAATTCAATGGAATAGACTAGAGTAGGGGAGGTTCGGGTAGGCTAGGGTAGGGTAGAATGGAGTAGAATAGAATAAAACAGAACAGAACACAACAAAATAGAACAGAACAACACAGAACGAATACAGAAACGAGGAGGCTAGAGTAGAGTAGAGGGGAATAGGAGTAGAGTAGATTCGAACAGAGCCAAATCGAGCCGAATCGCGTCGAAATGGGTTGAATCAAATCCAATCAAATGGATTACACTACCTTAGAGTTGGGTAGCGTAGGGTAGGGTAGAATAGAGTAGACTAGTACAGAACACAGTAGAAACAATACAATAGAATAGAGAAGATTAGACTACAGTAGAATAGAGCTGAATAGAGCCAAATGCAGACGAAACGAGAGGAATCGTGTAGAAGCACTTAGAGTAAATTAGAGTGGTGTTGGGTAGGGTAGAGCAGAATAGAGTAGAATAGTGTAGAATAGTGTGGAATGAATAGAATGGAGTAGAATGGAGTCAAATAGAAACGAATAGAGTAGAAAAGAGTCGAATAGAGCAGAATAGGGCCGAAGAAGGCCAAATCGAGCAGATTCGAAGCGATTCAAGCCAAAACAAGCTGAATGGAGCCTAACTGAGCCGAATAGAGCCAAATCGAGCCGAATCGAGCCGACTCAAGCTTCATCGCCTCGAATCGCATTCAATGCGTCAAATCCAATCGAGACGTATAGATTAGAGAAGGGGAGGGGAGGGGAGGGTAGAATAGAACAGAGTAGAGTGGAATAGAAGAGATTAGAACAGAATAGAAGGAATAGAATCGAGTAGAATAGGTAGAATAGAGTGGAAAAGAGTAGAGTCGAATACAGTCGAATAGAGCCGACTAAGCTGAATAGAGACGAATGGAGCTGAATACAGCCGAAAAGAGCTGTATACTGCCGAATCACACCTAATCGAGCGGAATCAAGCAGAATCGCACTGACTGTCACCGAACAGCGTCGAATCGAATCAGGTCGAATCGAGTCGAGCCACATCGTTTTGAATCAAACAAGGTCAAATCGCTTCATATCGTGTCGAATCCCATGGAATCACGTCGAATAACTTCGAATCGTGTGAAACCTCAGAGAATCCTACTGAATCACGTCGAGTCCATGGAATCTCATCAAATCCCTTCGGATCTTGCCGAATCCAGTCAAGTCATATCAAATCGCTTTGCACGGAATCGAATTGAATCCAACAGATTAAAGTAGGCTAGGTTCGGGTGGGGTGCCGTAGGGTCGGGTAGGGTAGAATAGAATAGAGTACAACAGAGTAGGAGAGAACAGAACAGAACAGAAAGAATACAACAGAACAGAATAGAGTCAAAGAGAGAGAACATAGCCGAATTGAGCCGAGTGGAGACAAAACGAGACGAATCACGTCCGGTTGCTTCGAATCGCGTCAAATCAAATCGAATCGATTAGAAGAGATGAGGGTAGGGAAGGGTAGAATAGAAGAGAGGAAAATAGTGAAGAATGGTGTGGAATGGAATAGAATGGAATTGAACGGAGTCCAATAAAGACGGATAGATATGAATAGAGTACAAAAGAGTCTAATAGAGCAGAATAGGGCCGGATAGGGCCAAATAAGGCCTAATTGAGCAGAATCCAGCAGAATCGATGGAATTCGAGCCTAATCGAGCCGAATGGAGTGAAATGGAGTCAAGTCGAGCCGAATAGAGCCGATGCGAACTGAATCGAGCTGATTCAAGCCTAATCGCGTCAAATCGCGTGGAAATACGTCACATCGAATCTAATCAAATAGATTAGGGGAGGGGCGGGTGGGTAGAATAGAACAGAATAGTACAGAATAGAAAGAATAGAATATAGTACAGTAGGATAGAGTAGAGAGAGTAAAGCAGAGAAGAGTAGAGCAGAGTAGAATTGAGTCAAATAGAGTCAAATAGTGCAGGATATAGCTGAAGAGAGCCAATTCTGGCCGAATCGAGTCACATGGAAACAAAACGAGATGAATCACACCGAATTGCTTCGAATCGCATCCAATCGAATAGATTAGAGTAACGTAGGGTAGAGTAGAACAGAATAGAGTAGAATAGCGTAGAATGGAGAAGAGTGGAGTCAAATGGAGTCGAACAGAGACAAATAGAGTAGAAAAGAGTCGAATCGAGCCAAATAGGGCCGAATAAGGCTGAACCGAGTGGAAACGAGCTGAATTGAAGCGATTCGAGCCAAATCGAGCTGAATCGAGCCGACTCAAGCATGATGGTGTCCAGTCGCATCGAAATGCTTTGAATCGAATCAAATGGAAGAGATTAGAATAGGTTAGGGTAGGGTAGTTTATGATAGGAAGACTAGGGTAGATGCAAGTAGAACACATTAGAGTAGACAAGAGAAGGCTAGAGTAGAAGCCTAGACTAGTAAGCTGGACTAGTCAGCTAGACTAGTGGCATAGAGCAGTAGCCTAGACAACTAGTCTTGAATAGTACCCTAAGTCAGTAATCTGAACGAGTACCCTTGCCTTAACTAGTAGTCCTAACAAGTACCCTTGCCTTAAGCAGTAGTCTTCACTAGTACCCTTGCCTTCACTAGTAGTATGTCCTTAACAAGTAGCCTGAACGGGTACCCTTGCCTTAACCAGTACCCTCAACAAGTACCCATGCCTTAACTAGTAGCCTGGCCTTAACTAGTACCCTGGCCTTAACTAGTAGCCTGAACTAGTACACTTGCCTTAAGGAGTACCCTTGCCCGAACTACTCCCCTTAATTAGGACCCTTATTGAGTAACCCTAAGTAGTAGAGTATGGTACGGTGGGGTAGCATAGGGTAGGGAAGCATACGGTGGAACAGAGAAAATAGAAGGAAATAGAATAGAACAGCATAGGTCAGGGTAGGTTAGCTTAGTGCAGGGTATGGTAGAGTAGCATAGGATGGAATAGAGAAAATAGAAAAGGAGACTAGAAAAGAGCAGACTAGATTAGGATAGGGTAGGGTGGGGGAGGGTTGTGTAGAATACAGTAGTGTAGAATGGAATAGAATGGTGTGGAATGGAGTCGAATGGATTCGAACAGAGATGAATAGAGTAGAAAAGAGTTGAATAGAGCCGAATAATGCTGAATAGGACCAAATATGGCCGAAATGAGCCGAATCGAGTCGAGTCGACCAGATTCGGGATGAATGGAGCCTAATGGAGCTGAAATGAGCCAAATAGAGACAAACTGAACCCAGCAAAATCGAGCCAAAACACACTTAATTGCATCGGATCTCGTCGAATTCCATCAAATCCCACCAAACCGCATCAAATCTCGCGGAATCTCACCGAATCCCGTCGAATTGTCTCAAATCGGGTCGAATGGTGTCCAACTGAATGGAATTGAATTAAATTGAATAGAGTAGTGTAGGTTAGGCTGGGATTCAGTAGGGAAGGGCACAGAAGAATAGAATAGAGTAGAACAGAAGAGAATACCAAGAGTAGAATGGAGTAGAGTTGAGTAGAGTGGAATAGTCAGAGTCGGGTAGTGCAGAATATAGATGAATAGATCCAATTCAAGCCGAATCGATTCGAATGGAGAGGAAAGGGAACAAATCGTGAAGAATCGAATTGATTAGAATAGATTAGAGTAGGGTAGGGTAGAACAGAATAGAATAGAGTAGAAAAGAGTAGAATGGTGTGGAATGGAGTTGAATGGAGCCAAATAGAGACAAATAAAGTAGAAAGGGCTGAGTAGAGCTGAACAGGGCTGAATAAGGTTCACTCGAGCCTAATTATGCTGAATTGAGCAGAATCGAGACGAATTGACCCAATTCAAGCCAAATAGAGCTAAATCGAGCCGATTCAAGCCTAATCACATGGAATCGCGTCGAAATGCGTTGAATCGAATAGATTAGTGTAGAGGAGGGTACGGCAGGAGAGGCTAGACTACAACACAACAGAACACAATAGAAAGAAGAGAATAGAATTAAGTAGAGTCGGGTCCAGTAGAATAGAGTCAAATCGAGTTGACGAGAGCTGAAAAGAGCCAAACAGAGCTGAATACAGCCGAATTGACCAAATTCAAGGTGAATCGAGATGAATCATGTCCAGTCGTTTGAAATGTGTCGAATCGAATCAAATGGATTAGTGTGGGGAAGGTAAGGTTCGGGGAGGGTAGAGAAGACTAGAATAGAGTAGAATAGAACAGAACAGAAAGAATCGAGTAGACTAGAGTCACATAGAGTCGAATACTGCCAAAAAGAGCCGAATAGAGTGGAAAAGAGCTGAATAGAACCGAATCGAGTTTAATGGAGGAGAAAGGAGATGAATCGAGCCGATATGAGCCGAATCAGGTCGAATTCCGTTCAAGTGTGTCGAATAGCATAGAACAGATTACAGTAGGCTAAGTTAGGGTAGGGTAGGGTAGAATAGAGTGCAGTAGAACAGAACAGAAGAGAAGAGAACACAACTGAAAGAATAGAATAGGGTCGAGACGAGCAGAGTATAGAAGAGTAGAGTAGAGTAGAGTCGAATATTGCCGAATAGAGCCAAAGACAGCCAAATAGAGCCCAAAAGAGCTAAATCGATAGAAACCAAGACAAATCACGCCGAATCCCGTGGAATCATGCCGTATCGCGTCGAATCCCGTCGAATTGCATTGAATCTGATCAGTTCCAATCCAATCCATTAGAATAGACTAGAGTAGGGTAGAGTCCAATACAATACAGTAGAGAATAGTTTAGGATGGAGTAGAATGGTGTAGCATGGAGTCGAGTGGAGTCAAAAAGAGATAATAGAGTTGAGTAGAGTCTAACAGAGTCGAATAGAGCCTATTCGAGCTGACTAGAGCCGAATGGAGCCGATTAGAGCTGAATCGAACCGATTTGAGCCGATTGGGGATGAATGGAGTGGAAAGGAGCCGATTTGAGCCGAATCGCATCGAGATGCGTGGAATCGAATCCAGTAGAATAGATTAGATTAGGGTAGGATGGAATAGAGTAGAATTGAACACAGTAGAAGAGAATGGAAAGAATACAATAGAATAGAGTAGAAAAGGGTAGAGCAGAGCAGAATAGTGTAGAGTAGAATAGAGTCGAATCAAGCTGAATGGAGACGAAACGAGACAAATCGCGACGAATGGCTTCGAATCCCATCGAATCAATTACAGTAGGGTACAGTAGAATAGCGTAGAATGGAGTAGAATGGTGTGCAATGGAATCGAGTAGAGTAGAAAAGAGCTGAAGAGGGCCGAAGAGGGCCAAATCGAGCCGAATCGCGTCGAAATGGGTTGAATCAAATCCAATCAAGTGGATTACAATACCTTAGAGTTGGGTAGCGTAGGGTAGGGTAGAATAGAGTAGACTAGTACAGAACACAGTAGAAACAATACAATAGAATAGAGAAGATTAGACTACAGTAGAATAGAGCTGAATAGAGCCAAATGCAGACGAAACGAGAGGACTCGTGTAGAAGCAATTAGAGTAAATTAGAGTGGTGTTGGGTAGGGTAGAGCAGAATAGAGTAGAATAGTGTAGAACAGTGTGGAATGAATAGAATGGAGTAGAATGGAGTCAAATAGAAACGAATAGAGTAGAAAAGAGTCGAATAGAGCAGAATAGGGCCGAAGAACGCCAAATCGAGCAGATTCGAAGTGATTCAAGCCAAAACAAGCTGAATGGAGCCTAACTGAGCCGAATAGAGCCAAATCGAGCCGAATCGAGCCGACTCAAGCTTCATTGCCTCGAATCGCGTTCAATGCGTCAAATCCAATCGAGACGTATAGATTAGAGAAGGGGAGGGGAGGGGAGGGTAGAATAGAACAGAGTAGAGTGGGATAGAAGAGATTAGAACAGAATAGAAGGAACAGAATCGAGTAGAATAGAGTGGAAAAGAGTAGAGTCGAATACAGTCGAATAGAGCCGACTAAGCTGAATAGAGACGAATGGAGCTGAATACAGCCGAAAAGAGCTGTATACTGCCGAATCACACCTAATGGAGCAGAATCAAGCAGAATCGCACTGACTGTCACCGAACAGCGTCGAATCGAATCAGGTCGAATCGAGTCGAGCCACATCGTTTTGAATCAAACAAGGTCAAATCGCTTCATATCGTGTCGAATCCCATGGAATCACGTCGAATAACTTCGAATCGTGTGAAACCTCAGAGAATCCTACTGAATCACGTCGAGTCCATGGAATCTCATCAAATCCCTTCGGATCTTGCCGAATCCAGTCAAGTCATATCAAATCGCTTTGCACGGAATCGAATTGAATCCAATAGATTAAAGTAGGCTAGGTTCGGGTGGGGTGCCGTAGGGTCGGGTAGGGTAGAATAGAATAGAGTACAACAGAGTAGGAGAGAACAGAACAGAACAGAAAGAATACAACAGAACAGAATAGAGTCAAAGAGAGAGAACATAGCCGAATTGAGCCGAGTGGAGACAAAACGAGACGAATCACGTCCGGTTGCTTCGAATCGCGTCAAATCAAATCGAATCGATTAGAAGAGATGAGGGTAGGGAAGGGTAGAATAGAAGAGAGGAAAATAGTGAAGAATGGTGTGGAATGGAATAGAATGGAATTGAACGGAGTCCAATAAAGACGGATAGATATGAATAGAGTACAAAAGAGTCTAATAGAGCAGAATAGGGCCGGATAGGGCCAAATAAGGCCTAATTGAGCAGAATCCAGCAGAATCGATGGAATTCGAGCCTAATCGAGCCGAATGGAGTGAAATGGAGTCAAGTCGAGCCGAATAGAGCCGATGCGAACTGAATCGAGCTGATTCAAGCCTAATCGCATCAAATCGCGTGGAAATACGTCACATCGATCTAATCAAATAGATTAGGGGAGGGGCGGGTGGGTAGAATAGAACAGAATAGTACAGAATAGAAAGACTAGAATATAGTACAGTAGGGTGGAGTAGAGAGAGTAAAGCAGAGCAGAGTAGAATTGAGTCAAATAGAGTCAAATAGTGCAGGACATAGCTGAATAGAGCCCATTCTGGCCGAATCGAGTCACATGGAAACAAAACGAGATGAATCACACCGAATTGCTTCGAATCGCATCCAATCGAATACATTAGAGTAACGTAGGGTAGAGTAGAACAGAATAGAGTAGAATAGCGTAGAATGGAGAAGAGTGGAGTCAAATGGAGTCGAACAGAGACAAATAGAGTAGAAAAGAGTCGAATCGAGCCAAATAGGGCCGAATAAGGCTGAACCGAGTGGAAACGAGCTGAATTGAAGCGATTCGAGCGAAATCGAGCTGAATCGAGCCGACTCAAGCATGATGGTGTCCAGTCGCATCGAAATGCTTTGAATCGAACCAAATGGAAGCGATTAGAACAGGTTAGGGTAGTTTATGATAGGAAGACTAGGGTAGATGCAAGTAGAACACATTAGAGTAGACAAGAGAAGGCTAGAGTAGAAGCCTAGACTAGTAAGCTGGACTAGTCAGCTAGACTAGTGGCATAGAGCAGTAGCCTAGACAACTAGTCTTGAATGGTACCCTAAGTCAGTAATCTGAACGAGTACCCTTGCCTTAACTAGTAGTCCTAACAAGTACCCTTGCCTTAAGCAGTAGTCTTCACTAGTACCCTTGCCTTCACTAGTAGTATGTCCTTAACAAGTAGCCTGAACGGGTACCCTTGCCTTAACCAGTACCCTCAACAAGTACCCATGCCTTAACTAGTAGCCTGGCCTTAACTAGTACCCTGGCCTTAACTAGTAGCCTGAACTAGTACACTTGCCTTAAGGAGTACCCTTGCCCGAACTACTCCCCTTAATTAGGACCCTTATTGAGTAACCCTAAGTAGTAGAGTATGGTACGGTGGGGTAGCATAGGGTAGGGAAGCATACGGTGGAACAGAGAAAATAGAAGGAAATAGAATAGAACAGCATAGGTCAGGGTAGGTTAGCTTAGTGCAGGGTATGGTAGAGTAGCATAGGATGGAATAGAGAAAATAGAAAAGGAGACTAGAAAAGAGCAGACTAGATTAGGATAGGGTAGGGTGGGGGAGGGTTGTGTAGAATACAGTAGTGTAGAATGGAATAGAATGGTGTGGAATGGAGTCGAATGGATTCGAACAGAGATGAATAGAGTAGAAAAGAGGTGAAGAGAGCCGAATAACGCTGAATAGGACCAAATATGGCCGAAATGAGCCGAATCGAGTCGAGTCGACCAGATTCGGGATGAATGGAGCCTAGTGGAGCTGAAATGAGCCAAATAGAGACAAACTGAACCCAGCAAAATCGAGCCAAAACACACTTAATTGCATCCTATTGCATCGGATCTCGTCGAATTCCATCAAATCCCACCAAACCGCATCAAATCTCGCGGAATCTCACCGAATCCCGTCGAATTGTCTCAAATCGGGTCGAATGGTGTCCAACTGAATGGAATTGAATTAAATTGAATAGAGTAGTGTAGGTTAGGCTGGGATTCAGTAGGGAAGGGCACAGAAGAATAGAATAGAGTAGAACAGAAGAGAATACCAAGAGTAGAATGGAGTAGAGTTGAGTAGAGTGGAATAGTCAGAGTCGGGTAGTGCAGAATATAGATGAATAGATCCAATTCAAGCCGAATCGATTCGAATGGAGAGGAAAGGGAACAAATCGTGAAGAATCGAATTGATTAGAATAGATTAGAGTAGGGTAGGGTAGAACAGAATAGAATAGAGTAGAAAAGAGTAGAATGGTGTGGAATGGAGTTGAATGGAGCCAAATAGAGACAAATAAAGTAGAAAGGGCTGAGTAGAGCTGAACAGGGCTGAATAAGGTTCACTCGAGCCTAATTATGCTGAATTGAGCAGAATCGAGACGAATTGACCCAATTCAAGCCAAATAGAGCTAAATCGAGCCGATTCAAGCCTAATCACATGGAATCGCGTCAAAATGCGTTGAATCGAATAGATTAGTGTAGAGGAGGGTACGGCAGGAGAGGCTAGACTACAACACAACAGAACACAATAGAAAGAAGAGAATAGAATTAAGTAGAGTCGGGTCCAGTAGAATAGAGTCAAATCGAGTTGACGAGAGCTGAAAAGAGCCAAACAGAGCTGAAGACAGCCGAATTGACCAAATTCAAGGTGAATCGAGATGAATCATGTCCAGTCGTTTGAAATGTGTCGAATCGAATCAAATGGATTAGTGTGGGGAAGGTAAGGTTCGGGGAGGGTAGAGAAGACTAGAATAGAGTAGAATAGAACAGAACAGAAAGAATCGAGTAGACTAGAGTCACATAGAGTCGAATACTGCCAAAAAGAGCCGAATAGAGTGGAAAAGAGCTGAATAGAACCGAATCGAGTTTAATGGAGGAGAAAGGAGATGAATCGAGCCGATATGACCCGAATCAGGTCGAATTCCGTTCAAGTGTGTCGAATAGCATAGAACAGATTACAGTAGGCTAAGTTAGGGTAGGGTAGGGTAGAATAGAGTGCAGTAGAACAGAGCAGAAGAGAAGAGAACACAACTGAAAGAATAGAATAGGGTCGAGACGAGCAGAGTATAGGAGAGTAGAGTAGAGTAGAGTCGAATATTGCCGAATAGAGCCAAAGACAGCCAAATAGAGCCCAAAAGAGCTAAATCGATAGAAACCAAGACAAATCACGCCGAATCCCGTGGAATCATGCTGTATCGCGTCGAATCCCGTCGAATTGCATTGAATCTGATCAGTTCCAATCCAATCCATTAGAATAGACTAGAGTAGGGTAGAGTCCAATACAATACAGTAGAGAATAGTTTAGGATGGAGTAGAATGGTGTAGCATGGAGTCGAGTGGAGTCGAAAAGAGATAATAGAGTTGAGTAGAGTCTAACAGAGCCGAATAGAGCCTATTCGAGCTGACTAGAGCCGAATGGAGCCGATTAGAGCTGAATCGAACCGATTTGAGCCGATTGGGGATGAATGGAGTGGAAAGGAGCCGATTTGAGCTGAATCGCATCGAGATGCGTGGAATCGAATCCAGTAGAATAGATTAGATTAGGGTAGGATGGAATAGAGTAGAATTGAACACAGTAGAAGAGAATGGAAAGAATACAATAGAATAGAGTAGAAAAGGGTAGAGCAGAGCAGAATAGTGTAGAGTAGAATAGAGTAGAGTAGAACAGAGTCGAATCAATCGGAATGGAGATGAAACGAGACAAATCGCGTCGGATGCCGTCGAATCCCATCGAATCAATTACAGTAGGGTATAGTAAAATAGCGTAGAATGGAGTAGAATGGTGTGCAATGGAATCGAGTAGAGTAGAAAAGAGCTGAAGAGAGCCGAAGAGGGCCGAAGAGGGCCAAATCGAGCTGAATTGAGCGAAATCGAGCCGAATCCAGTGAATCGAGCCTAATGGAGCCGAATCGAGCCTAATCAAGCCGAATCGACACTATTCGAGACAAATGGAGCCTAATGGACATGAATCACACTGATTCGGCCCCTAGTCGCCTCAAAATTTGTCGAATTCAATGGAATAGACTAGAGTAGGGGAGGTTCGGGTAGGCTAGGGTAGGGTAGAATGGAGTAGAATAGAATAAAACAGAACAGAACACAACAAAATAGAACAGAACAACACAGAACGAATACAGAAACGAGGAGGCTAGAGTAGAGTAGAGGAGAATAGAGTAGAGTAGAGTAGAGTAGATTCGAACAGAGCCAAATCGAGCCGAATCGCGTCGAAATGGGTTGAATCAAATCCAATCAAATGGATTACACTACCTTAGAGTTGGGTAGCGTAGGGTAGGGTAGAATAGAGTAGACTAGTACAGAACACAGTAGAAACAATACAATAGAATAGAGAAGATTAGACTACAGTAGAATAGAGCTGAATAGAGCCAAATGCAGACGAAACGAGAGGAATCGTGTAGAAGCACTTAGAGTAAATTAGAGTGGTGTTGGGTAGGGTAGAGCAGAATAGAGTAGAATAGTGTAGAACAGTGTGGAATGAATAGAATGGAGTAGAATGGAGTCAAATAGAAACGAATAGAGTAGAAAAGAGTCGAATAGAGCAGAATAGGGCCGAAGAAG
This sequence comes from Loxodonta africana, assembly GCF_030014295.1. Classification (NCBI taxonomy): domain Eukaryota; kingdom Metazoa; phylum Chordata; class Mammalia; order Proboscidea; family Elephantidae; genus Loxodonta; species Loxodonta africana. Next base: position 2,024,448 of record NW_026975065.1, read on the forward strand.
GCCAAATCGAGCAGATTCGAAGCGATTCAAGCCAAAACAAGCTGAATGGAGCCTAACTGAGCCGAATAGAGCCAAATCGAGCCGAATCGAGCCGACTCAAGCTTCATCGCCTCGAATCGCGTTCAATGCGTCAAATCCAATCGAGACGTATAGATTAGAGAAGGGGAGGGGAGGGCAGGGGAGGGTAGAATAGAACAGAGTAGAGTGGAATAGAAGAGATTAGAACAGAATAGAAGGAATAGAATCGAGTAGAATAGAGTGGAAAAGAGTAGAGTCGAATACAGTCGAATAGAGCCGACTAAGCTGAATAGAGACGAATGGAGCTGAATACAGCCGAAAAGAGCTGTATACTGCCGAATCACACCTAATCGAGCGGAATCAAGCAGAATCGCACTGACTGTCACTGAACAGCGTCGAATCGAATCAGGTCGAATCGAGTCGAGCCACATCGTTTTGAATCAAACAAGGTCAAATCGCTTCATATCGTGTCGAATCCCATGGAATCACGTCGAATAACTTCGAATCGTGTGAAACCTCAGAGAATCCTACTGAATCACGTCAAGTCGCATGGAATCTCATCAAATCCCTTCGGATCTTGCCGAATCCAGTCAAGTCATATCAAATCGCTTTGCACGGAATCGAATTGAATCCAATAGATTAAAGTAGGCTAGGTTCGGGTGGGGTGCCGTAGGGTCGGGTAGGGTAGAATAGAATAGAGTACAACAGAGTAGGAGAGAACAGAACAGAAAGAATACAACAGAACAGAATAGAGTCAAAGAGAGAGAACATAGCCGAATTGAGCCGAGTGGAGACAAAACGAGACGAATCACGTCCGGTTGCTTCGAATCGCGTCAAATCAAATCGAATCGATTAGAAGAGATGAGGGTAGGGAAGGGTAGAATAGAATAGAGGAAAATAGTGAAGAATGGTGTGGAATGGAATAGAATGGAATTGAACGGAGTCCAATAAAGACGGATAGATATGAATAGAGTACAAAAGAGTCTAATAGAGCAGAATAGGGCCGGATAGGGCCAAATAAGGCCTAATTGAGCAGAATCCAGCAGAATCGATGGAATTCGAGCCTAATCGAGCCGAATGGAGTGAAATGGAGTCAAGTCGAGCCGAATAGAGCCGATGCGAACTGAATCGAGCTGATTCAAGCCTAATCGCGTCAAATCGCGTGGAAATACGTCACATCGAATCTAATCAAATAGATTAGGGGAGGGGCGGGTGGGTAGAATAGAACAGAACAGTACAGAATAGAAAGAATAGAATATAGTACAGTAGGGTAGAGTAGAGAGAGTAAAGCAGAGAAGAGTAGAGCAGAGTAGAATTGAGTCAAATAGAGTCAAATAGTGCAGGATATAGCTGAAGAGAGCCAATTCTGGCCGAATCGAGTCACATGGAAACAAAACGAGATGAATCACACCGAATTGCTTCGAATCGCATCCAATCGAATAGATTAGAGTAACGTAGGGTAGAGTAGAACAGAATAGAGTAGAATAGCGTAGAATGGAGAAGAGTGGAGTCAAATGGAGTCGAACAGAGACAAATAGAGTAGAAAAGAGTCGAATCGAGCCAAATAGGGCCGAATAAGGCTGAACCGAGTGGAAACGAGCTGAATTGAAGCGATTCGAGCCAAATCGAGCTGAATCGAGCCGACTCAAGCATGATGGTGTCCAGTCGCATCGAAATGCTTTGAATCGAACCAAATGGAAGCGATTAGAACAGGTTAGGGTAGTTTATGATAGGAAGACTAGGGTAGATGCAAGTAGAACACATTAGAGTAGACAAGAGAAGGCTAGAGTAGAAGCCTAGACTAGTAAGCTGGACTAGTCAGCTAGACTAGTGGCATAGAGCAGTAGCCTAGACAACTAGTCTTGAATGGTACCCTAAGTCAGTAATCTGAACGAGTACCCTTGCCTTAACTAGTAGTCCTAACAAGTACCCTTGCCTTAAGCAGTAGTCTTCACTAGTACCCTTGCCTTCACTAGTAGTATGTCCTTAACAAGTAGCCTGAACGGGTACCCTTGCCTTAACCAGTACCCTCAACAAGTACCCATGCCTTAACTAGTAGCCTGGCCTTAACTAGTACCCTGGCCTTAACTAGTAGCCTGAACTAGTACACTTGCCTTAAGGAGTACCCTTGCCCGAACTACTCCCCTTAATTAGGACCCTTATTGAGTAACCCTAAGTAGTAGAGTATGGTACGGTGGGGTAGCATAGGGTAGGGAAGCATACGGTGGAACAGAGAAAATAGAAGGAAATAGAATAGAACAGCATAGGTCAGGGTAGGTTAGCTTAGTGCAGGGTATGGTAGAGTAGCATAGGATGGAATAGAGAAAATAGAAAAGGAGACTAGAAAAGAGCAGACTAGATTAGGATAGGGTAGGGTGGGGGAGGGTTGTGTAGAATACAGTAGTGTAGAATGGAATAGAATGGTGTGGAATGGAGTCGAATGGATTCGAACAGAGATGAATAGAGTAGAAAAGAGGTGAAGAGAGCCGAATAACGCTGAATAGGACCAAATATGGCCGAAATGAGCCGAATCGAGTCGAGTCGACCAGATTCGGGATGAATGGAGCCTAGTGGAGCTGAAATGAGCCAAATAGAGACAAACTGAACCCAGCAAAATCGAGCCAAAACACACTTAATTGCATCCTATTGCATCGGATCTCGTCGAATTCCATCAAATCCCACCAAACCGCATCAAATCTCGCGGAATCTCACCGAATCCCGTCGAATTGTCTCAAATCGGGTCGAATGGTGTCCAACTGAATGGAATTGAATTAAATTGAATAGAGTAGTGTAGGTTAGGCTGGGATTCAGTAGGGAAGGGCACAGAAGAATAGAATAGAGTAGAACAGAAGAGAATACCAAGAGTAGAATGGAGTAGAGTTGAGTAGAGTGGAATAGTCAGAGTCGGGTAGTGCAGAATATAGATGAATAGATCCAATTCAAGCCGAATCGATTCGAATGGAGAGGAAAGGGAACAAATCGTGAAGAATCGAATTGATTAGAATAGATTAGAGTAGGGTAGGGTAGAACAGAATAGAATAGAGTAGAAAAGAGTAGAATGGTGTGGAATGGAGTTGAATGGAGCCAAATAGAGACAAATAAAGTAGAAAGGGCTGAGTAGAGCTGAACAGGGCTGAATAAGGTTCACTCGAGCCTAATTATGCTGAATTGAGCAGAATCGAGACGAATTGACCCAATTCAAGCCAAATAGAGCTAAATCGAGCCGATTCAAGCCTAATCACATGGAATCGCGTCGAAATGCGTTGAATCGAATAGATTAGTGTAGAGGAGGGTACGGCAGGAGAGGCTAGACTACAACACAACAGAACACAATAGAAAGAAGAGAATAGAATTAAGTAGAGTCGGGTCCAGTAGAATAGAGTCAAATCGAGTTGACGAGAGCTGAAAAGAGCCAAACAGAGCTGAAGACAGCCGAATTGACCAAATTCAAGGTGAATCGAGATGAATCATGTCCAGTCGTTTGAAATGTGTCGAATCGAATCAAATGGATTAGTGTGGGGAAGGTAAGGTTCGGGGAGGGTAGAGAAGACTAGAATAGAGTAGAATAGAACAGAACAGAAAGAATCGAGTAGACTAGAGTCACATAGAGTCGAATACTGCCAAAAAGAGCCGAATAGAGTGGAAAAGAGCTGAATAGAACCGAATCGAGTTTAATGGAGGAGAAAGGAGATGAATCGAGCCGATATGACCCGAATCAGGTCGAATTCCGTTCAAGTGTGTCGAATAGCATAGAACAGATTACAGTAGGCTAAGTTAGGGTAGGGTAGGGTAGAATAGAGTGCAGTAGAACAGAGCAGAAGAGAAGAGAACACAACTGAAAGAATAGAATAGGGTCGAGACGAGCAGAGTATAGGAGAGTAGAGTAGAGTAGAGTCGAATATTGCCGAATAGAGCCAAAGACAGCCAAATAGAGCCCAAAAGAGCTAAATCGATAGAAACCAAGACAAATCACGCCGAATCCCGTGGAATCATGCTGTATCGCGTCGAATCCCGTCGAATTGCATTGAATCTGATCAGTTCCAATCCAATCCATTAGAATAGACTAGAGTAGGGTAGAGTCCAATACAATACAGTAGAGAATAGTTTAGGATGGAGTAGAATGGTGTAGCATGGAGTCGAGTGGAGTCGAAAAGAGATAATAGAGTTGAGTAGAGTCTAACAGAGCCGAATAGAGCCTATTCGAGCTGACTAGAGCCGAATGGAGCCGATTAGAGCTGAATCGAACCGATTTGAGCCGATTGGGGATGAATGGAGTGGAAAGGAGCCGATTTGAGCTGAATCGCATCGAGATGCGTGGAATCGAATCCAGTAGAATAGATTAGATTAGGGTAGGATGGAATAGAGTAGAATTGAACACAGTAGAAGAGAATGGAAAGAATACAATAGAATAGAGTAGAAAAGGGTAGAGCAGAGCAGAATAGTGTAGAGTAGAATAGAGTAGAGTAGAACAGAGTCGAATCAATCGGAATGGAGATGAAACGAGACAAATCGCGTCGGATGCCGTCGAATCCCATCGAATCAATTACAGTAGGGTATAGTAAAATAGCGTAGAATGGAGTAGAATGGTGTGCAATGGAATCGAGTAGAGTAGAAAAGAGCTGAAGAGAGCCGAAGAGGGCCGAAGAGGGCCAAATCGAGCTGAATTGAGCGAAATCGAGCCGAATCCAGTGAATCGAGCCTAATGGAGCCGAATCGAGCCTAATCAAGCCGAATCGACACTATTCGAGACAAATGGAGCCGAATGGACATGAATCACACTGATTCGGCCCCTAGTCGCCTCAAAATTTGTCGAATTCAATGGAATAGACTAGAGTAGGGGAGGTTCGGGTAGGCTAGGGTAGGGTAGAATGGAGTAGAATAGAATAAAACAGAACAGAACACAACAAAATAGAACAGAACAACACAGAACGAATACAGAAACGAGGAGGCTAGAGTAGAGTAGAGGAGAATAGAGTAGAGTAGAGTAGAGTAGATTCGAACAGAGCCAAATCGAGCCGAATCGCGTCGAAATGGGTTGAATCAAATCCAATCAAATGGATTACACTACCTTAGAGTTGGGTAGCGTAGGGTAGGGTAGAATAGAGTAGACTAGTACAGAACACAGTAGAAACAATACAATAGAATAGAGAAGATTAGACTACAGTAGAATAGAGCTGAATAGAGCCAAATGCAGACGAAACGAGAGGAATCGTGTAGAAGCACTTAGAGTAAATTAGAGTGGTGTTGGGTAGGGTAGAGCAGAATAGAGTAGAATAGTGTAGAACAGTGTGGAATGAATAGAATGGAGTAGAATGGAGTCAAATAGAAACGAATAGAGTAGAAAAGAGTCGAATAGAGCAGAATAGGGCCGAAGAAGGCCAAATCGAGCAGATTCGAAGCGATTCAAGCCAAAACAAGCTGAATGGAGCCTAACTGAGCCGAATAGAGCCAAATCGAGCCGAATCGAGCCGACTCAAGCTTCATCGCCTCGAATCGCGTTCAATGCGTCAAATCCAATCGAGACGTATAGATTAGAGAAGGGGAGGGGAGGGCAGGGGAGGGTAGAATAGAACAGAGTAGAGTGGAATAGAAGAGATTAGAACAGAATAGAAGGAATAGAATCGAGTAGAATAGAGTGGAAAAGAGTAGAGTCGAATACAGTCGAATAGAGCCGACTAAGCTGAATAGAGACGAATGGAGCTGAATACAGCCGAAAAGAGCTGTATACTGCCGAATCACACCTAATCGAGCGGAATCAAGCAGAATCGCACTGACTGTCACCGAACAGCGTCGAATCGAATCAGGTCGAATCGAGTCGAGCCACATCGTTTTGAATCAAACAAGGTCAAATCGCTTCAAATACTATCTCTCTATGTGGAATCACGTCGAATAACTTCGAATCGTGTGAAACCTCAGAGAATCCTACTGAATCACGTCGAGTCGCATGGAATCTCATCAAATCCCTTCAGATCTTGCCGAATCCAGTCAAGTCACATCAAATCGCTTTGCACGGAATCGAATTGAATCCAATAGATTAAAGTAGGCTAGGTTCGGGTGGGGTGCCGTAGGGTCGGGTCGGGTAGGGTAGAATAGAATAGAGTACGACAGAGTAGGAGAGAATAGAACAGAACAGAAAGAATACAACAGAACAGAATAGAGTCAAAGAGAGAGAACATAGCCGAATTGAGCCGAGTGGAGACAAAACGAGACGAATCACGTCCGGTTGCTTCGAATCGCGTCAAATCAAATCGAATCGATTAGAAGAGATGAGGGTAGGGAAGGGTAGAATAAAAAAAAAATAGAAGAGAGGAAAATAGTGAAGAATGGTGTGGAATGGAATAGAATGGAATTGAACGGAGTCCAATAAAGACGGATAGATATGAATAGAGTACAAAAGAGTCTAATAGAGCAGAATAGGGCCGGATAGGGCCAAATAAGGCCTAATTGAGCAGAATCCAGCAGAATCGATGGAATTCGAGCCTAATCGAGCCGAATGGAGTGAAATGGAGTCAAGTCGAGCCGAATAGAGCCGATGCGAACTGAATCGAGCTGATTCAAGCCTAATCGCGTCAAATCGCGTGGAAATACGTCACATCGAATCTAATCAAATAGATTAGGGGAGGGGCGGGTGGGTAGAATAGAACAGAATAGTACAGAATAGAAAGAATAGAATATAGTACAGTAGGGTAGAGTAGAGAGAGTAAAGCAGAGAAGAGTAGAGCAGAGTAGAATTGAGTCAAATAGAGTCAAATAGTGCAGGATATAGCTGAAGAGAGCCAATTCTGGCCGAATCGAGTCACATGGAAACAAAACGAGATGAATCACACCGAATTGCTTCGAATCGCATCCAATCGAATAGATTAGAGTAACGTAGGGTAGAGTAGAACAGAATAGAGTAGAATAGCGTAGAATGGAGAAGAGTGGAGTCAAATGGAGTCGAACAGAGACAAATAGAGTAGAAAAGAGTCGAATCGAGCCAAATAGGGCCGAATAAGGCTGAACCGAGTGGAAACGAGCTGAATTGAAGCGATTCGAGCCAAATCGAGCTGAATCGAGCCGACTCAAGCATGATGGTGTCCAGTCGCATCGAAATGCTTTGAATCGAACCAAATGGAAGCGATTAGAACAGGTTAGGGTAGTTTATGATAGGAAGACTAGGGTAGATGCAAGTAGAACACATTAGAGTAGACAAGAGAAGGCTAGAGTAGAAGCCTAGACTAGTAAGCTGGACTAGTCAGCTAGACTAGTGGCATAGAGCAGTAGCCTAGACAACTAGTCTTGAATGGTACCCTAAGTCAGTAATCTGAACGAGTACCCTTGCCTTAACTAGTAGTCCTAACAAGTACCCTTGCCTTAAGCAGTAGTCTTCACTAGTACCCTTGCCTTCACTAGTAGTATGTCCTTAACAAGTAGCCTGAACGGGTACCCTTGCCTTAACCAGTACCCTCAACAAGTACCCATGCCTTAACTAGTAGCCTGGCCTTAACTAGTACCCTGGCCTTAACTAGTAGCCTGAACTAGTACACTTGCCTTAAGGAGTACCCTTGCCCGAACTACTCCCCTTAATTAGGACCCTTATTGAGTAACCCTAAGTAGTAGAGTATGGTACGGTGGGGTAGCATAGGGTAGGGAAGCCTACGGTGGAACAGAGAAAATAGAAGGAAATAGAATAGAACAGCATAGGTCAGGGTAGGTTAGCTTAGTGCAGGGTATGGTAGAGTAGCATAGGATGGAATAGAGAAAATAGAAAAGGAGACTAGAAAAGAGCAGACTAGATTAGGATAGGGTAGGGTGGGGGAGGGTTGTGTAGAATACAGTAGTGTAGAATGGAATAGAATGGTGTGGAATGGAGTCGAATGGATTCGAACAGAGATGAATAGAGTAGAAAAGAGGTGAAGAGAGCCGAATAACGCTGAATAGGACCAAATATGGCCGAAATGAGCCGAATCGAGTCGAGTCGACCAGATTCGGGATGAATGGAGCCTAGTGGAGCTGAAATGAGCCAAATAGAGACAAACTGAACCCAGCAAAATCGAGCCAAAACACACTTAATTGCATCCTATTGCATCGGATCTCGTCGAATTCCATCAAATCCCACCAAACCGCATCAAATCTCGCGGAATCTCACCGAATCCCGTCGAATTGTCTCAAATCGGGTCGAATGGTGTCCAACTGAATGGAATTGAATTAAATTGAATAGAGTAGTGTAGGTTAGGCTGGGATTCAGTAGGGAAGGGCACAGAAGAATAGAATAGAGTAGAACAGAAGAGAATACCAAGAGTAGAATGGAGTAGAGTTGAGTAGAGTGGAATAGTCAGAGTCGGGTAGTGCAGAATATAGATGAATAGATCCAATTCAAGCCGAATCGATTCGAATGGAGAGGAAAGGGAACAAATCGTGATGAATCGAATTGATTAGAATAGATTAGAGTAGGGTAGGGTAGAACAGAATAGAATAGAGTAGAAAAGAGTAGAATGGTGTGGAAGGGAGTTGAATGGAGCCAAATAGAGACAAATAAAGTAGAAAGGGCTGAGTAGAGCTGAACAGGGCTGAATAAGGTTCACTCGAGCCTAATTATGCTGAATTGAGCAGAATCGAGACGAATTGACCCAATTCAAGCCAAATAGAGCTAAATCGAGCCGATTCAAGCCTAATCACATGGAATCGCGTCGAAATGCGTTGAATCGAATAGATTAGTGTAGAGGAGGGTACGGCAGGAGAGGCTAGACTACAACACAACAGAACACAATAGAAAGAAGAGAATAGAATTAAGTAGAGTCGGGTCCAGTAGAATAGAGTCAAATCGAGTTGACGAGAGCTGAAAAGAGCCAAACAGAGCTGAATACAGCCGAATTGACCAAATTCAAGGTGAATCGAGATGAATCATGTCCAGTCGTTTGAAATGTGTCGAATCGAATCAAATGGATTAGTGTGGGGAAGGTAAGGTTCGGGGAGGGTAGAGAAGACTAGAATAGAGTAGAATAGAACAGAACAGAAAGAATCGAGTAGACTAGAGTCACATAGAGTCGAATACTGCCAAAAAGAGCTGAATAGAGTGGAAAAGAGCTGAATAGAACCGATCGAGTTTAATGGAGGAGAAAGGAGATGAATCGAGCCGATATGACCCGAATCAGGTCGAATTCCGTTCAAGTGTGTCGAATAGCATAGAACAGATTACAGTAGGCTAAGTTAGGGTAGGGTAGGGTAGAATAGAGTGCAGTAGAACAGAGCAGAAGAGAAGAGAACACAACTGAAAGAATAGAATAGGGTCGAGACGAGCAGAGTATAGAAGAGTAGAGTAGAGTAGAGTCGAATATTGCCGAATAGAGCCGAAGACAGCCAAATAGAGCCCAAAAGAGCTAAATCGATAGAAACCAAGACAAATCACGCCGAATCCCGTGGAATCGTGCTCTATCGCGTCGAATCCCGTCGAATTGCATTGAATCTGATCAATTCCAATCCAATCCAATCCATTACAATAGACTAGAGTAGGGTAGAGTCCAATACAATACAGTAGAGAATAGTTTAGGATGGAGTAGAATGGTGTAGCATGGAGTCGAGTGCAGTCGTAAAGAGATAATAGAGTTGAGTAGAGTCTAACAGAGCCGAATAGAGCCTATTAGAGCTGACTAGAGCCGAATGGAGACGATTAGAGCTGAATCGAACCTATTTGAGCCGATTGGGGATGAATGGAGTGGAAAGGAGCCGATTTGAGCCGAATCGCATCGGGATGCGTGGAATCGAATCCAGTAGAATAGATTAGATTAGGGTAGGATGGAATAGAGTAGAATTGAACACAGTAGAAGAGAATGGAAAGAATACAATAGAATAGAGTAGAAAAGGGTAGAGCAGAGCAGAATAGTGTAGAGTAGAGTAGAATAGAGTCGAATCAAGCTGAATGGAGACGAAACGAGACAAATCGCGTCGAATGGCATCGAATCCCATCGAATCAATTACAGTAGGGTATAGTAGAATAGCGTAGAATGGAGTAGAATGGTGTGCAATGGAATCGAGTAGAGTACAAAAGAGCTGAAGAGGGCCGAAGAGGGCCAAATCGAGCCGAATCGCGTCGAAATGGGTTGAATCAAATCCAATCAAGTGGATTACAATACCTTAGAGTTGGGTAGCGTAGGGTAGGGTAGAATAGAGTAGACTAGTACAGAACACAGTAGAAACAATACAATAGAATAGAGAAGATTAGACTACAGTAGAATAGAGCTGAATAGAGCCAAATGCAGACGAAACGAGAGGACTCGTGTAGAAGCAATTAGAGTAAATTAGAGTGGTGTTGGGTAGGGTAGAGCAGAATAGAGTAGAATAGTGTAGAACAGTGTGGAATGAATAGAATGGAGTAGAATGGAGTCAAATAGAAACGAATAGAGTAGAAAAGAGCCGAATAGAGCAGAATAGGGCCGAAGAAGGCCAAATCGAGCAGATTCGAAGCGATTCAAGCCAAAACAAGCTGAATGGAGCCTAACTGAGCCGAATAGAGCCAAATCGAGCCGAATCGAGCCGACTCAAGCTTCATCGCCTCGAATCGCGTTCAATGCGTCAAATCCAATCGACACGTATAGATTAGAGAAGGGGAGGGGAGGGGAGGGGAGGGTAGAATAGAACAGAGTAGAGTGGAATAGAAGAGATTAGAACAGAATAGAAGGAACAGAATCGAGTAGAATAGAGTGGAAAAGAGTAGAGTCGAATACAGTCGAATAGAGCCGACTAAGCTGAATAGAGACGAATGGAGCTGAATACAGCCGAAAAGAGCTGTATACTGCCGAATCACACCTAATCGAGCGGAATCAAGCAGAATCGCACTGACTGTCACCGAACAGCGTCGAATCGAATCAGGTCGAATCGAGTCGAGCCACATCGTTTTGAATCAAACAAGGTCAAATCGCTTCATATCGTGTCGAATCCCACGGAATCACGTCGAATAACTTCGAATCGTGTGAAACCTCAGAGAATCCTACTGAATCACGTCGAGTCGCATGGAATCTCATCAAATCCCTTCGGATCTTGCCGAATCCAGTCAAGTCATATCAAATTGCTTTGCACGGAATCGAATTGAATCCAATAGATTAAAGTAGGCTAGGTTCGGGTGGGGTGCCGTAGGGTCGGGTAGGGTAGAATAGAATAGAGTACAACAGAGTAGGAGAGAACAGAACAGAACAGAAAGAATACAACAGAACAGAATAGAGTCAAAGAGAGAGAACATAGCCGAATTGAGCCGAGTGGAGACAAAACGAGACGAATCACGTCCGGTTGCTTCGAATCGCGTCAAATCAAATCGAATCGATTAGAAGAGATGAGGGTAGGGAAGGGTAGAATAGAAGAGAGGAAAATAGTGAAGAATGGTGTGGAATGGAATAGAATGGAATTGAACGGAGTCCAATAAAGACGGATAGATATGAATAGAGTACAAAAGAGTCTAATAGAGCAGAATAGGGCCGGATAGGGCCAAATAAGGCCTAATTGAGCAGAATCCAGCAGAATCGATGGAATTCGAGCCTAATCGAGCCGAATGGAGTGAAATGGAGTCAAGTCGAGCCGAATAGAGCCGATGCGAACTGAATCGAGCTGATTCAAGCCTAATCGCGTCAAATCGCGTGGAAATACGTCACATCGAATCTAATCAAATAGATTAGGGGAGGGGCGGGTGGGTAGAATAGAACAGAACAGTACAGAATAGAAAGAATAGAATATAGTACAGTAGGGTAGAGTAGAGAGAGTAAAGCAGAGAAGAGTAGAGCAGAGTAGAATTGAGTCAAATAGAGTCAAATAGTGCAGGATATAGCTGAAGAGAGCCAATTCTGGCCGAATCGAGTCAAATGGAAACAAAACGAGATGAATCACACCGAATTGCTTCGAATCGCATCCAATCGAATAGATTAGAGTAACGTAGGGTAGAGTAGAACAGAATAGAGTAGAATAGCGTAGAATGGAGAAGAGTGGAGTCAAATGGAGTCGAACAGAGACAAATAGAGTAGAAAAGAGTCGAATCGAGCCAAATAGGGCCGAATAAGGCTGAACCGAGTGGAAACGAGCTGAATTGAAGCGATTCGATCCAAATCGAGCTGAATCGAGCTGACTCAAGCATGATGGTGTCCAGTCGCATCGAAATGCTTTGAATCGAACCAAATGGAAGAGATTAGAACAGGTTAGGGTAGTTTATGATAGGAAGACTAGGGTAGATGCAAGTAGACTACATTAGAGTAGACAAGAGAAGGCTAGAGTAGAAGCCTAGACTAGTAAGCTGGACTAGTCAGCTAGACTAGTGGCATAGAGCAGTAGCCTAGACAACTAGTCTTGAATAGTACCCTCAGTCAGTAATCTGAACGAGTACCCTTGCCTTAACTAGTAGTCCTAACAAGTACCCTTGCCTTAAGCAGTAGTCTTCACTAGTACCCTTGCCTTCACTAGTAGTATGTCCTTAACAAGTAGCCTGAACGGGTAGCCTTGCCTTAACCAGTACCCTCAACAAGTACCCATGCCTTAACTAGTAGCCTGGCCTTAACTAGTAGCCTGGCCTTAACTAGTAGCCTGAACTAGTACACTTGCCTTAAGGAGTACCCTTGCCCGAACTACTCCCCTTAATTAGGACCCTTATTGAGTAACCCTAAGTAGTAGAGTATGGTACGGTGGGGTAGCATAGGGTAGGGAAGCATACTGTGGAACAGAGAAAATAGAAGGAAATAGAATAGAACAGCATAGGTCAGGGTAGGTTAGCTTAGTGCAGGGTATGGTAGAGTAGCATAGGATGGAATAGAGAAAATAGAAAAGGAGACTAGAAAAGAGCAGACTAGATTAGGATAGGGTAGGGTGGGGGAGGGTTGTGTAGAATACAGTAGTGTAGAATGGAATAGAATGGTGTGGAATGGAGTCGAATGGATTCGAACAGAGATGAATAGAGTAGAAAAGAGTTGAATAGAGCCGAATAACGCTGAATAGGACCAAATATGGCCGAAATGAGCCGAATCGAGTCGAGTCGACCAGATTCGGGATGAATGGAGCCTAGTGGAGCTGAAATGAGCCAAATAGAGACAAACTGAACCCAGCAAAATCGAGCCAAAACACACTTAATTGCATCCTATTGCATCGGATCTCGTCGAATTCCATCAAATCCCACCAAACCGCATCAAATCTCGCGGAATCTCACCGAATCCCGTCGAATTGTCTCAAATCGGGTCGAATGGTGTCCAACTGAATGGAATTGAATTAAATTGAATAGATTAGAGTAGTGTAGGTTAGGCTGGGATTCAGTAGGGAAGGGCACAGAAGAATAGAATAGAGTAGAACAGAAGAGAATACCAAGAGTAGAATGGAGTAGAGTTGAGTAGAGTGGAATAGTCAGAGTCGGGTAGTGCAGAATATAGATGAATAGATCCAATTCAAGCCGAGTCGATTCGAATGGAGAGGAAAGGGAACAAATCGTGATGAATCGAATTGATTAGAATAGATTAGAGTAGGGTAGGGTAGAACAGAATAGAATAGAGTAGAAAAGAGTAGAATGGTGTGGAATGGAGTTGAATGGAGCCAAATAGAGACAAATAAAGTAGAAAGGGCTGAGTAGAGCTGAACAGGAATGAATAAGGTTCACTCGAGCCTAATTATGCTGAATTGAGCAGAATCGAGACGAATTGACCCAATTCAAGCCAAATAGAGCTAAATCGAGCCGATTCAAGCCTAATCACATGGAATCGCGTCGAAATGCGTTGAATCGAATAGATTAGTGTAGAGGAGGGTACGGCAGGAGAGGCTAGACTACAACACAACAGAACACAATAGAAAGAAGAGAATAGAATTAAGTAGAGTCGGGTCCAGTAGAATAGAGTCAAATCGAGTTGACGAGAGCTGAAAAGAGCCAAACAGAGCTGAATACAGCCGAATTGACCAAATTCAAGGTGAATCGAGATGAATCATGTCCAGTCGTTTGAAATGTGTCAAATCGAATCAAATGGATTAGTGTGGGGAAGGTAAGGTTAGGGTAGGGTAGAGAAGAATAGAATAGAGTAGAATAGAACAGAACAGAAAGAATCGAGTAGACTAGAGTCACATAGAGTCGAATACTGCCAAAAAGAGCCGAATAGAGTGGAAAAGAGCCGAATAGAACCGAATCGAGTTTAATGGAGGAGAAAGGAGATGAATCGAGCCGATATGACCCGAATCAGGTCGAATTCCGTTCAAGTGTGTCGAATAGCATAGAACAGATTACAGTAGGCTAAGTTAGGGTAGGGTAGGGTAGAATAGAGTGCAGTAGAACAGAACAGAAGAGAAGAGAACACAACTGAAAGAATAGAATAGGGTCGAGACGAGCAGAGTATAGAAGAGTAGAGTAGAGTAGAGTCGAATATTGCCGAATAGAGCCAAAGACAGCCAAATAGAGCCCAAAAGAGCTAAATCGATAGAAACCAAGACAAATCACGCCGAATCCCGTGGAATCATGCCGTATCGCGTCGAATCCCGTCGAATTGCATTGAATCTGATCAGTTCCAATCCAATCCATTAGAATAGACTAGAGTAGGGTAGAGTCCAATACAATACAGTAGAGAATAGTTTAGGATGGAGTAGAATGGTGTAGCATGGAGTCGAGTGGAGTCGAAAAGAGATAATAGAGTTGAGTAGAGTCTAACAGAGCCGAATAGAGCCTATTCGAGCTGACTAGAGCCGAATGGAGCCGATTAGAGCTGAATCGAACCGATTTGAGCCGATTGGGGATGAATGGAGTGGAAAGGAGCCGATTTGAGCTGAATCGCATCGAGATGCGTGGAATCGAATCCAGTAGAATAGATTAGATTAGGGTAGGATGGAATAGAGTAGAATTGAACACAGTAGAAGAGAATGGAAAGAATACAATAGAATAGAGTAGAAAAGGGTAGAGCAGAGCAGAATAGTGTAGAGTAGAATAGAGTAGAGTAGAACAGAGTCGAATCAAGCTGAATGGAGATGAAACGAGACAAATCGCGTCGGATGGCGTCGAATCCCATCGAATCAATTACAGTAGGGTATAGTAGAATAGCGTAGAATGGAGTAGAATGGTGTGCAATGGAATCGAGTAGAGTAGAAAAGAGCTGAAGAGAGCCGAAGAGGGCCGAAGAGGGCCAAATCGAGCTGAATTGAGCGAAATCGAGCCGAATCCAGTGAATCGAGCCTAATGGAGCCGAATCGAGCCTAATCAAGCCGAATCGACACTATTCGAGACAAATGGAGCCGAATGGACATGAATCACACCGATTCGGCCCCTAGTCGCGTCAAAATTTGTCGAATTCAATGGAATAGACTAGAGTAGGGGAGGTTCGGGTAGGCTAGGGTAGGGTAGAATGGAGTAGAATAGAATAAAACAGAACAGAAGACAACAAAATAGAACAGAACAACACAGAACGAATACAGAAACGAGGAGGCTAGAGTAGAGTAGAGGGGAATAGAGTAGAGTAGATTCGAACAGAGCCAAATCGAGCCGAATCGCGTCGAAATGGGTTGAATCAAATCCAATCAAATGGATTACACTACCTTAGAGTTGGGAAGCGTGGGGTAGGGTAGAATAGAGTAGACTAGTACAGAACACAGTAGAAACAATACAATAGAATAGAGAAGATTAGACTACAGTAGAATAGAGCTGAATAGAGCCAAATGCAGACGAAACGAGAGGAATCGTGTAGAAGCACTTAGAGTAAATTAGAGTGGTGTTGGGTAGGGTAGAGCAGAATAGAGTAGAATAGTGTAGAATAGTGTGGAATGAATAGAATGGAGTAGAATGGAGTCAAATAGAAACGAATAGAGTAGAAAAGAGTCGAATAGAGCAGAATAGGGCCGAAGAAGGCCAAATCGAGCAGATTCGAAGCGATTCAAGCCAAAACAAGCTGAATGGAGCCTAACTGAGCCGAATAGAGCCAAATCGAGCCGAATCGAGCCGACTCAAGCTTCATCGCCTCGAATCGCATTCAATGCGTCAAATCCAATCGAGACGTATAGATTAGAGAAGGGGAGGGGAGGGGAGGGTAGAATAGAACAGAGTAGAGTGGAATAGAAGAGATTAGAACAGAATAGAAGGAATAGAATCGAGTAGAATAGAGTGGAAAAGAGTAGAGTCGAATACAGTCGAATAGAGCCGACTAAGCTCAATAGAGACGAATGGAGCTGAATACAGCCGAAAAGAGCTGTATACTGCCGAATCACACCTAATCGAGCGGAATCAAGCAGAATCGCACTGACTGTCACCGAACAGCGTCGAATCGAATCAGGTCGAATCGAGTCGAGCCACATCGTTTTGAATCAAACAAGGTCAAATTGCTTCATATCGTGTCGAATCCCACGGAATCACGTCGAATAACTTCGAATCGTGTGAAACCTCAGAGAATCCTACTGAATCACGTCGAGTCGCATGGAATCTCATCAAATCCCTTCGGATCTTGCCGAATCCAGTCAAGTCATATCAAATCGCTTTGCACGGAATCGAATTGAATCCAATAGATTAAAGTAGGCTAGGTTCGGGTGGGGTGCCGTAGGGTCGGGTAGGGTAGAATAGAACAGAGTACAACAGAGTAGGAGAGAACAGAACAGAACAGAAAGAATACAACAGAACAGAATAGAGTCAAAGAGAGAGAACATAGCCGAATTGAGCCGAGTGGAGACAAAACGAGACGAATCACGTCCGGTTGCTTCGAATCGCGTCAAATCAAATCGAATCGATTAGAAGAGATGAGGGTAGGGAAGGGTAGAATAGAATAGAGGAAAATAGTGAAGAATGGTGTGGAATGGAATAGAATGGAATTGAACGGAGTCCAATAAAGACGGATAGATATGAATAGAGTACAAAAGAGTCTAATAGAGCAGAATAGGGCCGGATAGGGCCAAATAAGGCCTAATTGAGCAGAATCCAGCAGAATCGATGGAATTCGAGCCTAATCGAGCCGAATGGAGTGAAATGGAGTCAAGTCGAGCCGAATAGAGCCGATGCGAACTGAATCGAGCTGATTCAAGCCTAATCGCGTCAAATCGCGTGGAAATACGTCACATCGAATCTAATCAAATAGATTAGGGGAGGGGCGGGTGGGTAGAATAGAACAGAACAGTACAGAATAGAAAGAATAGAATATAGTACAGTAGGGTAGAGTAGAGAGAGTAAAGCAGAGAAGAGTAGAGCAGAGTAGAATTGAGTCAAATAGTGCAGGATATAGCTGAAGAGAGCCCATTCTGGCCGAATCGAGTCACATGGAAACAAAACGAGATGAATCACACCGAATTGCTTCGAATCGCATCCAATCGAATAGATTAGAGTAACGTAGGGTAGAGTAGAACAGAATAGAGTAGAATAGAGTAGAATGGAGAAGAGTGGAGTCAAATGGAGTCGAACAGAGACAAATAGAGTAGAAAAGAGTCGAATCGAGCCAAATAGGGCCGAATAAGGCTGAACCGAGTGGAAACGAGCTGAATTGAAGCGATTCGAGCCAAATCGAGCTGAATCGAGCCGACTCAAGCATGATGGTGTCCAGTCGCATCGAAATGCTTTGAATCGAACCAAATGGAAGAGATTAGAACAGGTTAGGGTAGTTTATGATAGGAAGACTAGGGTAGATGCAAGTAGACTACATTAGAGTAGACAAGAGAAGGCTAGAGTAGAAGCCTAGACTAGTAAGCTGGACTAGTCAGCTAGACTAGTGGCATAGAGCAGTAGCCTAGACAACTAGTCTTGAATAGTACCCTCAGTCAGTAATCTGAACGAGTACCCTTGCCTTAACTAGTAGTCCTAACAAGTACCCTTGCCTTAAGCAGTAGTCTTCACTAGTACCCTTGCCTTCACTAGTAGTATGTCCTTAACAAGTAGCCTGAACGGGTAGCCTTGCCTTAACCAGTACCCTCAACAAGTACCCACGCCTTAACTAGTAGCCTGGCCTTAACTAGTAGCCTGGCCTTAACTAGTAGCCTGAACTAGTACACTTGCCTTAAGGAGTACCCTTGCCCGAACTACTCCCCTTAATTAGGACCCTTATTGAGTAACCCTAAGTAGTAGAGTATGGTACGGTGGGGTAGCATAGGGTAGGGAAGCCTACGGTGGAACAGAGAAAATAGAAGGAAATAGAATAGAACAGCATAGGTCAGGGTAGGTTAGCTTAGTGCAGGGTATGGTAGAGTAGCATAGGATGGAATAGAGAAAATAGAAAAGGAGACTAGAAAAGAGCAGACTAGATTAGGATAGGGTAGGGTGGGGGAGGGTTGTGTAGAATACAGTAGTGTAGAATGGAATAGAATGGTGTGGAATGGAGTCGAATGGATTCGAACAGAGATGAATAGAGTAGAAAAGAGGTGAAGAGAGCCGAATAACGCTGAATAGGACCAAATATGGCCGAAATGAGCCGAATCGAGTCGAGTCGACCAGATTCGGGATGAATGGAGCCTAGTGGAGCTGAAATGAGCCAAATAGAGACAAACTGAACCCAGCAAAATCGAGCCAAAACACACTTAATTGCATCCTATTGCATCGGATCTCGTCGAATTCCATCAAATCCCACCAAACCGCATCAAATCTCGCGGAATCTCACCGAATCCCGTCGAATTGTCTCAAATCGGGTCGAATGGTGTCCAACTGAATGGAATTGAATTAAATTGAATAGATTAGAGTAGTGTAGGTTAGGCTGGGATTCAGTAGGGAAGGGCACAGAAGAATAGAATAGAGTAGAACAGAAGAGAATACCAAGAGTAGAATGGAGTAGAGTTGAGTAGAGTGGAATAGTCAGAGTCGGGTAGTGCAGAATATAGATGAATAGATCCAATTCAAGCCGAATCGATTCGAATGGAGAGGAAAGGGAACAAATCGTGATGAATCGAATTGATTAGAATAGATTAGAGTAGGGTAGGGTAGAACAGAATAGAATAGAGTAGAAAAGAGTAGAATGGTGTGGAATGGAGTTGAATGGAGCCAAATAGAGACAAATAAAGTAGAAAGGGCTGAGTAGAGCTGAACAGGGCTGAATAAGGTTCACTCGAGCCTAATTATGCTGAATTGAGCAGAATCGAGACGAATTGACCCAATTCAAGCCAAATAGAGCTAAATCGAGCCGATTCAAGCCTAATCACATGGAATCGCGTCGAAATGCGTTGAATCGAATAGATTAGTGTAGAGGAGGGTACGGCAGGAGAGGCTAGACTACAACACAACAGAACACAATAGAAAGAAGAGAATAGAATTAAGTAGAGTCGGGTCCAGTAGAATAGAGTCAAATCGAGTTGACGAGAGCTGAAAAGAGCCAAACAGAGCTGAATACAGCCGAATTGACCAAATTCAAGGTGAATCGAGATGAATCATGTCCAGTCGTTTGAAATGTGTCGAATCAAATCAAATGGATTAGTGTGGGGAAGGTAAGGTTAGGGTAGGGTAGAGAAGAATAGAATAGAGTAGAATAGAACAGAACAGAAAGAATCGAGTAGACTAGAGTCACATAGAGTCGAATACTGCCAAAAAGAGCCGAATAGAGTGGAAAAGAGCCGAATAGAACCGATCGAGTTTAATGGAGGAGAAAGGAGATGAATCGAGCCGATATGAGCCGAATCAGGTCGAATTCCGTTCAAGTGTGTCGAATAGCATAGAACAGATTACAGTAGGCTAAGTTAGGGTAGGGTAGGGTAGAATAGAGTGCAGTAGAACAGAACAGAAGAGAAGAGAACACAACTGAAAGAATAGAATAGGGTCGAGACGAGCAGAGTATAGAAGAGTAGAGTAGAGTAGAGTCGAATATTGCCGAATAGAGCCAAAGACAGCCAAATAGAGCCCAAAAGAGCTAAATCGATAGAAACCAAGACAAATCACGCCGAATCCCGTGGAATCATGCTGTATCGCGTCGAATCCCGTCGAATTGCATTGAATCTGATCAGTTCCAATCCAATCCATTAGAATAGACTAGAGTAGGGTAGAGTCCAATACAATACAGTAGAGAATAGTTTAGGATGGAGTAGAATGGTGTAGCATGGAGTCGAGTGGAGTCGAAAAGAGATAATAGAGTTGAGTAGAGTCTAACAGAGCCGAATAGAGCCTATTCGAGCTGACTAGAGCCGAATGGAGCCGATTAGAGCTGAATCGAACCGATTTGAGCCGATTGGGGATGAATGGAGTGGAAAGGAGCCGATTTGAGCTGAATCGCATCGAGATGCGTGGAATCGAATCCAGTAGAATAGATTAGATTAGGGTAGGATGGAATAGAGTAGACTTGAACACAGTAGAAGAGAATGGAAAGAATACAATAGAATAGAGTAGAAAAGGGTAGAGCAGAGCAGAATAGTGTAGAGTAGAATAGAGTAGAGTAGAACAGAGTCGAATCAAGCTGAATGGAGATGAAACGAGACAAATCGCGTCGGATGGCGTCGAATCCCATCGAATCAATTACAGTAGGGTATAGTAGAATAGCGTAGAATGGAGTAGAATGGTGTGCAATGGAATCGAGTAGAGTAGAAAAGAGCTGAAGAGAGCCGAAGAGGGCCGAAGAGGGCCAAATCGAGCTGAATTGAGCGAAATCGAGCCGAATCCAGTGAATCGAGCCTAATGGAGCCGAATCGAGCCTAATCAAGCCGAATCGACACTATTCGAGACAAATGGAGCCGAATGGACATGAATCACACCGATTCGGCCCCTAGTCGCGTCAAAATTTGTCGAATTCAATGGAATAGACTAGAGTAGGGGAGGTTCGGGTAGGCTAGGGTAGGGTAGAATGGAGTAGAATAGAATAAAACAGAACAGAAGACAACAAAATAGAACAGAACAACACAGAACGAATACAGAAACGAGGAGGCTAGAGTAGAGTAGAGGGGAATAGAGTAGAGTAGAGTAGATTCGAACAGAGCCAAATCGAGCCGAATCGCGTCGAAATGGGTTGAATGAATCAAATCCAATCAAGTGGATTACAATACCTTAGAGTTGGGTAGCATAGGGTAGGGTAGAATAGAGTAGAATAGTACAGAACAGAGTAGAAACAATACAATAGAATAGAGAAGAGTTGACTAGAGTAGAATAGAGCTGAATAGAGCCAAATGCAGACGAAACGAGAGGAATCGTGTAGAAGCAATTAGAGTGGTGCTGGGTAGGGTAGAGCAGAATAGAGTAGAATAGTGTAGAATAGTGTGGAATGAATAGAATGGAGTAGAATGGAGTCAAATAGAAACGAATAGAGTAGAAAAGAGCCGAATAGAGCAGAATAGGACCGAAGAACGCCAAATCGAGCAGATTCGAAGCGATTCAAGCCAAAACAAGCTGAATGGAGCCTAACTGAGCCGAATAGAGCCAAATCGAGCCGAATCGAGCCGACTCAAGCTTCATCGCCTCGAATCGCGTTCAATGCGTCAAATCCAATCGAGACGTATAGATTAGAGAAGGGGAGGGGAGGGCAGGGGAGGGTAGAATAGAACAGAGTAGAGTGGAATAGAAGAGATTAGAACAGAATAGAAGGAATAGAATCGAGTAGAATAGAGTGGAAAAGAGTAGAGTCGAATACAGTCGAATAGAGCCGACTAAGCTGAATAGAGACGAATGGAGCTGAATACAGCCGAAAAGAGCTGTATACTGCCGAATCACACCTAATCGAGCGGAATCAAGCAGAATCGCACTGACTGTCACCGAACAGCGTCGAATCGAATCAGGTCGAATCGAGTCGAGCCACATCGTTTTGAATCAAACAAGGTCAAATCGCTTCATATCGGGTCGAATCCCACGGAATCACGTCGAATAACTTCGAATCGTGTGAAACCTCAGAGAATCCTACTGAATCACGTCGAGTCGCATGGAATCTCATCAAATCCCTTCGGATCTTGCCGAATCCAGTCAAGTCATATCAAATCGCTTTGCACGGAATCGAATTGAATCCAACAGATTAAAGTAGGCTAGGTTCGGGTGGGGTGCCGTAGGGTCGGGTAGGGTAGAATAGAATAGAGTACAACAGAGTAGGAGAGAACAGAACAGAACAGAAAGAATACAACAGAACAGAATAGAGTCAAAGAGAGAGAACATAGCCGAATTGAGCCGAGTGGAGACAAAACGAGACGAATCACGTCCGGTTGCTTCGAATCGCGTCAAATCAAATCGAATCGATTAGAAGAGATGAGGGTAGGGAAGGGTAGAATAGAATAGAGGAAAATAGTGAAGAATGGTGTGGAATGGAATAGAATGGAATTGAACGGAGTCCAATAAAGACGGATAGATATGAATAGAGTACAAAAGAGTCTAATAGAGCAGAATAGGGTCGGATAGGGCCAAATAAGGCCTAATTGAGCAGAATCCAGCAGAATCGATGGAATTCGAGCCTAATCGAGCAGAATGGAGTGAAATGGAGTCAAGTCGAGCCGAATAGAGCCGATGCGAACTGAATCGAGCTGATTCAAGCCTAATCGCGTCAAATCGCGTGGAAATACGTCACATCGAATCTAATCAAATAGATTAGGGGAGGGGCGGGTGGGTAGAATAGAACAGAATAGTACAGAATAGAAAGAATAGAATATAGTACAGTAGGGTGGAGTAGAGAGAGTAAAGCAGAGAAGAGTAGAGCAGAGTAGAATTGAGTCAAATAGAGTCAAATAGTGCAGGATATAGCTGAAGAGAGCCAATTCTGGCCGAATCGAGTCACATGGAAACAAAACGAGATGAATCACACCGAATTGCTTCGAATCGCATCCAATCGAATAGATTAGAGTAACGTAGGGTAGAGTAGAACAGAATAGAGTAGAATAGCGTAGAATGGAGAAGAGTGGAGTCAAATGGAGTCGAACAGAGACAAATAGAGTAGAAAAGAGTCGAATCGAGCCAAATAGGGCCGAATAAGGCTGAACCGAGTGGAAACGAGCTGAATTGAAGCGATTCGAGCCAAATCGAGCTGAATCGAGCCGACTCAAGCATGATGGTGTCCAGTCGCATCGAAATGCTTTGAATCGAACCAAATGGAAGAGATTAGAACAGGTTAGGGTAGTTTATGATAGGAAGACTAGGGTAGATGCAAGTAGACTACATTAGAGTAGACAAGAGAAGGCTAGAGTAGAAGCCTAGACTAGTAAGCTGGACTAGTCAGCTAGACTAGTGGCATAGAGCAGTAGCCTAGACAACTAGTCTTGAATAGTACCCTAAGTCAGTAATCTGAACGAGTACCCTTGCCTTAACTAGTAGTCCTAACAAGTACCCTTGCCTTAAGCAGTAGTCTTCACTAGTACCCTTGCCTTCACTAGTAGTATGTCCTTAACAAGTAGCCTGAACGGGTAGCCTTGCCTTAACCAGTACCCTCAACAAGTACCCATGCCTTAACTAGTAGCCTGGCCTTAACTAGTAGCCTGGCCTTAACTAGTAGCCTGAACTAGTACACTTGCCTTAAGGAGTACCCTTGCCCGAACTACTCCCCTTAATTAGGACCCTTATTGAGTAACCCTAAGTAGTAGAGTATGGTACGGTGGGGTAGCATAGGGTAGGGAAGCATACGGTGGAACAGAGAAAATAGAAGGAAATAGAATAGAACAGCATAGGTCAGGGTAGGTTAGCTTAGTGCAGGGTATGGTAGAGTAGCATAGGATGGAATAGAGAAAATAGAAAAGGAGACTAGAAAAGAGCAGACTAGATTAGGATAGGGTAGGGTGGGGGAGGGTTGTGTAGAATACAGTAGTGTAGAATGGAATAGAATGGTGTGGAATGGAGTCGAATGGATTCGAACAGAGATGAATAGAGTAGAAAAGAGTTGAATAGAGCCGAATAACGCTGAATAGGACCAAATATGGCCGAAATGAGCCGAATCGAGTCGAGTCGACCAGATTCGGGATGAATGGAGCCTAGTGGAGCTGAAATGAGCCAAATAGAGACAAACTGAACCCAGCAAAATCGAGCCAAAACACACTTAATTGCATCCTATTGCATCGGATCTCGTCGAATTCCATCAAATCCCACCAAACCGCATCAAATCTCGCGGAATCTCACCGAATCCCGTCGAATTGTCTCAAATCGGGTCGAATGGTGTCCAACTGAATGGAATTGAATTAAATTGAATAGATTAGAGTAGTGTAGGTTAGGCTGGGATTCAGTAGGGAAGGGCACAGAAGAATAGAATAGAGTAGAACAGAAGAGAATACCAAGAGTAGAATGGAGTAGAGTTGAGTAGAGTGGAATAGTCAGAGTCGGGTAGTGCAGAATATAGATGAATAGATCCAATTCAAGCCGAATCGATTCGAATGGAGAGGAAAGGGAACAAATCGTGATGAATCGAATTGATTAGAATAGATTAGAGTAGGGTAGGGTAGAACAGAATAGAATAGAGTAGAAAAGAGTAGAATGGTGTGGAATGGAGTTGAATGGAGCCAAATAGAGACAAATAAAGTAGAAAGGGCTGAGTAGAGCTGAACAGGGCTGAATAAGGTTCACTCGAGCCTAATTATGCTGAATTGAGCAGAATCGAGACGAATTGACCCAATTCAAGCCAAATAGAGCTAAATCGAGCCGATTCAAGCCTAATCACATGGAATCGCGTCGAAATGCGTTGAATCGAATAGATTCAGGAGAGGCTAGACTACAACACAACAGAACACAATAGAAAGAAGAGAATAGAATTAAGTAGAGTCGGGTCCAGTAGAATAGAGTCAAATCGAGTTGACGAGAGCTGAAAAGAGCCAAACAGAGCTGAATACAGCCGAATTGACCAAATTCAAGGTGAATCGAGATGAATCATGTCCAGTCGTTTGAAATGTGTCGAATCGAATCAAATGGATTAGTGTGGGGAAGGTAAGGTTAGGGTAGGGTAGAGAAGAATAGAATAGAGTAGAATAGAACAGAACAGAAAGAATCGAGTAGACTAGAGTCACATAGAGTCGAATACTGCCAAAAAGAGCCGAATAGAGTGGAAAAGAGCTGAATAGAACCGAATCGAGTTTAATGGAGGAGAAAGGAGATGAATCGAGCCGATATGAGCCGAGTCAGGTCGAATTCCGTTCAAGTGTGTCGAATAGCATAGAACAGATTACAGTAGGCTAAGTTAGGGTAGGGTAGGGTAGAATAGAGTGCAGTAGAACAGAAGAGAAGAGAAGAGAACACAACTGAAAGAATAGAATAGGGTCGAGACGAGCAGAGTATAGAAGAGTAGAGTAGAGTAGAGTCGAATATTGCCGAATAGAGCCAAAGACAGCCAAATAGAGCCCAAAAGAGCTAAATCGATAGAAACCAAGACAAATCACGCCGAATCCCGTGGAATCATGCTGTATCGCGTCGAATCCCGTCGAATTGCATTGAATCTGATCAGTTCCAATCCAATCCATTAGAATAGACTAGAGTAGGGTAGAGTCCAATACAATACAGTAGAGAATAGTTTAGGATGGAGTAGAATGGTGTAGCATGGAGTCGAGTGGAGTCAAAAAGAGATAATAGAGTTGAGTAGAGTCTAACAGAGCCGAATAGAGCCTATTCGAGCTGACTAGAGCCGAATGGAGCCGATTAGAGCTGAATCGAACCGATTTGAGCCGATTGGGGATGAATGGAGTGGAAAGGAGCCGATTTGAGCCGAATCGCATCGAGATGCGTGGAATCGAATCCAGTAGAATAGATTAGATTAGGGTAGGATGGAATAGAGTAGACTTGAACACAGTAGAAGAGAATGGAAAGAATACAATAGAATAGAGTAGAAAAGGGTAGAGCAGAGCAGAATAGTGTAGAGTAGAATAGAGTAGAGTAGAACAGAGTCGAATCAATCGGAATGGAGATGAAACGAGACAAATCGCGTCGAATTGCTTCGAATCCCATCGAATCAATTACAGTAGGGTATAGTAGAATAGCGTAGAATGGAGTAGAATGGTGTGCAATGGAATCGAGTAGAGTAGAAAAGAGCTGAAGAGAGCCGAAGAGGGCCGAAGAGGGCCAAATCGAGCTGAATTGAGCGAAATCGAGCCGAATCCAGTGAATCGAGCCTAATGGAGCCGAATCGAGCCTAATCAAGCCGAATCGACACTATTCGAGACAAATGGAGCCGAATGGACATGAATCACACCGATTCGGCCCCTAGTCGCGTCAAAATTTGTCGAATTCAATGGAATAGACTAGAGTAGGGGAGGTTCGGGTAGGCTAGGGTAGGGTAGAATGGAGTAGAATAGAATAAAACAGAACAGAACACAACAAAATAGAACAGAACAACACAGAACGAATACAGAAACGAGGAGGCTAGAGTAGAGTAGAGGGGAATAGAGTAGAGTAGAGTAGATTCGAACAGAGCCAAATCGAGCCGAATCGCGTCGAAATGGGTTGAATGAATCAAATCCAATCAAGTGGATTACAATACCTTAGAGTTGGGTAGCATAGGGTAGGGTAGAATAGAGTAGAATAGTACAGAACAGAGTAGAAACAATACAATAGAATAGAGAAGAGTTGACTAGAGTAGAATAGAGCTGAATAGAGCCAAATGCAGACGAAACGAGAGGAATCGTGTAGAAGCAATTAGAGTGGTGCTGGGTAGGGTAGAGCAGAATAGAGTAGAATAGTGTAGAATAGTGTGGAATGAATAGAATGGAGTAGAATGGAGTCAAATAGAAACGAATAGAGTAGAAAAGAGTCGAATAGAGCAGAATAGGGCCGAAGAACGCCAAATCGAGCAGATTCGAAGCGATTCAAGCCAAAACAAGCTGAATGGAGCCTAACTGAGCCGAATAGAGCCAAATCGAGCCGAATCGAGCCGACTCAAGCTTCATCGCCTCGAATCGCGTTCAATGCGTCAAATCCAATCGAGACGTATAGATTAGAGAAGGGGAGGGGAGGGCAGGGGAGGGTAGAATAGAACAGAGTAGAGTGGAATAGAAGAGATTAGAACAGAATAGAAGGAATAGAATCGAGTAGAATAGAGTGGAAAAGAGTAGAGTCGAATACAGTCGAATAGAGCCGACTAAGCTGAATAGAGACGAATGGAGCTGAATACAGCCGAAAAGAGCTGTATACTGCCGAATCACACCTAATCGAGCGGAATCAAGCAGAATCGCACTGTCACCGAACAGCGTCGAATCGAATCAGGTCGAATCGAGTCGAGCCACATCGTTTTGAATCAAACAAGGTCAAATCGCTTCATATCGGGTCGAATCCCACGGAATCACGTCGAATAACTTCGAATCGTGTGAAACCTCGGAGAATCCTACTGAATCACGTCGAGTCGCATGGAATCTCATCAAATCCCTTCGGATCTTGCCGAATCCAGTCAAGTCATATCAAATCGCTTTGCACGGAATCGAATTGAATCCAATAGATTAAAGTAGGCTAGGTTCGGGTGGGGTGCCGTAGGGTCGGGTAGGGTAGAATAGAATAGAGTACAACAGAGTAGGCGAGAACAGAACAGAACAGAAAGAATACAACAGAACAGAATAGAGTCAAAGAGAGAGAACATAGCCGAATTGAGCCGAGTGGAGACAAAACGAGACGAATCACGTCCGGTTGCTTCGAATCGCGTCAAATCAAATCGAATCGATTAGAAGAGATGAGGGTAGGGAAGGGTAGAATAGAATAGAGGAAAATAGTGAAGAATGGTGTGGAATGGAATAGAATGGAATTGAACGGAGTCCAATAAAGACGGATAGATATGAATAGAGTACAAAAGAGTCTAATAGAGCAGAATAGGGTCGGATAGGGCCAAATAAGGCCTAATTGAGCAGAATCCAGCAGAATCGATGGAATTCGAGCCTAATCGAGCCGAATGGAGTGAAATGGAGTCAAGTCGAGCCGAATAGAGCCGATGCGAACTGAATCGAGCTGATTCAAGCCTAATCGCGTCAAATCGCGTGGAAATACGTCACATCGAATCTAATCAAATAGATTAGGGGAGGGGCGGGTGGGTAGAATAGAACAGAATAGTACAGAATAGAAAGAATAGAATATAGTACAGTAGGGTGGAGTAGAGAGAGTAAAGCAGAGAAGAGTAGAGCAGAGTAGAATTGAGTCAAATAGAGTCAAATAGTGCAGGATATAGCTGAAGAGAGCCAATTCTGGCCGAATCGAGTCACATGGAAACAAAACGAGATGAATCACACCGAATTGCTTCGAATCGCATCCAATCGAATAGATTAGAGTAACGTAGGGTAGAGTAGAACAGAATAGAGTAGAATAGCGTAGAATGGAGAAGAGTGGAGTCAAATGGAGTCGAACAGAGACAAATAGAGTAGAAAAGAGTCGAATCGAGCCAAATAGGGCCGAATAAGGCTGAACCGAGTGGAAACGAGCTGAATTGAAGCGATTCGAGCCAAATCGAGCTGAATCGAGCCGACTCAAGCATGATGGTGTCCAGTCGCATCGAAATGCTTTGAATCGAACCAAATGGAAGAGATTAGAACAGGTTAGGGTAGTTTATGATAGGAAGACTAGGGTAGATGCAAGTAGACTACATTAGAGTAGACAAGAGAAGGCTAGAGTAGAAGCCTAGACTAGTAAGCTGGACTAGTCAGCTAGACTAGTGGCATAGAGCAGTAGCCTAGACAACTAGTCTTGAATAGTACCCTAAGTCAGTAATCTGAACGAGTACCCTTGCCTTAACTAGTAGTCCTAACAAGTACCCTTGCCTTAAGCAGTAGTCTTCACTAGTACCCTTGCCTTCACTAGTAGTATGTCCTTAACAAGTAGCCTGAACGGGTAGCCTTGCCTTAACCAGTACCCTCAACAAGTACCCATGCCTTAACTAGTAGCCTGACCTTAACTAGTAGCCTGGCCTTAACTAGTAGCCTGAACTAGTACACTTGCCTTAAGGAGTACCCTTGCCCGAACTACTCCCCTTAATTAGGACCCTTATTGAGTAACCCTAAGTAGTAGAGTATGGTACGGTGGGGTAGCATAGGGTAGGGAAGCATACGGTGGAACAGAGAAAATAGAAGGAAATAGAATAGAACAGCATAGGTCAGGGTAGGTTAGCTTAGTGCAGGGTATGGTAGAGTAGCATAGGATGGAATAGAGAAAATAGAAAAGGAGACTAGAAAAGAGCAGACTAGATTAGGATAGGGTAGGGTGGGGGAGGGTTGTGTAGAATACAGTAGTGTAGAATGGAATAGAATGGTGTGGAATGGAGTCGAATGGATTCGAACAGAGATGAATAGAGTAGAAAAGAGTTGAATAGAGCCGAATAACGCTGAATAGGACCAAATATGGCCGAAATGAGCCGAATCGAGTCGAGTCAACCAGATTCGGGATGAATGGAGCCTAGTGGAGCTGAAATGAGCCAAATAGAGACAAACTGAACCCAGCAAAATCGAGCCAAAACACACTTAATTGCATCCTATTGCATCGGATCTCGTCGAATTCCATCAAATCCCACCAAACCGCATCAAATCTCGCGGAATCTCACCGAATCCCGTCGAATTGTCTCAAATCGGGTCGAATGGTGTCCAACTGAATGGAATTGAATTAAATTGAATAGATTAGAGTAGTGTAGGTTAGGCTGGGATTCAGTAGGGAAGGGCACAGAAGAATAGAATAGAGTAGAACAGAAGAGAATACCAAGAGTAGAATGGAGTAGAGTTGAGTAGAGTGGAATAGTCAGAGTCGGGTAGTGCAGAATATAGATGAATAGATCCAATTCAAGCCGAATCGATTCGAATGGAGAGGAAAGGGAACAAATCGTGATGAATCGAATTGATTAGAATAGATTAGAGTAGGGTAGGGTAGAACAGAATAGAATAGAGTAGAAAAGAGTAGAATGGTGTGGAATGGAGTTGAATGGAGCCAAATAGAGACAAATAAAGTAGAAAGGGCTGAGTAGAGCTGAACAGGGCTGAATAAGGTTCACTCGAGCCTAATTATGCTGAATTGAGCAGAATCGAGACGAATTGACCCAATTCAAGCCAAATAGAGCTAAATCGAGCCGATTCAAGCCTAATCACATGGAATCGCGTCGAAATGCGTTGAATCGAATAGATTAGTGTAGAGGAGGGTACGGCCGGAGAGGCTAGACTACAACACAACAGAACACAATAGAAAGAAGAGAATAGAATTAAGTAGAGTCGGGTCCAGTAGAATAGAGTCAAATCGAGTTGACGAGAGCTGAAAAGAGCCAAACAGAGCTGAATACAGCCGAATTGACCAAATTCAAGGTGAATCGAGATGAATCATGTCCAGTCGTTTGAAATGTGTCGAATCGAATCAAATGGATTAGTGTGGGGAAGGTAAGGTTAGGGTAGGGTAGAGAAGAATAGAATAGAGTAGAATAGAACAGAACAGAAAGAATCGAGTAGACTAGAGTCACATAGAGTCGAATACTGCCAAAAAGAGCCGAATAGAGTGGAAAAGAGCTGAATAGAACCGAATCGAGTTTAATGGAGGAGAAAGGAGATGAATCGAGCCGATATGAGCCGAATCAGGTCGAATTCCGTTCAAGTGTGTCGAATAGCATAGAACAGATTACAGTAGGCTAAGTTAGGGTAGGGTAGGGTAGAATAGAGTGCAGTAGAACAGAACAGAAGAGAAGAGAACACAACTGAAAGAATAGAATAGGGTCGAGACGAGCAGAGTATAGAAGAGTAGAGTAGAGTAGAGTCGAATATTGCCAAATAGAGCCAAAGACAGCCAAATAGAGCCCAAAAGAGCTAAATCGATAGAAACCAAGACAAATCACGCCGAATCCCGTGGAATCATGCTGTATCGCGTCGAATCCCGTCGAATTGCATTGAATCTGATCAGTTCCAATCCAATCCATTGGAATAGACTAGAGTAGGGTAGAGTCCAATACAATACAGTAGAGAATAGTTTAGGATGGAGTAGAATGGTGTAGCATGGAGTCGAGTGGAGTCGAAAAGAGATAATAGAGTTGAGTAGAGTCTAACAGAGCCGAATAGAGCCTATTCGAGCTGACTAGAGCCGAATGGAGCCGATTAGAGCTGAATCGAACCGATTTGAGCCGATTGGGGATGAATGGAGTGGAAAGGAGCCGATTTGAGCCGAATCGCATCGAGATGCGTGGAATCGAATCCAGTAGAATAGATTAGATTAGGGTAGGATGGATTAGAGTAGACTTGAACACAGTAGAAG
Source organism: Loxodonta africana (assembly GCF_030014295.1). Taxonomy (NCBI): domain Eukaryota; kingdom Metazoa; phylum Chordata; class Mammalia; order Proboscidea; family Elephantidae; genus Loxodonta; species Loxodonta africana. The sequence goes on from NW_026975065.1 coordinate 2,055,445, forward strand.
AGAATGGAAAGAATACAATAGAATAGAGTAGAAAAGGGTAGAGCAGAGCAGAATAGTGTAGAGTAGAATAGAGTAGAGTAGAACAGAGTCGAATCAATCGGAATGGAGATGAAACGAGACAAATCGCGTCGAATTGCTTCGAATCCCATCGAATCAATTACAGTAGGGTATAGTAGAATAGCGTAGAATGGAGTAGAATGGTGTGCAATGGAATCGAGTGGAGTAGAAAAGAGCTGAAGAGAGCCGAAGAGGGCCGAAGAGGGCCAAATCGAGCTGAATTGAGCGAAATCGAGCCGAATCCAGTGAATCGAGCCTAATGGAGCCGAATCGAGCCTAATCAAGCCGAATCGACACTATTCGAGACATATGGAGCCGAATGGACATGAATCACACCGATTCGGCCCCTAGTCGCGTCAAAATTTGTCGAATTCAATGGAATAGACTAGAGTAGGGGAGGTTCGGGTAGGCTAGGGTAGGGTAGAATGGAGTAGAATAGAATAAAACAGAACAGAAGACAACAAAATAGAACAGAACAACACAGAACGAATACAGAAACGAGGAGGCTAGAGTAGAGTAGAGGGGAATAGAGTAGAGTAGAGTAGATTCGAACAGAGCCAAATCGAGCCGAATCGCGTCGAAATGGGTTGAATGAATCAAATCCAATCAAGTGGATTACAATACCTTAGAGTTGGGTAGCATAGGGTAGGGTAGAATAGAGTAGAATAGTACAGAACAGAGTAGAAACAATACAATAGAATAGAGAAGAGTTGACTAGAGTAGAATAGAGCTGAATAGAGCCAAATGCAGATGAAACGAGAGGAATCGTGTAGAAGCAATTAGAGTGGTGCTGGGTAGGGTAGAGCAGAATAGAGTAGAATAGTGTAGAATAGTGTGGAATGAATAGAATGGAGTAGAATGGAGTCAAATAGAAACGAATAGAGTAGAAAAGAGCCGAATAGAGCAGAATAGGACCGAAGAACGCCAAATCGAGCAGATTCGAAGCGATTCAAGCCAAAACAAGCTGAATGGAGCCTAACTGAGCCGAATAGAGCCAAATCGAGCCGAATCGAGCCGACTCAAGCTTCATCGCCTCGAATCGCGTTCAATGCGTCAAATCCAATCGAGACGTATAGATTAGAGAAGGGGAGGGGAGGGCAGGGGAGTGTAGAATAGAACAGAGTAGAGTGGAATAGAAGAGATTAGAACAGAATAGAAGGAATAGAATCGAGTAGAATAGAGTGGAAAAGAGTAGAGTCGAATACAGTCGAATAGAGCCGACTAAGCTGAATAGAGACGAATGGAGCTGAATACAGCCGAAAAGAGCTGTATACTGCCGAATCACACCTAATCGAGCGGAATCAAGCAGAATCGCACTGACTGTCACCGAACAGTGTCGAATCGAATCAGGTCGAATCGAGTCGAGCCACATCGTTTTGAATCAAACAAGGTCAAATCGCTTCATATCGGGTCGAATCCCACGGAATCACGTCGAATAACTTCGAATCGTGTGAAACCTCAGAGAATCCTACTGAATCACGTCGAGTCGCATGGAATCTCATCAAATCCCTTCGGATCTTGCCGAATCCAGTCAAGTCATATCAAATCGCTTTGCACGGAATCGAATTGAATCCAACAGATTAAAGTAGGCTAGGTTCGGGTGGGGTGCCGTAGGGTCGGGTAGGGTAGAATAGAATAGAGTACAACAGAGTAGGAGAGAACAGAACAGAACAGAAAGAATACAACAGAACAGAATAGAGTCAAAGAGAGAGAACATAGCCGAATTGAGCCGAGTGGAGACAAAACGAGACGAATCACGTCCGGTTGCTTCGAATCGCGTCAAATCAAATCGAATCGATTAGAAGAGATGAGGGTAGGGAAGGGTAGAATAGAATAGAGGAAAATAGTGAAGAATGGTGTGGAATGGAATAGAATGGAATTGAACGGAGTCCAATAAAGACGGATAGATATGAATAGAGTACAAAAGAGTCTAATAGAGCAGAATAGGGTCGGATAGGGCCAAATAAGGCCTAATTGAGCAGAATCCAGCAGAATCGATGGAATTCGAGCCTAATCGAGCCGAATGGAGTGAAATGGAGTCAAGTCGAGCCGAATAGAGCCGATGCGAACTGAATCGAGCTGATTCAAGCCTAATCGCGTCAAATCGCGTGGAAATACGTCACATCGAATCTAATCAAATAGATTAGGGGAGGGGCGGGTGGGTAGAATAGAACAGAATAGTACAGAATAGAAAGAATAGAATATAGTACAGTAGGGTGGAGTAGAGAGAGTAAAGCAGAGAAGAGTAGAGCAGAGTAGAATTGAGTCAAATAGAGTCAAATAGTGCAGGATATAGCTGAAGAGAGCCAATTCTGGCCGAATCGAGTCACATGGAAACAAAACGAGATGAATCACACCGAATTGCTTCGAATCGCATCCAATCGAATAGATTAGAGTAACGTAGGGTAGAGTAGAACAGAATAGAGTAGAATAGCGTAGAATGGAGAAGAGTGGAGTCAAATGGAGTCGAACAGAGACAAATAGAGTAGAAAAGAGTCGAATCGAGCCAAATAGGGCCGAATAAGGCTGAACCGAGTGGAAACGAGCTGAATTGAAGCGATTCGAGCCAAATCGAGCTGAATCGAGCCGACTCAAGCATGATGGTGTCCAGTCGCATCGAAATGCTTTGAATCGAACCAAATGGAAGAGATTAGAACAGGTTAGGGTAGTTTATGATAGGAAGACTAGGGTAGATGCAAGTAGACTACATTAGAGTAGACAAGAGAAGGCTAGAGTAGAAGCCTAGACTAGTAAGCTGGACTAGTCAGCTAGACTAGTGGCATAGAGCAGTAGCCTAGACAACTAGTCTTGAATAGTACCCTAAGTCAGTAATCTGAACGAGTACCCTTGCCTTAACTAGTAGTCCTAACAAGTACCCTTGCCTTAAGCAGTAGTCTTCACTAGTACCCTTGCCTTCACTAGTAGTATGTCCTTAACAAGTAGCCTGAACGGGTAGCCTTGCCTTAACCAGTACCCTCAACAAGTACCCATGCCTTAACTAGTAGCCTGGCCTTAACTAGTACCCTGGCCTTAACTAGTAGCCTGAACTAGTACACTTGCCTTAAGGAGTACCCTTGCCCGAACTACTCCCCTTAATTAGGACCCTTATTGAGTAACCCTAAGTAGTAGAGTATGGTACGGTGGGGTAGCATAGGGTAGGGAAGCATACGGTGGAACAGAGAAAATAGAAGGAAATAGAATAGAACAGCATAGGTCAGGGTAGGTTAGCTTAGTGCAGGGTATGGTAGAGTAGCATAGGATGGAATAGAGAAAATAGAAAAGGAGACTAGAAAAGAGCAGACTAGATTAGGATAGGGTAGGGTGGGGGAGGGTTGTGTAGAATACAGTAGTGTAGAATGGAATAGAATGGTGTGGAATGGAGTCGAATGGATTCGAACAGAGATGAATAGAGTAGAAAAGAGTTGAATAGAGCCGAATAACGCTGAATAGGACCAAATATGGCCGAAATGAGCCGAATCGAGTCGAGTCAACCAGATTCGGGATGAATGGAGCCTAGTGGAGCTGAAATGAGCCAAATAGAGACAAACTGAACCCAGCAAAATCGAGCCAAAACACACTTAATTGCATCCTATTGCATCGGATCTCGTCGAATTCCATCAAATCCCACCAAACCGCATCAAATCTCGCGGAATCTCACCGAATCCCGTCGAATTGTCTCAAATCGGGTCGAATGGTGTCCAACTGAATGGAATTGAATTAAATTGAATAGATTAGAGTAGTGTAGGTTAGGCTGGGATTCAGTAGGGAAGGGCACAGAAGAATAGAATAGAGTAGAACAGAAGAGAATACCAAGAGTAGAATGGAGTAGAGTTGAGTAGAGTGGAATAGTCAGAGTCGGGTAGTGCAGAATATAGATGAATAGATCCAATTCAAGCCGAATCGATTCGAATGGAGAGGAAAGGGAACAAATCGTGATGAATCGAATTGATTAGAATAGATTAGAGTAGGGTAGGGTAGAACAGAATAGAATAGAGTAGAAAAGAGTAGAATGGTGTGGAATGGAGTTGAATGGAGCCAAATAGAGACAAATAAAGTAGAAAGGGCTGAGTAGAGCTGAACAGGGCTGAATAAGGTTCACTCGAGCCTAATTATGCTGAATTGAGCAGAATCGAGACGAATTGACCCAATTCAAGCCAAATAGAGCTAAATCGAGCCGATTCAAGCCTAATCACATGGAATCGCGTCGAAATGCGTTGAATCGAATAGATTAGTGTAGAGGAGGGTACGGCAGGAGAGGCTAGACTACAACACAACAGAACACAATAGAAAGAAGAGAATAGAATTAAGTAGAGTCGGGTCCAGTAGAATAGAGTCAAATCGAGTTGACGAGAGCTGAAAAGAGCCAAACAGAGCTGAATACAGCCGAATTGACCAAATTCAAGGTGAATCGAGATGAATCATGTCCAGTCGTTTGAAATGTGTCGAATCGAATCAAATGGATTAGTGTGGGGAAGGTAAGGTTAGGGTAGGGTAGAGAAGAATAGAATAGAGTAGAATAGAACAGAACAGAAAGAATCGAGTAGACTAGAGTCACATAGAGTCGAATACTGCCAAAAAGAGCCGAATAGAGTGGAAAAGAGCTGAATAGAACCGAATCGAGTTTAATGGAGGAGAAAGGAGATGAATCGAGCCGATATGAGCCGAATCAGGTCGAATTCCGTTCAAGTGTGTCGAATAGCATAGAACAGATTACAGTAGGCTAAGTTAGGGTAGGGTAGGGTAGAATAGAGTGCAGTAGAACAGAACAGAAGAGAAGAGAACACAACTGAAAGAATAGAATAGGGTCGAGACGAGCAGAGTATAGAAGAGTAGAGTAGAGTAGAGTCGAATATTGCCAAATAGAGCCAAAGACAGCCAAATAGAGCCCAAAAGAGCTAAATCGATAGAAACCAAGACAAATCACGCCGAATCCCGTGGAATCATGCTGTATCGCGTCGAATCCCGTCGAATTGCATTGAATCTGATCAGTTCCAATCCAATCCATTAGAATAGACTAGAGTAGGGTAGAGTCCAATACAATACAGTAGAGAATAGTTTAGGATGGAGTAGAATGGTGTAGCATGGAGTCGAGTGGAGTCGAAAAGAGATAATAGAGTTGAGTAGAGTCTAACAGAGCCGAATAGAGCCTATTCGAGCTGACTAGAGCCGAATGGAGCCGATTAGAGCTGAATCGAACCGATTTGAGCCGATTGGGGATGAATGGAGTGGAAAGGAGCCGATTTGAGCCGAATCGCATCGAGATGCGTGGAATCGAATCCAGTAGAATAGATTAGATTAGGGTAGGATGGAATAGAGTAGACTTGAACACAGTAGAAGAGAATGGAAAGAATACAATAGAATAGAGTAGAAAAGGGTAGAGCAGAGCAGAATAGTGTAGAGTAGAATAGAGTAGAGTAGAACAGAGTCGAATCAATCGGAATGGAGATGAAACGAGACAAATCGCGTCGAATTGCTTCGAATCCCATCGAATCAATTACAGTAGGGTATAGTAGAATAGCGTAGAATGGAGTAGAATGGTGTGCAATGGAATCGAGTAGAGTAGAAAAGAGCTGAAGAGAGCCGAAGAGGGCCGAAGAGGGCCAAATCGAGCTGAATTGAGCGAAATCGAGCCGAATCCAGTGAATCGAGCCTAATGGAGCCGAATCGAGCCTAATCAAGCCGAATCGACACTATTCGAGACAAATGGAGCCGAATGGACATGAATCACACCGATTCGGCCCCTAGTCGCGTCAAAATTTGTCGAATTCAATGGAATAGACTAGAGTAGGGGAGGTTCGGGTAGGCTAGGGTAGGGTAGAATGGAGTAGAATAGAATAAAACAGAACAGAAGACAACAAAATAGAACAGAACAACACAGAACGAATACAGAAACGAGGAGGCTAGAGTAGAGTAGAGGGGAATAGAGTAGAGTAGAGTAGATTCGAACAGAGCCAAATCGAGCCGAATCGCGTCGAAATGGGTTGAATGAATCAAATCCAATCAAGTGGATTACAATACCTTAGAGTTGGGTAGCATAGGGTAGGGTAGAATAGAGTAGAATAGTACAGAACAGAGTAGAAACAATACAATAGAATAGAGAAGAGTTGACTAGAGTAGAATAGAGCTGAATAGAGCCAAATGCAGACGAAACGAGAGGAATCGTGTAGAAGCAATTAGAGTGGTGCTGGGTAGGGTAGAGCAGAATAGAGTAGAATAGTGTAGAATAGTGTGGAATGAATAGAATGGAGTAGAATGGAGTCAAATAGAAACGAATAGAGTAGAAAAGAGCCGAATAGAGCAGAATAGGACCGAAGAACGCCAAATCGAGCAGATTCGAAGCGATTCAAGCCAAAACAAGCTGAATGGAGCCTAACTGAGCCGAATAGAGCCAAATCGAGCCGAATCGAGCCGACTCAAGCTTCATCGCCTCGAATCGCGTTCAATGCGTCAAATCCAATCGAGACGTATAGATTAGAGAAGGGGAGGGGAGGGCAGGGGAGTGTAGAATAGAACAGAGTAGAGTGGAATAGAAGAGATTAGAACAGAATAGAAGGAATAGAATCGAGTAGAATAGAGTGGAAAAGAGTAGAGTCGAATACAGTCGAATAGAGCCGACTAAGCTGAATAGAGACGAATGGAGCTGAATACAGCCGAAAAGAGCTGTATACTGCCGAATCACACCTAATCGAGCGGAATCAAGCAGAATCGCACTGACTGTCACCGAACAGTGTCGAATCGAATCAGGTCGAATCGAGTCGAGCCACATCGTTTTGAATCAAACAAGGTCAAATCGCTTCATATCGGGTCGAATCCCACGGAATCACGTCGAATAACTTCGAATCGTGTGAAACCTCAGAGAATCCTACTGAATCACGTCGAGTCGCATGGAATCTCATCAAATCCCTTCGGATCTTGCCGAATCCAGTCAAGTCATATCAAATCGCTTTGCACGGAATCGAATTGAATCCAACAGATTAAAGTAGGCTAGGTTCGGGTGGGGTGCCGTAGGGTCGGGTAGGGTAGAATAGAATAGAGTACAACAGAGTAGGAGAGAACAGAACAGAACAGAAAGAATACAACAGAACAGAATAGAGTCAAAGAGAGAGAACATAGCCGAATTGAGCCGAGTGGAGACAAAACGAGACGAATCACGTCCGGTTGCTTCGAATCGCGTCAAATCAAATCGAATCGATTAGAAGAGATGAGGGTAGGGAAGGGTAGAATAGAATAGAGGAAAATAGTGAAGAATGGTGTGGAATGGAATAGAATGGAATTGAACGGAGTCCAATAAAGACGGATAGATATGAATAGAGTACAAAAGAGTCTAATAGAGCAGAATAGGGTCGGATAGGGCCAAATAAGGCCTAATTGAGCAGAATCCAGCAGAATCGATGGAATTCGAGCCTAATCGAGCCGAATGGAGTGAAATGGAGTCAAGTCGAGCCGAATAGAGCCGATGCGAACTGAATCGAGCTGATTCAAGCCTAATCGCGTCAAATCGCGTGGAAATACGTCACATCGAATCTAATCAAATAGATTAGGGGAGGGGCGGGTGGGTAGAATAGAACAGAATAGTACAGAATAGAAAGAATAGAATATAGTACAGTAGGGTGGAGTAGAGAGAGTAAAGCAGAGAAGAGTAGAGCAGAGTAGAATTGAGTCAAATAGAGTCAAATAGTGCAGGATATAGCTGAAGAGAGCCAATTCTGGCCGAATCGAGTCACATGGAAACAAAACGAGATGAATCACACCGAATTGCTTCGAATCGCATCCAATCGAATAGATTAGAGTAACGTAGGGTAGAGTAGAACAGAATAGAGTAGAATAGCGTAGAATGGAGAAGAGTGGAGTCAAATGGAGTCGAACAGAGACAAATAGAGTAGAAAAGAGTCGAATCGAGCCAAATAGGGCCGAATAAGGCTGAACCGAGTGGAAACGAGCTGAATTGAAGCGATTCGAGCCAAATCGAGCTGAATCGAGCCGACTCAAGCATGATGGTGTCCAGTCGCATCGAAATGCTTTGAATCGAACCAAATGGAAGAGATTAGAACAGGTTAGGGTAGTTTATGATAGGAAGACTAGGGTAGATGCAAGTAGACTACATTAGAGTAGACAAGAGAAGGCTAGAGTAGAAGCCTAGACTAGTAAGCTGGACTAGTCAGCTAGACTAGTGGCATAGAGCAGTAGCCTAGACAACTAGTCTTGAATAGTACCCTAAGTCAGTAATCTGAACGAGTACCCTTGCCTTAACTAGTAGTCCTAACAAGTACCCTTGCCTTAAGCAGTAGTCTTCACTAGTACCCTTGCCTTCACTAGTAGTATGTCCTTAACAAGTAGCCTGAACGGGTAGCCTTGCCTTAACCAGTACCCTCAACAAGTACCCATGCCTTAACTAGTAGCCTGGCCTTAACTAGTACCCTGGCCTTAACTAGTAGCCTGAACTAGTACACTTGCCTTAAGGAGTACCCTTGCCCGAACTACTCCCCTTAATTAGGACCCTTATTGAGTAACCCTAAGTAGTAGAGTATGGTACGGTGGGGTAGCATAGGGTAGGGAAGCATACGGTGGAACAGAGAAAATAGAAGGAAATAGAATAGAACAGCATAGGTCAGGGTAGGTTAGCTTAGTGCAGGGTATGGTAGAGTAGCATAGGATGGAATAGAGAAAATAGAAAAGGAGACTAGAAAAGAGCAGACTAGATTAGGATAGGGTAGGGTGGGGGAGGGTTGTGTAGAATACAGTAGTGTAGAATGGAATAGAATGGTGTGGAATGGAGTCGAATGGATTCGAACAGAGATGAATAGAGTAGAAAAGAGTTGAATAGAGCCGAATAACGCTGAATAGGACCAAATATGGCCGAAATGAGCCGAATCGAGTCGAGTCGACCAGATTCGGGATGAATGGAGCCTAGTGGAGCTGAAATGAGCCAAATAGAGACAAACTGAACCCAGCAAAATCGAGCCAAAACACACTTAATTGCATCCTATTGCATCGGATCTCGTCGAATTCCATCAAATCCCACCAAACCGCATCAAATCTCGCGGAATCTCACCGAATCCCGTCGAATTGTCTCAAATCGGGTCGAATGGTGTCCAACTGAATGGAATTGAATTAAATTGAATAGATTAGAGTAGTGTAGGTTAGGCTGGGATTCAGTAGGGAAGGGCACAGAAGAATAGAATAGAGTAGAACAGAAGAGAATACCAAGAGTAGAATGGAGTAGAGTTGAGTAGAGTGGAATAGTCAGAGTCGGGTAGTGCAGAATATAGATGAATAGATCCAATTCAAGCCGAATCGATTCGAATGGAGAGGAAAGGGAACAAATCGTGATGAATCGAATTGATTAGAATAGATTAGAGTAGGGTAGGGTAGAACAGAATAGAATAGAGTAGAAAAGAGTAGAATGGTGTGGAATGGAGTTGAATGGAGCCAAATAGAGACAAATAAAGTAGAAAGGGCTGAGTAGAGCTGAACAGGGCTGAATAAGGTTCACTCGAGCCTAATTATGCTGAATTGAGCAGAATCGAGACGAATTGACCCAATTCAAGCCAAATAGAGCTAAATCGAGCCGATTCAAGCCTAATCACATGGAATCGCGTCGAAATGCGTTGAATCGAATAGATTAGTGTAGAGGAGGGTACGGCAGGAGAGGCTAGACTACAACACAACAGAACACAATAGAAAGAAGAGAATAGAATTAAGTAGAGTCGGGTCCAGTAGAATAGAGTCAAATCGAGTTGACGAGAGCTGAAAAGAGCCAAACAGAGCTGAATACAGCCGAATTGACCAAATTCAAGGTGAATCGAGATGAATCATGTCCAGTCGTTTGAAATGTGTCGAATCGAATCAAATGGATTAGTGTGGGGAAGGTAAGGTTAGGGTAGGGTAGAGAAGAATAGAATAGAGTAGAATAGAACAGAACAGAAAGAATCGAGTAGACTAGAGTCACATAGAGTCGAATACTGCCAAAAAGAGCCGAATAGAGTGGAAAAGAGCTGAATAGAACCGAATCGAGTTTAATGGAGGAGAAAGGAGATGAATCGAGCCGATATGAGCCGAATCAGGTCGAATTCCGTTCAAGTGTGTCGAATAGCATAGAACAGATTACAGTAGGCTAAGTTAGGGTAGGGTAGGGTAGAATAGAGTGCAGTAGAACAGAACAGAAGAGAAGAGAACACAACTGAAAGAATAGAATAGGGTCGAGACGAGCAGAGTATAGAAGAGTAGAGTAGAGTAGAGTCGAATATTGCCAAATAGAGCCAAAGACAGCCAAATAGAGCCCAAAAGAGCTAAATCGATAGAAACCAAGACAAATCACGCCGAATCCCGTGGAATCATGCTGTATCGCGTCGAATCCCGTCGAATTGCATTGAATCTGATCAGTTCCAATCCAATCCATTAGAATAGACTAGAGTAGGGTAGAGTCCAATACAATACAGTAGAGAATAGTTTAGGATGGAGTAGAATGGTGTAGCATGGAGTCGAGTGGAGTCGAAAAGAGATAATAGAGTTGAGTAGAGTCTAACAGAGCCGAATAGAGCCTATTCGAGCTGACTAGAGCCGAATGGAGCCGATTAGAGCTGAATCGAACCGATTTGAGCCGATTGGGGATGAATGGAGTGGAAAGGAGCCGATTTGAGCCGAATCGCATCGAGATGCGTGGAATCGAATCCAGTAGAATAGATTAGATTAGGGTAGGATGGAATAGAGTAGACTTGAACACAGTAGAAGAGAATGGAAAGAATACAATAGAATAGAGTAGAAAAGGGTAGAGCAGAGCAGAATAGTGTAGAGTAGAATAGAGTAGAGTAGAACAGAGTCGAATCAATCGGAATGGAGATGAAACGAGACAAATCGCGTCGAATTGCTTCGAATCCCATCGAATCAATTACAGTAGGGTATAGTAGAATAGCGTAGAATGGAGTAGAATGGTGTGCAATGGAATCGAGTAGAGTAGAAAAGAGCTGAAGAGAGCCGAAGAGGGCCGAAGAGGGCCAAATCGAGCTGAATTGAGCGAAATCGAGCCGAATCCAGTGAATCGAGCCTAATGGAGCCGAATCGAGCCTAATCAAGCCGAATCGACACTATTCGAGACAAATGGAGCCGAATGGACATGAATCACACCGATTCGGCCCCTAGTCGCGTCAAAATTTGTCGAATTCAATGGAATAGACTAGAGTAGGGGAGGTTCGGGTAGGCTAGGGTAGGGTAGAATGGAGTAGAATAGAATAAAACAGAACAGAAGACAACAAAATAGAACAGAACAACACAGAACGAATACAGAAACGAGGAGGCTAGAGTAGAGTAGAGGGGAATAGAGTAGAGTAGAGTAGATTCGAACAGAGCCAAATCGAGCCGAATCGCGTCGAAATGGGTTGAATGAATCAAATCCAATCAAGTGGATTACAATACCTTAGAGTTGGGTAGCATAGGGTAGGGTAGAATAGAGTAGAATAGTACAGAACAGAGTAGAAACAATACAATAGAATAGAGAAGAGTTGACTAGAGTAGAATAGAGCTGAATAGAGCCAAATGCAGACGAAACGAGAGGAATCGTGTAGAAGCAATTAGAGTGGTGCTGGGTAGGGTAGAGCAGAATAGAGTAGAATAGTGTAGAATAGTGTGGAATGAATAGAATGGAGTAGAATGGAGTCAAATAGAAACGAATAGAGTAGAAAAGAGCCGAATAGAGCAGAATAGGACCGAAGAACGCCAAATCGAGCAGATTCGAAGCGATTCAAGCCAAAACAAGCTGAATGGAGCCTAACTGAGCCGAATAGAGCCAAATCGAGCCGAATCGAGCCGACTCAAGCTTCATCGCCTCGAATCGCGTTCAATGCGTCAAATCCAATCGAGACGTATAGATTAGAGAAGGGGAGGGGAGGGCAGGGGAGGGTAGAATAGAACAGAGTAGAGTGGAATAGAAGAGATTAGAACAGAATAGAAGGAATAGAATCGAGTAGAATAGAGTGGAAAAGAGTAGAGTCGAATACAGTCGAATAGAGCCGACTAAGCTGAATAGAGACGAATGGAGCTGAATACAGCCGAAAAGAGCTGTATACTGCCAAATCACACCTAATCGAGCGGAATCAAGCAGAATCGCACTGACTGTCACCGAACAGTGTCGAATCGAATCAGGTCGAAACGAGTCGAGCCACATCGTTTTGAATCAAACAAGGTCAAATCGCTTCATATCGGGTCGAATCCCACGGAATCACGTCGAATAACTTCGAATCGTGTGAAACCTCAGAGAATCCTACTGAATCACGTCGAGTCGCATGGAATCTCATCAAATCCCTTCGGATCTTGCCGAATCCAGTCAAGTCATATCAAATCGCTTTGCACGGAATCGAATTGAATCCAACAGATTAAAGTAGGCTAGGTTCGGGTGGGGTGCCGTAGGGTCGGGTAGGGTAGAATAGAATAGAGTACAACAGAGTAGGAGAGAACAGAACAGAACAGAAAGAATACAACAGAACAGAATAGAGTCAAAGAGAGAGAACATAGCCGAATTGAGCCGAGTGGAGACAAAACGAGACGAATCACGTCCGGTTGCTTCGAATCGCGTCAAATCAAATCGAATCGATTAGAAGAGATGAGGGTAGGGAAGGGTAGAATAGAATAGAGGAAAATAGTGAAGAATGGTGTGGAATGGAATAGAATGGAATTGAACGGAGTCCAATAAAGACGGATAGATATGAATAGAGTACAAAAGAGTCTAATAGAGCAGAATAGGGTCGGATAGGGCCAAATAAGGCCTAATTGAGCAGAATCCAGCAGAATCGATGGAATTCGAGCCTAATCGAGCCGAATGGAGTGAAATGGAGTCAAGTCGAGCCGAATAGAGCCGATGCGAACTGAATCGAGCTGATTCAAGCCTAATCGCGTCAAATCGCGTGGAAATACGTCACATCGAATCTAATCAAATAGATTAGGGGAGGGGCGGGTGGGTAGAATAGAACAGAATAGTACAAAATAGAAAGAATAGAATATAGTACAGTAGGGTGGAGTAGAGAGAGTAAAGCAGAGAAGAGTAGAGCAGAGTAGAATTGAGTCAAATAGTGCAGGACATAGCTGAATAGAGCCCATTCTGGCCGAATCGAGTCACATGGAAACAAAACGAGATGAATCACACCGAATTGCTTCGAATCGCATCCAATCGAATAGATTAGAGTAACGTAGGGTAGAGTAGAACAGAATAGAGTAGAATAGCATAGAATGGAGAAGAGTGGAGTCAAATGGAGTCGAACAGAGACAAATAGAGTAGAAAAGAGTCGAATCGAGCCAAATAGGGCCGAATAAGGCTGAACCGAGTGGAAACGAGCTGAATTGAAGCGATTCGAGCCAAATCGAGCTGAATCGAGCCGACTCAAGCATGATGGTGTCCAGTCGCATCGAAATGCTTTGAATCGAACCAAATGGAAGAGATTAGAACAGGTTAGGGTAGTTTATGATAGGAAGACTAGGGTAGATGCAAGTAGACTACATTAGAGTAGACAAGAGAAGGCTAGAGTAGAAGCCTAGACTAGTAAGCTGGACTAGTCAGCTAGACTAGTGGCATAGAGCAGTAGCCTAGACAACTAGTCTTGAATAGTACCCTAAGTCAGTAATCTGAACGAGTACCCTTGCCTTAACTAGTAGTCCTAACAAGTACCCTTGCCTTAAGCAGTAGTCTTCACTAGTACCCTTGCCTTCACTAGTAGTATGTCCTTAACAAGTAGCCTGAACGGGTACCCTTGCCTTAACCAGTACCCTCAACAAGTACCCACGCCTTAACTAGTAGCCTGGCCTTAACTAGTAGCCTGGCCTTAACTAGTAGCCTGAACTAGTACACTTGCCTTAAGGAGTACCCTTGCCCGAACTACTCCCCTTAATTAGGACCCTTATTGAGTAACCCTAAGTAGTAGAGTATGGTACGGTGGGGTAGCATAGGGTAGGGAAGCCTACGGTGGAACAGAGAAAATAGAAGGAAATAGAATAGAACAGCATAGGTCAGGGTAGGTTAGCTTAGTGCAGGGTATGGTAGAGTAGCATAGGATGGAATAGAGAAAATAGAAAAGGAGACTAGAAAAGAGCAGACTAGATTAGGATAGGGTAGGGTGGGGGAGGGTTGTGTAGAATACAGTAGTGTAGAACGGAATAGAATGGTGTGGAATGGAGTCGAATGGATTCGAACAGAGATGAATAGAGTAGAAAAGAGTTGAATAGAGCCGGATAACGCTGAATAGGACCAAATATGGCCGAAATGAGCCGAATCGAGTCGAGTCGACCAGATTCGGGATGAATGGAGCCTAGTGGAGCTGAAATTAGCCAATTAGAGACAAACTGAACCCAGCAAAATCGAGCCAAAACACACTTAATTGCATCCTATTGCATCGGATCTCGTCGAATTCCATCAAATCCCACCAAACCGCATCAAATCTCGCGGAATCTCACCGAATCCCGTCGAATTGTCTCAAATCGGGTCGAATGGTGTCCAACTGAATGGAATTGAATTAAATTGAATAGATTAGAGTAGTGTAGGTTAGGCTGGGATTCAGTAGGGAAGGGCACAGAAGAATAGAATAGAGTAGAACAGAAGAGAATACCAAGAGTAGAATGGAGTAGAGTTGAGTAGAGTGGAATAGTCAGAGTCGGGTAGTGCAGAATATAGATGAATAGATCCAATTCAAGCCGATTCGATTCGAATGGAGAGGAAAGGGAACAAATCGTGATGAATCGAATTGATTAGAATAGATTAGAGTAGAGTAGGGTAGAACAGAATAGAATAGAGTAGAAAAGAGTAGAATGGTGTGGAATGGAGTTGAATGGAGCCAAATAGAGACAAATAAAGTAGAAAGGGCTGAGTAGAGCTGAACAGGGCTGAATAAGGTTCACTCGAGCCTAATTATGCTGAATTGAGCAGAATCGAGACGAATTGACCCAATTCAAGCCAAATAGAGCTAAATCGAGCCGATTCAAGCCTAATCACATGGAATCGCGTCGAAATGCGTTGAATCGAATAGATTAGTGTAGAGGAGGGTACGGCAGGAGAGGCTAGACTACAACACAACAGAACACAATAGAAAGAAGAGAATAGAATTAAGTAGAGTCGGGTCCAGTAGAATAGAGTCAAATCGAGTTGACGAGAGCTGAAAAGAGCCAAACAGAGCTGAATACAGCCGAATTGACCAAATTCAAGGTGAATCGAGATGAATCATGTCCAGTCGTTTGAAATGTGTCAAATCGAATCAAATGGATTAGTGTGGGGAAGGTAAGGTTAGGGTAGTGTAGAGAAGAATAGAATAGAGTAGAATAGAACAGAACAGAAAGAATCGAGTAGACTAGAGTCACATAGAGTCGAATACTGCCAAAAAGAGCCGAATAGAGTGGAAAAGAGCTGAATAGAACCGAATCGAGTTTAATGGAGGAGAAAGGAGATGAATCGAGCCGATATGAGCCGAGTCAGGTCGAATTCCGTTCAAGTGTGTCGAATAGCATAGAACAGATTACAGTAGGCTATGTTAGGGTAAGGTAGGGTAGAATAGAGTGCAGTAGAACAGAACAGAAGAGAAGAGAACACAACTGAAAGAATAGAATAGGGTCGAGACGAGCAGAGTATAGAAGAGTAGAGTAGAGTAGAGTCGAATATTGCCGAATAGAGCCAAAGACAGCCAAATAGAGCCCAAAAGAGCTAAATCGATAGAAACCAAGACAAATCACGCCGAATCCCGTGGAATCGTGCTCTATCGCGTCGAATCCCGTCGAATTGCATTGAATCTGATCAGTTCCAATCCAATCCAATCCATTAGAATAGACTAGAGTAGGGTAGAGTCCAATACAATACAGTAGAGAATAGTTTAGGATGGAGTAGAATGGTGTAGCATGGAGTCGAGTGGAGTCGAAAAGAGATAATAGAGTTGAGTAGAGTCTAACAGAGTCGAATAGAGCCTATTCGAGCTGACTAGAGCCGAATGGAGCCGATTAGAGCTGAATCGAACCGATTTGAGCCGATTGGGGATGAATGGAGTGGAAAGGAGCCGATTTGAGCCGAATCGCATCGAGATGCGTGGAATCGAATCCAGTAGAATAGATTAGATTAGGGTAGGATGGAATAGAGTAGACTTGAACACAGTAGAAGAGAATGGAAAGAATACAATAGAATAGAGTAGAAAAGGGTAGAGCAGAGCAGAATAGTGTAGAGTAGAATAGAGTAGAGTAGAACAGAGTTGAATCAAGCTGAATGGAGATGAAACGAGACAAATCGCGTCGGATGGCGTCGAATCCCTTCGAATCAATTACAGTAGGGTATAGTAGAATAGCGTAGAATGGAGTGGAATGGTGTGCAATGGAATCGAGTAGAGTAGAAAAGAGCTGAAGAGAGCCGAAGAGGGCCGAAGAGGGCCAAATCGAGCTGAATTGAGCGAAATCGAGCCGAATCCAGTGAATCGAGCCTAATGGAGCCGAATCGAGCCTAATCAAGCCGAATGGACACTATTCGAGACAAATGGAGCTGAATGGACATGAATCACACCGATTCGGCCCCTAGTCACGTCAAAATTTGTTGAATTCAATTGAATAGACTAGAGTAGGGGAGGTTCGGGTAGGCTAGGGTAGGGTAGAATGGAGTAGAATAGAATAAAGCAGAACAGAACACAACAAAATAGAACAGAACAACACAGAACGAATACAGAAACGAGGAGGCTAGAGTAGAGTAGAGGGGAATAGAGTAGAGTAGAATAGATTCGAACAGAGCCAAATCGAGCTGAATCGCGTCGAAATGGGTTGAATCAAATCCAATCAAATGGATTACAGTACCTTAGAGTTGGGTAGCGTAGGGTAGGGTAGAATAGAGTAGACTAGTACAGAACAGAGTAGAAACAATACAATAGAATAGAGAAGATTAGACTACAGTAGAATAGAGCTGAATAGAGCCAAATGCAGATGAAACGAGAGGACTCGTGTAGAGGCACTTAGAGTAAATTAGAGTGGTGTTGGGTAGGGTAGAGCAGAATAGAGTAGAATAGTGTAGAACAGTGTGGAATGAATAGAATGGACTAGAATGGAGTCAAATAGAAACGAACAGAGTAGAAAAGAGTCGAATAGAGCAGAATAGGGCCGAAGAACGCCAAATCGAGCAGATTCGAAGCGATTCGAGCCAAAACAAGCTGAATGGAGCCCAACTGAGCCGAATAGAGCCAAATCGAGCCGAATCGAGCCGATTCAAGCTTCATCGCCTCGAATCGCGTTCAATGCGTCAAATCCAATCGAGACGTATAGATTAGAGAAGGGGAGGGGAGGGCAGGGGAGGGTAGAATAGAACAGAGTAGAGTGGAATAGAAGAGATTAGAACAGAATAGAAGGAATAGAATCGAGTAGAATAGAGTGGAAAAGAGTAGAGTCGAATACAGTCGAATAGAGCCGACTAAGCTGAATAGAGACGAATGGAGCTGAATACAGCCGAAAAGAGCTGTATACTGCCGAATCACACCTAATCGAGCGGAATCAAGCAGAATCGCACTGACTGTCACCGAACAGCGTCGAATCGAATCAGGTCGAATCGAGTCGAGCCACATCGTTTTGAATCAAACAAGGTCAAATCGCTTCATATCGTGTCGAATCCCATGGAATCACGTCGAATAACTTCGAATCGTGTGAAACCTCAGAGAATCCTACTGAATCACGTCGAGTCGCATGGAATCTCATCAAATCCCTTCGGATCTTGCCGAATCCAGTCAAGTCACATCAAATCGCTTTGCACGGAATCGAATTGAATCCAATAGATTAAAGTAGGCTAGGTTCGGGTGGGGTGCCGTAGGGTCGGGTAGGGTAGAATAGAATAGAGTACAACAGAGTAGGAGAGAACAGAACAGAAAGAATACAACAGAACAGAATAGAGTCAAAGAGAGAGAACATAGCCGAATTGAGCCGAGTGGAGACAAAACGAGACGAATCACGTCCGGTTGCTTCGAATCGCGTCAAATCAAATCGAATCGATTAGAAGAGATGAGGGTAGGGAAGGGTAGAATAGAATAGAGGAAAATAGTGAAGAATGGTGTGGAATGGAATAGAATGGAATTGAACGGAGTCCAATAAAGACGGATAGATATGAATAGAGTACAAAAGAGTCTAATAGAGCAGAATAGGGCCGGATAGGGCCAAATAAGGCCTAATTGAGCAGAATCCAGCAGAATCGATGGAATTCGAGCCTAATCGAGCCGAATGGAGTGAAATGGAGTCAAGTCGAGCCGAATAGAGCCGATGCGAACTGAATCGAGCTGATTCAAGCCTAATCGCGTCAAATCGCGTGGAAATACGTCACATCGAATCTAATCAAATAGATTAGGGGAGGGGCGGGTGGGTAGAATAGAACAGAATAGTACAGAATAGAAAGACTAGAATATAGTACAGTAGGGTAGAGTAGAGAGAGTAAAGCAGAGAAGAGTAGAGCAGAGTAGAATTGAGTCAAATAGTGCAGGATATAGCTGAAGAGAGCCAATTCTGGCCGAATCGAGTCACATGGAAACAAAACGAGATGAATCACACCGAATTGCTTCGAATCGCATCCAATCGAATAGATTAGAGTAACGTAGGGTAGAGTAGAACAGAATAGAGTAGAATAGCGTAGAATGGAGAAGAGTGGAGTCAAATGGAGTCGAACAGAGACAAATAGAGTAGAAAAGAGTCGAATCGAGCCAAATAGGGCCGAATAAGGCTGAACCGAGTGGAAACGAGCTGAATTGAAGCGATTCGAGCCAAATCGAGCTGAATCGAGCCGACTCAAGCATGATGGTGTCCAGTCGCATCGAAATGCTTTGAATCGAACCAAATGGAAGAGATTAGAACAGGTTAGGGTAGTTTATGATAGGAAGACTAGGGTAGATGCAAGTAGACTACATTAGAGTAGACAAGAGAAGGCTAGAGTAGAAGCCTAGACTAGTAAGCTGGACTAGTCAGCTAGACTAGTGGCATAGAGCAGTAGCCTAGACAACTAGTCTTGAATAGTACCCTAAGTCAGTAATCTGAACGAGTACCCTTGCCTTAACTAGTAGTCCTAACAAGTACCCTTGCCTTAAGCAGTAGTCTTCACTAGTACCCTTGCCTTCACTAGTAGTATGTCCTTAACAAGTAGCCTGAACGGGTACCCTTGTCTTAACCAGTACCCTCAACAAGTACCCACGCCTTAACTAGTAGCCTGGCCTTAACTAGTAGCCTGGCCTTAACTAGTAGCCTGAACTAGTACACTTGCCTTAAGGAGTACCCTTGCCCGAACTACTCCCCTTAATTAGGACCCTTATTGAGTAACCCTAAGTAGTAGAGTATGGTACGGTGGGGTAGCATAGGGTAGGGAAGCCTACGGTGGAACAGAGAAAATAGAAGGAAATAGAATAGAACAGCATAGGTCAGGGTAGGTTAGCTTAGTGCAGGGTATGGTAGAGTAGCATAGGATGGAATAGAGAAAATAGAAAAGGAGACTAGAAAAGAGCAGACTAGATTAGGATAGGGTAGGGTGGGGGAGGGTTGTGTAGAATACAGTAGTGTAGAACGGAATAGAATGGTGTGGAATGGAGTCGAATGGATTCGAACAGAGATGAATAGAGTAGAAAAGAGTTGAATAGAGCCGGATAACGCCCAATAGGACCAAATATGGCCGAAATGAGCCGAATCGAGTCGAGTCGACCAGATTCGGGATGAATGGAGCCTAGTGGAGCTGAAATGAGCCAATTAGAGACAAACTGAACCCAGCAAAATCGAGCCAAAACACACTTAATTGCATCCTATTGCATCGGATCTCGTCGAATTCCATCAAATCCCACCAAACCGCATCAAATCTCGCGGAATCTCACCGAATCCCGTCGAATTGTCTCAAATCGGGTCGAATGGTGTCCAACTGAATGGAATTGAATTAAATTGAATAGATTAGAGTAGTGTAGGTTAGGCTGGGATTCAGTAGGGAAGGGCACAGAAGAATAGAATAGAGTAGAACAGAAGAGAATACCAAGAGTAGAATGGAGTAGAGTTGAGTAGAGTGGAATAGTCAGAGTCGGGTCGTGCAGAATATAGATGAATAGATCCAATTCAAGCCGAATCGATTCGAATGGAGAGGAAAGGGAACAAATCGTGATGAATCGAATCGATTCGAATAGATTAGAGTAGGGTAGGGTAGAACAGAATAGAATAGAGTAGAAAAGAGTAGAATGGTGTGGAATGGAGTTGAATGGAGCCAAATAGAGACAAATAAAGTAGAAAGGGCTGAGTAGAGCTGAACAGGGCTGAATAAGGTTCACTCGAGCCTAATTATGCTGAATTGAGCAGAATCGAGACGAATTGACCCAATTCAAGCCAAATAGAGCTAAATCGAGCCGATTCAAGCCTAATCACATGGAATCGCGTCGAAATGCGTTGAATCGAATAGATTAGTGTAGAGGAGGGTACGGCCGGAGAGGCTAGACTACAACACAACAGAACACAATAGAAAGAAGAGAATAGAATTAAGTAGAGTCGGGTCCAGTAGAATAGAGTCAAATCGAGTTGACGAGAGCTGAAAAGAGCCAAACAGAGCTGAATACAGCCGAATTGACCAAATTCAAGGTGAATCGAGATGAATCATGTCCAGTCGTTTGAAATGTGTCGAATCGAATCAAATGGATTAGTGTGGGGAAGGTAAGGTTAGGGTAGGGTAGAGAAGACTAGAATAGAGTAGAATAGAACAGAACAGAAAGAATCGAGTAGACTAGAGTCACATAGAGTCGAATACTGCCAAAAAGAGCCGAATAGAGTGGAAAAGAGCTGAATAGAACCGAATCGAGTTTAATGGAGGAGAAAGGAGATGAATCGAGCCGATATGAGCCGAATCAGGTCGAATTCCGTTCAAGTGTGTCGAATAGCATAGAACAGATTACAGTAGGCTAAGTTAGGGTAGGGTAGGGTAGAATAGAGTGCAGTAGAACAGAACAGAAGAGAAGAGAACACAACTGAAAGAATAGAATAGGGTCGAGACGAGCAGAGTATAGAAGAGTAGAGTAGAGTAGAGTCGAATATTGCCGAATAGAGCCAAAGACAGCCAAATAGAGCCCAAAAGAGCTAAATCGATAGAAACCAAGACAAATCACGCCGAATCCCGTGGAATCGTGCTCTATCGCGTCGAATCCCGTCGAATTGCATTGAAACTGATCAGTTCCAATCCAATCCAATCCATTAGAATAGACTAGAGTAGGGTAGAGTCCAATACAATACAGTAGAGAATAGTTTAGGATGGAGTAGAATGGTGTAGCATGGAGTCGAGTGGAGTCGAAAAGAGATAATAGAGTTGAGTAGAGTCTAACAGAGTCGAATAGAGCCTATTCGAGCTGACTAGAGCCGAATGGAGCCGATTAGAGCCGATTGGGGATGAATGGAGTGGAAAGGAGCCGATTTGAGCCGAATCGCATCGAGATGCGTGGAATCGAATCCAGTAGAATAGATTAGATTAGGGTAGGATGGAATAGAGTAGACTTGAACACAGTAGAAGAGAATGGAAAGAATACAATAGAATAGAGTAGAAAAGGGTAGAGCAGAGCAGAATAGTGTAGAGTAGAGTAGAACAGAGTTGAATCAAGCTGAATGGAGATGAAACGAGACAAATCGCGTCGGATGGCGTCGAATCCCTTCGAATCAATTACAGTAGGGTATAGTAGAATAGCGTAGAATGGAGTGGAATGGTGTGCAATGGAATCGAGTAGAGTAGAAAAGAGCTGAAGAGAGCCGAATAGGGCCAAAGAGGGCCAAATCGAGCTGAATTGAGCGAAATCGAGCCGAATCCAGTGAATCGAGCCTAATGGAGCCGAATCGAGCCTAATCAAGCCGAATCGACACTATTCGAGACAAATGGAGCTGAATGGACATGAATCACACCGATTCGGCCCCTAGTCACGTCAAAATTTGTTGAATTCAATTGAATAGACTAGAGTAGGGGAGGTTCGGGTAGGCTAGGGTAGGGTAGAATGGAGTAGAATAGAATAAAACAGAACAGAACACAACAAAATAGAACAGAACAACACAGAACGAATACAGAAAAGAGTAGGCTACAGTAGAGTAGAGGGGAATAGAGTAGAGTAGAATAGATTCGAAAAGAGCCAAATCGAGCTGAATCGCGTCGAAATGCGTTGAATCAAATCCAATCAAATGGATTACAGTACCTTAGAGTTGGGTAGCGTAGGGTAGGGTAGAATAGAGTAGACTAGTACAGAACAGAGTAGAAACAATACAATAGAATAGAGAAGATTAGACTACAGTAGAATAGAGCTGAATAGAGCCAAATGCAGACGAAACGAGAGGACTCGTGTAGAGGCACTTAGAGTAAATTAGAGTGGTGTTGGGTAGGGTAGAGCAGAATAGAGTAGAATAGTGTAGAACAGTGTGGAATGAATAGAATGGAGTAGAATGGAGTCAAATAGAAACGAACAGAGTAGAAAAGAGTCGAATAGAGCAGAATAGGGCCGAAGAACGCCAAATCGAGCAGATTCGAAGCGATTCGAGCCAAAACAAGCTGAATGGAGCCTAACTGAGCCGAATAGAGCCAAATCGAGCCGAATCGAGCCGATTCAAGCTTCATCGCCTCGAATCGCGTTCAATGCGTCAAATCCAATCGAGACGTATAGATTAGAGAAGGGGAGGGGAGGGCAGGGGAGGGTAGAATAGAACAGAGTAGAGTGGAATAGAAGAGATTAGAACAGAATAGAAGGAATAGAATCGAGTAGAATAGAGTGGAAAAGAGTAGAGTCGAATACAGTCGAATAGAGCCGACTAAGCTGAATAGAGACGAATGGAGCTGAATACAGCCGAAAAGAGCTGTATACTGCCGAATCACACCTAATCGAGCGGAATCAAGCAGAATCGCACTGACTGTCACCGAACAGCGTCGAATCGAATCAGGTCGAATCGAGTCGAGCCACATCGTTTTGAATCAAACAAGGTCAAATCGCTTCATATCGTGTCGAATCCCATGGAATCACGTCGAATAACTTCGAATCGTGTGAAACCTCAGAGAATCCTACTGATCACGTCGAGTCGCATGGAATCTCATCAAATCCCTTCGGATCTTGCCGAATCCAGTCAAGTCACATCAAATCGCTTTGCACGGAATCGAATTGAATCCAATAGATTAAAGTAGGCTAGGTTCGGGTGGGGTGCCGTAGGGTCGGGTAGGGTAGAATAGAATAGAGTACAACAGAGTAGGAGAGAACAGAACAGAACAGAAAGAATACAACAGAACAGAATAGAGTCAAAGAGAGAGAACATAGCCGAATTGAGCTGAGTGGAGACAAAACGAGACGAATCACGTCCGGTTGCTTCGAATCGCGTCAAATCAAATCGAATCGATTAGAAGAGATGAGGGTAGGGAAGGGTAGAATAGAATAGAGGAAAATAGTGAAGAATGGTGTGGAATGGAATAGAATGGAATTGAACGGAGTCCAATAAAGACGGATAGATATGAATAGAGTACAAAAGAGTCTAATAGAGCAGAATAGGGCCGGATAGGGCCAAATAAGGCCTAATTGAGCAGAATCCAGCAGAATCGATGGAATTCGAGCCTAATCGAGCCGAATGGAGTGAAATGGAGTCAAGTCGAGCCGAATAGAGCCGATGCGAACTGAATCGAGCTGATTCAAGCCTAATCGCGTCAAATCGCGTGGAAATACGTCACATCGAATCTAATCAAATAGATTAGGGGAGGGGCGGGTGGGTAGAATAGAACAGAATAGTACAGAATAGAAAGAATAGAATATAGTACAGTAGGGTAGAGTAGAGAGAGTAAAGCAGAGAAGAGTAGAGCAGAGTAGAATTGAGTCAAATAGAGTCAAATAGTGCAGGATATAGCTGAAGAGAGCCAATTCTGGCCGAATCGAGTCACATGGAAACAAAACGAGATGAATCACACCGAATTGCTTCGAATCGCATCCAATCGAATAGATTAGAGTAACGTAGGGTAGAGTAGAACAGAATAGAGTAGAATAGCGTAGAATGGAGAAGAGTGGAGTCAAATGGAGTCGAACAGAGACAAATAGAGTAGAAAAGAGTCGAATCGAGCCAAATAGGGCCGAATAAGGCTGAACCGAGTGGAAACGAGCTGAATTGAAGCGATTCGAGCCAAATCGAGCTGAATCGAGCCGACTCAAGCATGATGGTGTCCAGTCGCATCGAAATGCTTTGAATCGAACCAAATGGAAGAGATTAGAACAGGTTAGGGTAGTTTATGATAGGAAGACTAGGGTAGATGCAAGTAGACTACATTAGAGTAGACAAGAGAAGGCTAGAGTAGAAGCCTAGACTAGTAAGCTGGACTAGTCAGCTAGACTAGTGGCATAGAGCAGTAGCCTAGACAACTAGTCTTGAATAGTACCCTCAGTCAGTAATCTGAACGAGTACCCTTGCCTTAACTAGTAGTCCTAACAAGTACCCTTGCCTTAACCAGTAGTCTTCACTAGTACCCTTGCCTTCACTAGTAGTATGTCCTTAACAAGTAGCCTGAACGGGTACCCTTGCCTTAACCAGTACCCTCAACAAGTACCCACGCCTTAACTAGTAGCCTGGCCTTAACTAGTAGCCTGGCCTTAACTAGTAGCCTGAACTAGTACACTTGCCTTAAGGAGTACCCTTGCCCGAACTACTCCCCTTAATTAGGACCCTTATTGAGTAACCCTAAGTAGTAGAGTATGGTACGGTGGGGTAGCATAGGGTAGGGAAGCCTACGGTGGAACAGAGAAAATAGAAGGAAATAGAATAGAACAGCATAGGTCAGGGTAGGTTAGCTTAGTGCAGGGTATGGTAGAGTAGCATAGGATGGAATAGAGAAAATAGAAAAGGAGACTAGAAAAGAGCAGACTAGATTAGGATAGGGTAGGGTGGGGGAGGGTTGTGTAGAATACAGTAGTGTAGAACGGAATAGAATGGTGTGGAATGGAGTTGAATGGATTCGAACAGAGATGAATAGAGTAGAAAAGAGTTGAATAGAGCCGAATAACGCCGAATAGGACCAAATATGGCCGAAATGAGCCGAATCGAGTCGAGTCCACCAGATTCGGGATGAATGGAGCCTAGTGGAGCTGAAATGAGCCAATTAGAGACAAACTGAACCCAGCAAAATCGAGCCAAAACACACTTAATTGCATCCTATTGCATCGGATCTCGTCGAATTCCATCAAATCCCACCAAACCGCATCAAATCTCGCGGAATCTCACCGAATCCCGTCGAATTGTCTCAAATCGGGTCGAATGGTGTCCAAATGAATGGAATTGAATTAAATTGAATAGATTAGAGTAGTGTAGGTTAGGCTGGGATTCAGTAGGGAAGGGCACAGAAGAATAGAATAGAGTAGAACAGAAGAGAATACCAAGAGTAGAATGGAGTAGAGCTGAGTAGAGTGGAATAGTCAGAGTCGGGTAGTGCAGAATATAGATGAATAGATCCAATTCAAGCCGAATCGATTCGAATGGAGAGGAAAGGGAACAAATCGTGATGAATCGAATTGATTAGAATAGATTAGAGTAGGGTAGGGTAGAACAGAATAGAATAGAGTAGAAAAGAGTAGAATGGTGTGGAATGGAGTTGAATGGAGCCAAATAGAGACAAATAAAGTAGAAAGGGCTGAGTAGAGCTGAACAGGGCTGAATAAGGTTCACTCGAGCCTAATTATGCTGAATTGAGCAGAATCGAGACGAATTGACCCAATTCAAGCCAAATAGAGCTAAATCGAGCCGATTCAAGCCTAATCACATGGAATCGCGTCGAAATGCGTTGAATCGAATAGATTAGTGTAGAGGAGGGTACGGCCGGAGAGGCTAGACTACAACACAACAGAACACAATAGAAAGAAGAGAATAGAATTAAGTAGAGTCGGGTCCAGTAGAATAGAGTCAAATCGAGTTGACGAGAGCTGAAAAGAGCCAAACAGAGCTGAATACAGCCGAATTGACCAAATTCAAGGTGAATCGAGATGAATCATGTCCAGTCGTTTGAAATGTGTCGAATCGAATCAAATGGATTAGTGTGGGGAAGGTAAGGTTCGGGGAGGGTAGAGAAGACTAGAATAGAGTAGAATAGAACAGAACAGAAAGAATCGAGTAGACTAGAGTCACATAGAGTCGAATACTGCCAAAAAGAGCCGAATAGAGTGGAAAAGAGCTGAATAGAACCGAATCGAGTTTAATGGAGGAGAAAGGAGATGAATCGAGCCGATATGAGCCGAATCAGGTCGAATTCCGTTCAAGTGTGTCGAATAGCATAGAACAGATTACAGTAGGCTAAGTTAGGGTAGGGTAGGGCAGAATAGAGTGCAGTAGAACAGAAGAGAAGAGAAGAGAACACAACTGAAAGAATAGAATAGGGTCGAGACGAGCAGAGTATAGAAGAGTAGAGTAGAGTAGAGTCGAATATTGCCGAATAGAGCCAAAGACAGCCAAATAGAGCCCAAAAGAGCTAAATCGATAGAAACCAAGACAAATCACGCCGAATCCCGTGGAATCGTGCTCTATCGCGTCGAATCCTGTCGAATTGCATTGAATCTGATCAGTTCCAATCCAATCCAATCCATTAGAATAGACTAGAGTAGGGTAGAGTCCAATACAATACAGTAGAGAATAGTTTAGGATGGAGTAGAATGGTGTGGCATGGAGTCGAGTGGAGTCGAAAAGAGATAATAGAGTTGAGTAGAGTCTAACAGAGTCGAATAGAGCCTATTCGAGCTGACTAGAGCCGAATGGAGCCGATTAGAGCTGAATCGAACCGATTTGAGCCGATTGGGGATGAATGGAGTGGAAAGGAGCCGATTTGAGCCGAATCGCATCGAGATGCGTGGAATCGAATCCAGTAGAATAGATTAGATTAGGGTAGGATGGAATAGAGTAGACTTGAACACAGTAGAAGAGAATGGAAAGAATACAATAGAATAGAGTAGAAAAGGGTAGAGCAGAGCAGAATAGTGTAGAGTAGAATAGAGTAGAGTAGAACAGAGTTGAATCAAGCTGAATGGAGATGAAACGAGACAAATCACGTCGGACGGCGTCGAATCCCTTCGAATCAATTACAGTAGGGTATAGTAGAATAGCGTAGAATGGAGTGGAATGGTGTGCAATGGAATCGAGTAGAGTAGAAAAGAGCTGAAGAGAGCCGAAGAGGGCCGAAGAGGGCCAAATCGAGCTGAATTGAGCGAAATCGAGCCGAATCCAGTGAATCGAGCCTAATGGAGCCGAATCGAGCCTAATCAAGCCGAATCGACACTATTCGAGACAAATGGAGCTGAATGGACATGAATCACACCGATTCGGCCCCTAGTCACGTCAAAATTTGTCGAATTCAGTGGAATAGACTAGAGTAGGGGAGGTTCGGGTAGGCTAGGGTAGGGTAGAATGGAGTAGAATAGAATAAAACAGAACAGAAGACAACAAAATAGAACAGAACAACACAGAACGAATACAGAAACGAGTAGGCTAGAGTAGAGTAGAGGGGAATAGAGTAGAGTAGAGTAGATTCAAACAGAGCCAAATCGAGCCGAATCGCGTCGAAATGGGTTGAATCAAATCCAATCAAATGGATTACAGTACCTTAGAGTTGGGTAGCGTAGGGTAGGGTAGAATAGAGTAGACTAGTACAGAACAGAGTAGAAACAATACAATAGAATAGAGAAGATTAGACTACAGTAGAATAGAGCTGAATAGAGCCAAATGCAGACGAAACGAGAGGACTCGTGTAGAGGCACTTAGAGTAAATTAGAGTGGTGTTGGGTAGGGTAGAGCAGAATAGAGTAGAATAGTGTAGAACAGTGTGGAATGAATAGAATGGAGTAGAATGGAGTCAAATAGAAACGAACAGAGTAGAAAAGAGTCGAATAGAGCAGAATAGGGCCGAAGAACGCCAAATCGAGCAGATTCGAAGCGATTCGAGCCAAAACAAGCTGAATGGAGCCTAACTGAGCCGAATAGAGCCAAATCGAGCCGAATCGAGCCGATTCAAGCTTCATCGCCTCGAATCGCGTTCAATGCGTCAAATCCAATCGAGACGTATAGATTAGAGAAGGGGAGGGGAGGGCAGGGGAGGGTAGAATAGAACAGAGTAGAGTGGAATAGAAGAGATTAGAACAGAATAGAAGGAATAGAATCGAGTAGAATAGAGTGGAAAAGAGTAGAGTCGAATACAGTCGAATAGAGCCGACTAAGCTGAATAGAGACGAATGGAGCTGAATACAGCCGAAAAGAGCTGTATACTGCCGAATCACACCTAATCGAGCGGAATCAAGCAGAATCGCACTGACTGTCACCGAACAGCGTCGAATCGAATCAGGTCGAATCGAGTCGAGCCACATCGTTTTGAATCAAACAAGGTCAAATCGCTTCATATCGTGTCGAATCCCATGGAATCACGTCGAATAACTTCGAATCGTGTGAAACCTCAGAGAATCCTACTGATCACGTCGAGTCGCATGGAATCTCATCAAATCCCTTCGGATCTTGCCGAATCCAGTCAAGTCACATCAAATCGCTTTGCACGGAATCGAATTGAATCCAATAGATTAAAGTAGGCTAGGTTCGGGTGGGGTGCCGTAGGGTCGGGTAGGGTAGAATAGAATAGAGTACAACAGAGTAGGAGAGAACAGAACAGAACAGAAAGAATACAACAGAACAGAATAGAGTCAAAGAGAGAGAACATAGCCGAATTGAGCTGAGTGGAGACAAAACGAGACGAATCACGTCCGGTTGCTTCGAATCGCGTCAAATCAAATCGAATCGATTAGAAGAGATGAGGGTAGGGAAGGGTAGAATAGAATAGAGGAAAATAGTGAAGAATGGTGTGGAATGGAATAGAATGGAATTGAACGGAGTCCAATAAAGACGGATAGATATGAATAGAGTACAAAAGAGTCTAATAGAGCAGAATAGGGCCGGATAGGGCCAAATAAGGCCTAATTGAGCAGAATCCAGCAGAATCGATGGAATTCGAGCCTAATCGAGCCGAATGGAGTGAAATGGAGTCAAGTCGAGCCGAATAGAGCCGATGCGAACTGAATCGAGCTGATTCAAGCCTAATCGCGTCAAATCGCGTGGAAATACGTCACATCGAATCTAATCAAATAGATTAGGGGAGGGGCGGGTGGGTAGAATAGAACAGAATAGTACAGAATAGAAAGAATAGAATATAGTACAGTAGGGTAGAGTAGAGAGAGTAAAGCAGAGAAGAGTAGAGCAGAGTAGAATTGAGTCAAATAGAGTCAAATAGTGCAGGATATAGCTGAAGAGAGCCAATTCTGGCCGAATCGAGTCACATGGAAACAAAACGAGATGAATCACACCGAATTGCTTCGAATCGCATCCAATCGAATAGATTAGAGTAACGTAGGGTAGAGTAGAACAGAATAGAGTAGAATAGCGTAGAATGGAGAAGAGTGGAGTCAAATGGAGTCGAACAGAGACAAATAGAGTAGAAAAGAGTCGAATCGAGCCAAATAGGGCCGAATAAGGCTGAACCGAGTGGAAACGAGCTGAATTGAAGCGATTCGAGCCAAATCGAGCTGAATCGAGCCGACTCAAGCATGATGGTGTCCAGTCGCATCGAAATGCTTTGAATCGAACCAAATGGAAGAGATTAGAACAGGTTAGGGTAGTTTATGATAGGAAGACTAGGGTAGATGCAAGTAGACTACATTAGAGTAGACAAGAGAAGGCTAGAGTAGAAGCCTAGACTAGTAAGCTGGACTAGTCAGCTAGACTAGTGGCATAGAGCAGTAGCCTAGACAACTAGTCTTGAATAGTACCCTCAGTCAGTAATCTGAACGAGTACCCTTGCCTTAACTAGTAGTCCTAACAAGTACCCTTGCCTTAACCAGTAGTCTTCACTAGTACCCTTGCCTTCACTAGTAGTATGTCCTTAACAAGTAGCCTGAACGGGTAGCCTTGCCTTAACCAGTACCCTCAACAAGTACCCACGCCTTAACTAGTAGCCTGGCCTTAACTAGTAGCCTGGCCTTAACTAGTAGCCTGAACTAGTACACTTGCCTTAAGGAGTACCCTTGCCCGAACTACTCCCCTTAATTAGGACCCTTATTGAGTAACCCTAAGTAGTAGAGTATGGTACGGTGGGGTAGCATAGGGTAGGGAAGCCTACGGTGGAACAGAGAAAATAGAAGGAAATAGAATAGAACAGCATAGGTCAGGGTAGGTTAGCTTAGTGCAGGGTATGGTAGAGTAGCATAGGATGGAATAGAGAAAATAGAAAAGGAGACTAGAAAAGAGCAGACTAGATTAGGATAGGGTAGGGTGGGGGAGGGTTGTGTAGAATACAGTAGTGTAGAACGGAATAGAATGGTGTGGAATGGAGTTGAATGGATTCGAACAGAGATGAATAGAGTAGAAAAGAGTTGAATAGAGCCGAATAACGCCGAATAGGACCAAATATGGCCGAAATGAGCCGAATCGAGTCGAGTCCACCAGATTCGGGATGAATGGAGCCTAGTGGAGCTGAAATGAGCCAATTAGAGACAAACTGAACCCAGCAAAATCGAGCCAAAACACACTTAATTGCATCCTATTGCATCGGATCTCGTCGAATTCCATCAAATCCCACCAAACCGCATCAAATCTCGCGGAATCTCACCGAATCCCGTCGAATTGTCTCAAATCGGGTCGAATGGTGTCCAAATGAATGGAATTGAATTAAATTGAATAGATTAGAGTAGTGTAGGTTAGGCTGGGATTCAGTAGGGAAGGGCACAGAAGAATAGAATAGAGTAGAACAGAAGAGAATACCAAGAGTAGAATGGAGTAGAGCTGAGTAGAGTGGAATAGTCAGAGTCGGGTAGTGCAGAATATAGATGAATAGATCCAATTCAAGCCGAATCGATTCGAATGGAGAGGAAAGGGAACAAATCGTGATGAATTGAATCGATTCGAATAGATTAGGGTAGGGTAGAACAGAATAGAATAGAGTAGAAAAGAGTAGAATGGTGTGGAATGGAGTTGAATGGAGCCAAATAGAGACAAATAAAGTAGAAAGGGCTGAGTAGAGCTGAACAGGGCTGAATAAGGTTCACTCGAGCCTAATTATGCTGAATTGAGCAGAATCGAGACGAATTGACCCAATTCAAGCCAAATAGAGCTAAATCGAGCCGATTCAAGCCTAATCACATGGAATCGCGTCGAAATGCGTTGAATCGAATAGATTAGTGTAGAGGAGGGTACGGCCGGAGAGGCTAGACTACAACACAACAGAACACAATAGAAAGAAGAGAATAGAATTAAGTAGAGTCGGGTCCAGTAGAATAGAGTCAAATCGAGTTGACGAGAGCTGAAAAGAGCCAAACAGAGCTGAATACAGCCGAATTGACCAAATTCAAGGTGAATCGAGATGAATCATGTCCAGTCGTTTGAAATGTGTCGAATCGAATCAAATGGATTAGTGTGGGGAAGGTAAGGTTCGGGGAGGGTAGAGAAGACTAGAATAGAGTAGAATAGAACAGAACAGAAAGAATCGAGTAGACTAGAGTCACATAGAGTCGAATACTGCCAAAAAGAGCCGAATAGAGTGGAAAAGAGCTGAATAGAACCGAATCGAGTTTAATGGAGGAGAAAGGAGATGAATCGAGCCGATATGAGCCGAATCAGGTCGAATTCCGTTCAAGTGTGTCGAATAGCATAGAACAGATTACAGTAGGCTAAGTTAGGGTAGGGTAGGGCAGAATAGAGTGCAGTAGAACAGAAGAGAAGAGAAGAGAACACAACTGAAAGAATAGAATAGGGTCGAGACGAGCAGAGTATAGAAGAGTAGAGTAGAGTAGAGTCGAATATTGCCGAATAGAGCCAAAGACAGCCAAATAGAGCCCAAAAGAGCTAAATCGATAGAAACCAAGACAAATCACGCCGAATCCCGTGGAATCGTGCTCTATCGCGTCGAATCCCGTCGAATTGCATTGAATCTGATCAGTTCCAATCCAATCCAATCCATTAGAATAGACTAGAGTAGTGTAGAGTCCAGTACAATACAGTAGAGAATAGTTTAGGATGGAGTAGAATGGTGTGGCATGGAGTCGAGTGGAGTCGAAAAGAGATAATAGAGTTGAGTAGAGTCTAACAGAGTCGAATAGAGCCTATTCGAGCTGACTAGAGCCGAATGGAGCCGATTAGAGCTGAATCGAACCGATTTGAGCCGATTGGGGATGAATGGAGTGGAAAGGAGCCGATTTGAGCCGAATCGCATCGAGATGCGTGGAATCGAATCCAGTAGAATAGATTAGATTAGGGTAGGATGGAATAGAGTAGACTTGAACACAGTAGAAGAGAATGGAAAGAATACAATAGAATAGAGTAGAAAAGGGTAGAGCAGAGCAGAATAGTGTAGAGTAGAATAGAGTAGAGTAGAACAGAGTTGAATCAAGCTGAATGGAGATGAAACGAGACAAATCGCGTCGGACGGCGTCGAATCCCTTCGAATCAATTACAGTAGGGTATAGTAGAATAGCGTAGAATGGAGTGGAATGGTGTGCAATGGAATCGAGTAGAGTAGAAAAGAGCTGAAGAGAGCCGAAGAGGGCCGAAGAGGGCCAAATCGAGCTGAATTGAGCGAAATCGAGCCGAATCCAGTGAATCGAGCCTAATGGAGCCGAATCGAGCCTAATCAAGCCGAATCGACACTATTCGAGACAAATGGAGCTGAATGGACATGAATCACACCGATTCGGCCCCTAGTCACGTCAAAATTTGTCGAATTCAATGGAATAGACTAGAGTAGGGGAGGTTCGGGTAGGCTAGGGTAGGGTAGAATGGAGTAGAATAGAATAAAACAGAACAGAAGACAACAAAATAGAACAGAACAACACAGAACGAATACAGAAACGAGTAGGCTAGAGTAGAGTAGAGGGGAATAGAGTAGAGTAGAGTAGATTCAAACAGAGCCAAATCGAGCCGAATCGCGTCGAAATGGGTTGAATCAAATCCAATCAAATGGATTACAGTACCTTAGAGTTGGGTAGCGTAGGGTAGGGTAGAATAGAGTAGACTAGTACAGAACAGAGTAGAAACAATACAATAGAATAGAGAAGATTAGACTACAGTAGAATAGAGCTGAATAGAGCCAAATGCAGACGAAACGAGAGGACTCGTGTAGAGGCACTTAGAGTAAATTAGAGTGGTGTTGGGTAGGGTAGAGCAGAATAGAGTAGAATAGTGTAGAACAGTGTGGAATGAATAGAATGGAGTAGAATGGAGTCAAATAGAAACGAACAGAGTAGAAAAGAGTCGAATAGAGCAGAATAGGGCCGAAGAACGCCAAATCGAGCAGATTCGAAGCGATTCGAGCCAAAACAAGCTGAATGGAGCCTAACTGAGCCGAATAGAGCCAAATCGAGCCGAATCGAGCCGACTCAAGCTTCATCGCCTCGAATCGCGTTCAATGCGTCAAATCCAATCGAGACGTATAGATTAGAGAAGGGGAGGGGAGGGCAGGGGAGGGTAGAATAGAACAGAGTAGAGTGGAATAGAAGAGATTAGAACAGAATAGAAGGAATAGAATCGAGTAGAATAGAGTGGAAAAGAGTAGAGTCGAATACAGTCGAATAGAGCCGACTAAGCTGAATAGAGACGAATGGAGCTGAATACAGCCGAAAAGAGCTGTATACTGCCGAATCACACCTAATCGAGCGGAATCAAGCAGAATCGCACTGACTGTCACCGAACAGCGTCGAATCGAATCAGGTCGAATCGAGTCGAGCCACATCGTTTTGAATCAAACAAGGTCAAATCGCTTCATATCGTGTCGAATCCCATGGAATCACGTCGAATAACTTCGAATCGTGTGAAACCTCAGAGAATCCTACTGAATCACGTCGAGTCGCATGGAATCTCATCAAATCCCTTCGGATCTTGCCGAATCCAGTCAAGTCACATCAAATCGCTTTGCACGGAATCGAATTGAATCCAATAGATTAAAGTAGGCTAGGTTCGGGTGGGGTGCCGTAGGGTCGGGTAGGGTAGAATAGAATAGAGTACAACAGAGTAGGAGAGAACAGAACAGAACAGAAAGAATACAACAGAACAGAATAGAGTCAAAGAGAGAGAACATAGCCGAATTGAGCCGCGTGGAGACAAAACGAGACGAATCACGTCCGGTTGCTTCGAATCGCGTCAAATCAAATCGAATCGATTAGAAGAGATGAGGGTAGGGAAGGGTAGAATAGAATAGAGGAAAATAGTGAAGAATGGTGTGGAATGGAATAGAATGGAATTGAACGGAGTCCAATAAAGACGGATAGATATGAATAGAGTACAAAAGAGTCTAATAGAGCAGAATAGGGCCGGATAGGGCCAAATAAGGCCTAATTGAGCAGAATCCAGCAGAATCGATGGAATTCGAGCCTAATCGAGCCGAATGGAGTGAAATGGAGTCAAGTCGAGCCGAATAGAGCCGATGCGAACTGAATCGAGCTGATTCAAGCCTAATCGCGTCAAATCGCGTGGAAATACGTCACATCGAATCTAATCAAATAGATTAGGGGAGGGGCGGGTGGGTAGAATAGAACAGAATAGTACAGAATAGAAAGAATAGAATATAGTACAGTAGGGTAGAGTAGAGAGAGTAAAGCAGAGAAGAGTAGAGCAGAGTAGAATTGAGTCAAATAGTGCAGGATATAGCTGAAGAGAGCCAATTCTGGCCGAATCGAGTCACATGGAAACAAAACGAGATGAATCACACCGAATTGCTTCGAATCGCATCCAATCGAATAGATTAGAGTAACGTAGGGTAGAGTAGAACAGAATAGAGTAGAATAGCGTAGAATGGAGAAGAGTGGAGTCAAATGGAGTCGAACAGAGACAAATAGAGTAGAAAAGAGTCGAATCGAGCCAAATAGGGCCGAATAAGGCTGAACCGAGTGGAAACGAGCTGAATTGAAGCGATTCGAGCCAAATCGAGCTGAATCGAGCCGACTCAAGCATGATGGTGTCCAGTCGCATCGAAATGCTTTGAATCGAACCAAATGGAAGAGATTAGAACAGGTTAGGGTAGTTTATGATAGGAAGACTAGGGTAGATGCAAGTAGACTACATTAGAGTAGACAAGAGAAGGCTAGAGTAGAAGCCTAGACTAGTAAGCTGGACTAGTCAGCTAGACTAGTGGCATAGAGCAGTAGCCTAGACAACTAGTCTTGAATAGTACCCTCAGTCAGTAATCTGAACGAGTACCCTTGCCTTAACTAGTAGTCCTAACAAGTACCCTTGCCTTAACCAGTAGTCTTCACTAGTACCCTTGCCTTCACTAGTAGTATGTCCTTAACAAGTAGCCTGAACGGGTAGCCTTGCCTTAACCAGTACCCTCAACAAGTACCCACGCCTTAACTAGTAGCCTGGCCTTAACTAGTAGCCTGGCCTTAACTAGTAGCCTGAACTAGTACACTTGCCTTAAGGAGTACCCTTGCCCGAACTACTCCCCTTAATTAGGACCCTTATTGAGTAACCCTAAGTAGTAGAGTATGGTACGGTGGGGTAGCATAGGGTAGGGAAGCCTACGGTGGAACAGAGAAAATAGAAGGAAATAGAATAGAACAGCATAGGTCAGGGTAGGTTAGCTTAGTGCAGGGTATGGTAGAGTAGCATAGGATGGAATAGAGAAAATAGAAAAGGAGACTAGAAAAGAGCAGACTAGATTAGGATAGGGTAGGGTGGGGGAGGGTTGTGTAGAATACAGTAGTGTAGAACGGAATAGAATGGTGTGGAATGGAGTTGAATGGATTCGAACAGAGATGAATAGAGTAGAAAAGAGTTGAATAGAGCCGAATAACGCCGAATAGGACCAAATATGGCCGAAATGAGCCGAATCGAGTCGAGTCCACCAGATTCGGGATGAATGGAGCCTAGTGGAGCTGAAATGAGCCAATTAGAGACAAACTGAACCCAGCAAAATCGAGCCAAAACACACTTAATTGCATCCTATTGCATCGGATCTCGTCGAATTCCATCAAATCCCACCAAACCGCATCAAATCTCGCGGAATCTCACCGAATCCCGTCGAATTGTCTCAAATCGGGTCGAATGGTGTCCAAATGAATGGAATTGAATTAAATTGAATAGATTAGAGTAGTGTAGGTTAGGCTGGGATTCAGTAGGGAAGGGCACAGAAGAATAGAATAGAGTAGAACAGAAGAGAATACCAAGAGTAGAATGGAGTAGAGCTGAGTAGAGTGGAATAGTCAGAGTCGGGTAGTGCAGAATATAGATGAATAGATCCAATTCAAGCCGAATCGATTCGAATGGAGAGGAAAGGGAACAAATCGTGATGAATCGAATCGATTCGAATAGATTAGAGTAGGGTAGGGTAGAACAGAATAGAATAGAGTAGAAAAGAGTAGAATGGTGTGGAATGGAGTTGAATGGAGCCAAATAGAGACAAATAAAGTAGAAAGGGCTGAGTAGAGCTGAACAGGGCTGAATAAGGTTCACTCGAGCCTAATTATGCTGAATTGAGCAGAATCGAGACGAATTGACCCAATTCAAGCCAAATAGAGCTAAATCGAGCCGATTCAAGCCTAATCACATGGAATCGCGTCGAAATGCGTTGAATCGAATAGATTAGTGTAGAGGAGGGTACGGCCGGAGAGGCTAGACTACAACACAACAGAACACAATAGAAAGAAGAGAATAGAATTAAGTAGAGTCGGGTCCAGTAGAATAGAGTCAAATCGAGTTGACGAGAGCTGAAAAGAGCCAAACAGAGCTGAATACAGCCGAATTGACCAAATTCAAGGTGAATCGAGATGAATCATGTCCAGTCGTTTGAAATGTGTCGAATCGAATCAAATGGATTAGTGTGGGGAAGGTAAGGTTCGGGGAGGGTAGAGAAGACTAGAATAGAGTAGAATAGAACAGAACAGAAAGAATCGAGTAGACTAGAGTCACATAGAGTCGAATACTGCCAAAAAGAGCCGAATAGAGTGGAAAAGAGCTGAATAGAACCGAATCGAGTTTAATGGAGGAGAAAGGAGATGAATCGAGCCGATATGAGCCGAATCAGGTCGAATTCCGTTCAAGTGTGTCGAATAGCATAGAACAGATTACAGTAGGCTAAGTTAGGGTAGGGTAGGGCAGAATAGAGTGCAGTAGAACAGAACAGAAGAGAAGAGAACACAACTGAAAGAATAGAATAGGGTCGAGACGAGCAGAGTATAGAAGAGTAGAGTAGAGTAGAGTCGAATATTGCCGAATAGAGCCAAAGACAGCCAAATAGAGCCCAAAAGAGCTAAATCGATAGAAACCAAGACAAATCACGCCGAATCCCGTGGAATCGTGCTCTATCGCGTCGAATCCCGTCGAATTGCATTGAATCTGATCAGTTCCAATCCAATCCAATCCATTAGAATAGACTAGAGTAGGGTAGAGTCCAATACAATACAGTAGAGAATAGTTTAGGATGGAGTAGAATGGTGTGGCATGGAGTCGAGTGGAGTCGAAAAGAGATAATAGAGTTGAGTAGAGTCTAACAGAGTCGAATAGAGCCTATTCGAGCTGACTAGAGCCGAATGGAGCCGATTAGAGCTGAATCGAACCGATTTGAGCCGATTGGGGATGAATGGAGTGGAAAGGAGCCGATTTGAGCCGAATCGCATCGAGATGCGTGGAATCGAATCCAGTAGAATAGATTAGATTAGGGTAGGATGGAATAGAGTAGACTTGAACACAGTAGAAGAGAATGGAAAGAATACAATAGAATAGAGTAGAAAAGGGTAGAGCAGAGCAGAATAGTGTAGAGTAGAATAGAGTAGAGTAGAACAGAGTTGAATCAAGCTGAATGGAGATGAAACGAGACAAATCGCGTCGGACGGCGTCGAATCCCTTCGAATCAATTACAGTAGGGTATAGTAGAATAGCGTAGAATGGAGTGGAATGGTGTGCAATGGAATCGAGTAGAGTAGAAAAGAGCTGAAGAGAGCCGAAGAGGGCCGAAGAGGGCCAAATCGAGCTGAATTGAGCGAAATCGAGCCGAATCCAGTGAATCGAGCCTAATGGAGCCGAATCGAGCCTAATCAAGCCGAATCGACACTATTCGAGACAAATGGAGCTGAATGGACATGAATCACACCGATTCGGCCCCTAGTCACGTCAAAATTTGTCGAATTCGATGGAATAGACTAGAGTAGGGGAGGTTCGGGTAGGCTAGGGTAGGGTAGAATGGAGTAGAATAGAATAAAACAGAACAGAAGACAACAAAATAGAACAGAACAACACAGAACGAATACAGAAACGAGTAGGCTAGAGTAGAGTAGAGGGGAATAGAGTAGAGTAGAGTAGATTCAAACAGAGCCAAATCGAGCCGAATCGCGTCGAAATGGGTTGAATCAAATCCAATCAAATGGATTACAGTACCTTAGAGTTGGGTAGCGTAGGGTAGGGTAGAATAGAGTAGACTAGTACAGAACAGAGTAGAAACAATACAATAGAATAGAGAAGATTAGACTACAGTAGAATAGAGCTGAATAGAGCCAAATGCAGACGAAACGAGAGGACTCGTGTAGAGGCACTTAGAGTAAATTAGAGTGGTGTTGGGTAGGGTAGAGCAGAATAGAGTAGAATAGTGTAGAACAGTGTGGAATGAATAGAATGGAGTAGAATGGAGTCAAATAGAAACGAACAGAGTAGAAAAGAGTCGAATAGAGCAGAATAGGGCCGAAGAACGCCAAATCGAGCAGATTCGAAGCGATTCGAGCCAAAACAAGCTGAATGGAGCCTAACTGAGCCGAATAGAGCCAAATCGAGCCGAATCGAGCCGACTCAAGCTTCATCGCCTCGAATCGCGTTCAATGCGTCAAATCCAATCGAGACGTATAGATTAGAGAAGGGGAGGGGAGGGCAGGGGAGGGTAGAATAGAACAGAGTAGAGTGGAATAGAAGAGATTAGAACAGAATAGAAGGAATAGAATCGAGTAGAATAGAGTGGAAAAGAGTAGAGTCGAATACAGTCGAATAGAGCCGACTAAGCTGAATAGAGACGAATGGAGCTGAATACAGCCGAAAAGAGCTGTATACTGCCGAATCACACCTAATCGAGCGGAATCAAGCAGAATCGCACTGACTGTCACCGAACAGCGTCGAATCGAATCAGGTCGAATCGAGTCGAGCCACATCGTTTTGAATCAAACAAGGTCAAATCGCTTCATATCGTGTCGAATCCCATGGAATCACGTCGAATAACTTCGAATCGTGTGAAACCTCAGAGAATCCTACTGAATCACGTCGAGTCGCATGGAATCTCATCAAATCCCTTCGGATCTTGCCGAATCCAGTCAAGTCACATCAAATCGCTTTGCACGGAATCGAATTGAATCCAATAGATTAAAGTAGGCTAGGTTCGGGTGGGGTGCCGTAGGGTCGGGTAGGGTAGAATAGAATAGAGTACAACAGAGTAGGAGAGAACAGAACAGAACAGAAAGAATACAGCAGAACAGAATAGAGTCAAAGAGAGAGAACATAGCCGAATTGAGCCGCGTGGAGACAAAACGAGACGAATCACGTCCGGTTGCTTCGAATCGCGTCAAATCAAATCGAATCGATTAGAAGAGATGAGGGTAGGGAAGGGTAGAATAGAATAGAGGAAAATAGTGAAGAATGGTGTGGAATGGAATAGAATGGAATTGAACGGAGTCCAATAAAGACGGATAGATATGAATAGAGTACAAAAGAGTCTAATAGAGCAGAATAGGGCCGGATAGGGCCAAATAAGGCCTAATTGAGCAGAATCCAGCAGAATCGATGGAATTCGAGCCTAATCGAGCCGAATGGAGTGAAATGGAGTCAAGTCGAGCCGAATAGAGCCGATGCGAACTGAATCGAGCTGATTCAAGCCTAATCGCGTCAAATCGCGTGGAAATACGTCACATCGAATCTAATCAAATAGATTAGGGGAGGGGCGGGTGGGTAGAATAGAACAGAATAGTACAGAATAGAAAGAATAGAATATAGTACAGTAGGGTAGAGTAGAGAGAGTAAAGCAGAGAAGAGTAGAGCAGAGTAGAATTGAGTCAAATAGTGCAGGATATAGCTGAAGAGAGCCAATTCTGGCCGAATCGAGTCACATGGAAACAAAACGAGATGAATCACACCGAATTGCTTCGAATCGCATCCAATCGAATAGATTAGAGTAACGTAGGGTAGAGTAGAACAGAATAGAGTAGAATAGCGTAGAATGTAGAAGAGTGGAGTCAAATGGAGTCGAACAGAGACAAATAGAGTAGAAAAGAGTCGAATCGAGCCAAATAGGGCCGAATAAGGCTGAACCGAGTGGAAACGAGCTGAATTGAAGCGATTCGAGCCAAATCGAGCTGAATCGAGCCGACTCAAGCATGATGGTGTCCAGTCGCATCGAAATGCTTTGAATCGAACCAAATGGAAGAGATTAGAACAGGTTAGGGTAGTTTATGATAGGAAGACTAGGGTAGATGCAAGTAGACTACATTAGAGTAGACAAGAGAAGGCTAGAGTAGAAGCCTAGACTAGTAAGCTGGACTAGTCAGCTAGACTAGTGGCATAGAGCAGTAGCCTAGACAACTAGTCTTGAATAGTACCCTCAGTCAGTAATCTGAACGAGTACCCTTGCCTTAACTAGTAGTCCTAACAAGTACCCTTGCCTTAACCAGTAGTCTTCACTAGTACCCTTGCCTTCACTAGTAGTATGTCCTTAACAAGTAGCCTGAACGGGTAGCCTTGCCTTAACCAGTACCCTCAACAAGTACCCACGCCTTAACTAGTAGCCTGGCCTTAACTAGTAGCCTGGCCTTAACTAGTAGCCTGAACTAGTACACTTGCCTTAAGGAGTACCCTTGCCCGAACTACTCCCCTTAATTAGGACCCTTATTGAGTAACCCTAAGTAGTAGAGTATGGTACGGTGGGGTAGCATAGGGTAGGGAAGCCTACGGTGGAACAGAGAAAATAGAAGGAAATAGAATAGAACAGCATAGGTCAGGGTAGGTTAGCTTAGTGCAGGGTATGGTAGAGTAGCATAGGATGGAATAGAGAAAATAGAAAAGGAGACTAGAAAAGAGCAGACTAGATTAGGATAGGGTAGGGTGGGGGAGGGTTGTGTAGAATACAGTAGTGTAGAACGGAATAGAATGGTGTGGAATGGAGTTGAATGGATTCGAACAGAGATGAATAGAGTAGAAAAGAGTTGAATAGAGCCGGATAACGCCGAATAGGACCAAATATGGCCGAAATGAGCCGAATCGAGTCGAGTCCACCAGATTCGGGATGAATGGAGCCTAGTGGAGCTGAAATGAGCCAATTAGAGACAAACTGAACCCAGCAAAATCGAGCCAAAACACACTTAATTGCATCCTATTGCATCGGATCTCGTCGAATTCCATCAAATCCCACCAAACCGCATCAAATCTCGCGGAATCTCACCGAATCCCGTCGAATTGTCTCAAATCGGGTCGAATGGTGTCCAAATGAATGGAATTGAATTAAATTGAATAGATTAGAGTAGTGTAGGTTAGGCTGGGATTCAGTAGGGAAGGGCACAGAAGAATAGAATAGAGTAGAACAGAAGAGAATACCAAGAGTAGAATGGAGTAGAGCTGAGTAGAGTGGAATAGTCAGAGTCGGGTAGTGCAGAATATAGATGAATAGATTCAATTCAAGCCGAATCGATTCGAATGGAGAGGAAAGGGAACAAATCGTGATGAATTGAATCGATTCGAATAGATTAGGGTAGGGTAGAACAGAATAGAATAGAGTAGAAAAGAGTAGAATGGTGTGGAATGGAGTTGAATGGAGCCAAATAGAGACAAATAAAGTAGAAAGGGCTGAGTAGAGCTGAACAGGGCTGAATAAGGTTCACTCGAGCCTAATTATGCTGAATTGAGCAGAATCGAGACGAATTGACCCAATTCAAGCCAAATAGAGCTAAATCGAGCCGATTCAAGCCTAATCACATGGAATCGCGTCGAAATGCGTTGAATCGAATAGATTAGTGTAGAGGAGGGTACGGCCGGAGAGGCTAGACTACAACACAACAGAACACAATAGAAAGAAGAGAATAGAATTAAGTAGAGTCGGGTCCAGTAGAATAGAGTCAAATCGAGTTGACGAGAGCTGAAAAGAGCCAAACAGAGCTGAATACAGCCGAATTGACCAAATTCAAGGTGAATCGAGATGAATCATGTCCAGTCGTTTGAAATGTGTCGAATCGAATCAAATGGATTAGTGTGGGGAAGGTAAGGTTCGGGGAGGGTAGAGAA
Source organism: Loxodonta africana (assembly GCF_030014295.1). NCBI lineage: Eukaryota > Metazoa > Chordata > Mammalia > Proboscidea > Elephantidae > Loxodonta > Loxodonta africana. The sequence goes on from NW_026975065.1 coordinate 2,097,727, forward strand.
GACTAGAATAGAGTAGAATAGAACAGAACAGAAAGAATCGAGTAGACTAGAGTCACATAGAGTCGAATACTGCCAAAAAGAGCCGAATAGAGTGGAAAAGAGCTGAATAGAACCGAATCGAGTTTAATGGAGGAGAAAGGAGATGAATCGAGCCGATATGAGCCGAATCAGGTCGAATTCCGTTCAAGTGTGTCGAATAGCATAGAACAGATTACAGTAGGCTAAGTTAGGGTAGGGTAGGGCAGAATAGAGTGCAGTAGAACAGAAGAGAAGAGAAGAGAACACAACTGAAAGAATAGAATAGGGTCGAGACGAGCAGAGTATAGAAGAGTAGAGTAGAGTAGAGTCGAATATTGCCGAATAGAGCCAAAGACAGCCAAATAGAGCCCAAAAGAGCTAAATCGATAGAAACCAAGACAAATCACGCCGAATCCCGTGGAATCGTGCTCTATCGCGTCGAATCCCGTCGAATTGCATTGAATCTGATCAGTTCCAATCCAATCCAATCCATTAGAATAGACTAGAGTAGTGTAGAGTCCAGTACAATACAGTAGAGAATAGTTTAGGATGGAGTAGAATGGTGTGGCATGGAGTCGAAAAGAGATAATAGAGTTGAGTAGAGTCTAACAGAGTCGAATAGAGCCTATTCGAGCTGACTAGAGCCGAATGGAGCCGATTAGAGCTGAATCGAACCGATTTGAGCCGATTGGGGATGAATGGAGTGGAAAGGAGCCGATTTGAGCCGAATCGCATCGAGATGCGTGGAATCGAATCCAGTAGAATAGATTAGATTAGGGTAGGATGGAATAGAGTAGACTTGAACACAGTAGAAGAGAATGGAAAGAATACAATAGAATAGAGTAGAAAAGGGTAGAGCAGAGCAGAATAGTGTAGAGTAGAATAGAGTAGAGTAGAACAGAGTTGAATCAAGCTGAATGGAGATGAAACGAGACAAATCGCGTCGGATGGCGTCGAATCCCTTCGAATCAATTACAGTAGGGTATAGTAGAATAGCGTAGAATGGAGTGGAATGGTGTGCAATGGAATCGAGTAGAGTAGAAAAGAGCTGAAGAGAGCCGAAGAGGGCCGAAGAGGGCCAAATCGAGCTGAATTGAGCGAAATCGAGCCGAATCCAGTGAATCGAGCCTAATGGAGCCGAATCGAGCCTAATCAAGCCGAATCGACACTATTCGAGACAAATGGAGCCGAATGGACATGAATCACACCGATTCGGCCCCTAGTCACGTCAAAATTTGTCGAATTCAATGGAATAGACTAGAGTAGGGGAGGTTCGGGTAGGCTAGGGTAGGGTAGAATGGAGTAGAATAGAATAAAACAGAACAGAAGACAACAAAATAGAACAGAACAACACAGAACGAATACAGAAACGAGTAGGCTAGAGTAGAGTAGAGGGGAATAGAGTAGAGTAGAGTAGATTCAAACAGAGCCAAATCGAGCCGAATCGCGTCGAAATGGGTTGAATCAAATCCAATCAAATGGATTACAGTACCTTAGAGTTGGGTAGCGTAGGGTAGGGTAGAATAGAGTAGACTAGTACAGAACAGAGTAGAAACAATACAATAGAATAGAGAAGATTAGACTACAGTAGAATAGAGCTGAATAGAGCCAAATGCAGACGAAACGAGAGGACTCGTGTAGAGGCACTTAGAGTAAATTAGAGTGGTGTTGGGTAGGGTAGAGCAGAATAGAGTAGAATAGTGTAGAACAGTGTGGAATGAATAGAATGGAGTAGAATGGAGTCAAATAGAAACGAACAGAGTAGAAAAGAGTCGAATAGAGCAGAATAGGGCCGAAGAACGCCAAATCGAGCAGATTCGAAGCGATTCGAGCCAAAACAAGCTGAATGGAGCCTAACTGAGCCGAATAGAGCCAAATCGAGCCGAATCGAGCCGACTCAAGCTTCATCGCCTCGAATCGCGTTCAATGCGTCAAATCCAATCGAGACGTATAGATTAGAGAAGGGGAGGGGAGGGCAGGGGAGGGTAGAATAGAACAGAGTAGAGTGGAATAGAAGAGATTAGAACAGAATAGAAGGAATAGAATCGAGTAGAATAGAGTGGAAAAGAGTAGAGTCGAATACAGTCGAATAGAGCCGACTAAGCTGAATAGAGACGAATGGAGCTGAATACAGCCGAAAAGAGCTGTATACTGCCGAATCACACCTAATCGAGCGGAATCAAGCAGAATCGCACTGACTGTCACCGAACAGCGTCGAATCGAATCAGGTCGAATCGAGTCGAGCCACATCGTTTTGAATCAAACAAGGTCAAATCGCTTCATATCGTGTCGAATCCCATGGAATCACGTCGAATAACTTCGAATCGTGTGAAACCTCAGAGAATCCTACTGAATCACGTCGAGTCGCATGGAATCTCATCAAATCCCTTCGGATCTTGCCGAATCCAGTCAAGTCACATCAAATCGCTTTGCACGGAATCGAATTGAATCCAATAGATTAAAGTAGGCTAGGTTCGGGTGGGGTGCCGTAGGGTCGGGTAGGGTAGAATAGAATAGAGTACAACAGAGTAGGAGAGAACAGAACAGAACAGAAAGAATACAACAGAACAGAATAGAGTCAAAGAGAGAGAACATAGCCGAATTGAGCCGAGTGGAGACAAAACGAGACGAATCACGTCCGGTTGCTTCGAATCGCGTCAAATCAAATCGAATCGATTAGAAGAGATGAGGGTAGGGAAGGGTAGAATAGAATAGAGGAAAATAGTGAAGAATGGTGTGGAATGGAATAGAATGGAATTGAACGGAGTCCAATAAAGACGGATAGATATGAATAGAGTACAAAAGAGTCTAATAGAGCAGAATAGGGCCGGATAGGGCCAAATAAGGCCTAATTGAGCAGAATCCAGCAGAATCGATGGAATTCGAGCCTAATCGAGCCGAATGGAGTGAAATGGAGTCAAGTCGAGCCGAATAGAGCCGATGCGAACTGAATCGAGCTGATTCAAGCCTAATCGCGTCAAATCGCGTGGAAATACGTCACATCGAATCTAATCAAATAGATTAGGGGAGGGGCGGGTGGGTAGAATAGAACAGAATAGTACAGAATAGAAAGACTAGAATATAGTACAGTAGGGTAGAGTAGAGAGAGTAAAGCAGAGAAGAGTAGAGCAGAGTAGAATTGAGTCAAATAGTGCAGGATATAGCTGAAGAGAGCCAATTCTGGCCGAATCGAGTCACATGGAAACAAAACGAGATGAATCACACCGAATTGCTTCGAACCGCATCCAATCGAATAGATTAGAGTAACGTAGGGTAGAGTAGAACAGAATAGAGTAGAATAGCGTAGAATGGAGAAGAGTGGAGTCAAATGGAGTCGAACAGAGACAAATAGAGTAGAAAAGAGTCGAATCGAGCCAAATAGGGCCGAATAAGGCTGAACCGAGTGGAAACGAGCTGAATTGAAGCGATTCGAGCCAAATCGAGCTGAATCGAGCCGACTCAAGCATGATGGTGTCCAGTCGCATCGAAATGCTTTGAATCGAACCAAATGGAAGAGATTAGAACAGGTTAGGGTAGTTTATGATAGGAAGACTAGGGTAGATGCAAGTAGACTACATTAGAGTAGACAAGAGAAGGCTAGAGTAGAAGCCTAGACTAGTAAGCTGGACTAGTCAGCTAGACTAGTGGCATAGAGCAGTAGCCTAGACAACTAGTCTTGAATAGTACCCTCAGTCAGTAATCTGAACGAGTACCCTTGCCTTAACTAGTAGTCCTAACAAGTACCCTTGCCTTAAGCAGTAGTCTTCACTAGTACCCTTGCCTTCACTAGTAGTATGTCCTTAACAAGTAGCCTGAACGGGTACCCTTGCCTTAACCAGTACCCTCAACAAGTACCCACGCCTTAACTAGTAGCCTGGCCTTAACTAGTACCCTGGCCTTAACTAGTAGCCTGAACTAGTACACTTGCCTTAAGGAGTACCCTTGCCCGAACTACTCCCCTTAATTAGGACCCTTATTGAGTAACCCTAAGTAGTAGAGTATGGTACGGTGGGGTAGCATAGGGTAGGGAAGCCTACGGTGGAACAGAGAAAATAGAAGGAAATAGAATAGAACAGCATAGGTCAGGGTAGGTTAGCTTAGTGCAGGGTATGGTAGAGTAGCATAGGATGGAATAGAGAAAATAGAAAAGGAGACTAGAAAAGAGCAGACTAGATTAGGATAGGGTAGGGTGGGGGAGGGTTGTGTAGAATACAGTAGTGTAGAACGGAATAGAATGGTGTGGAATGGAGTCGAATGGATTCGAACAGAGATGAATAGAGTAGAAAAGAGTTGAATAGAGCCGGATAACGCCGAATAGGACCAAATATGGCCGAAATGAGCCGAATCGAGTCGAGTCCACCAGATTCGGGATGAATGGAGCCTAGTGGAGCTGAAATGAGCCAATTAGAGACAAACTGAACCCAGCAAAATCGAGCCAAAACACACTTAATTGCATCCTATTGCATCGGATCTCGTCGAATTCCATCAAATCCCACCAAACCGCATCAAATCTCGCGGAATCTCACCGAATCCCGTCGAATTGTCTCAAATCGGGTCGAATGGTGTCCAACTGAATGGAATTGAATTAAATTGAATAGAGTAGTGTAGGTTAGGCTGGGATTCAGTAGGGAAGGGCACAGAAGAATAGAATAGAGTAGAACAGAAGAGAATACCAAGAGTAGAATGGAGTAGAGTTGAGTAGAGTGGAATAGTCAGAGTCGGGTAGTGCAGAATATAGATGAATAGATCCAATTCAAGCCGAATCGATTCGAATGGAGAGGAAAGGGAACAAATCGTGATGAATCGGATCGATTCGAATAGATTAGAGTAGGGTAGGGTAGAACAGAATAGAATAGAGTAGAAAAGAGTAGAATGGTGTGGAATGGAGTTGAATGGAGCCAAATAGAGACAAATAAAGTAGAAAGGGCTGAGTAGAGCTGAACAGGGCTGAATAAGGTTCACTCGAGCCTAATTATGCTGAATTGAGCAGAATCGAGACGAATTGACCCAATTCAAGCCAAATAGAGCTAAATCGAGCCGATTCAAGCCTAATCACATGGAATCGCGTCGAAATGCGTTGAATCGAATAGATTAGTGTAGAGGAGGGTACGGCCGGAGAGGCTAGACTACAACACAACAGAACACAATAGAAAGAAGAGAATAGAATTAAGTAGAGTCGGGTCCAGTAGAATAGAGTCAAATCGAGTTGACGAGAGCTGAAAAGAGCCAAACAGAGCTGAATACAGCCGAATTGACCAAATTCAAGGTGAATCGAGATGAATCATGTCCAGTCGTTTGAAATGTGTCGAATCGAATCAAATGGATTAGTGTGGGGAAGGTAAGGTTCGGGGAGGGTAGAGAAGACTAGAATAGAGTAGAATAGAACAGAACAGAAAGAATCGAGTAGACTAGAGTCACATAGAGTCGAATACTGCCAAAAAGAGCCGAATAGAGTGGAAAAGAGCTGAATAGAACCGAATCGAGTTTAATGGAGGAGAAAGGAGATGAATCGAGCCGATATGAGCCGAATCAGGTCGAATTCCGTTCAAGTGTGTCGAATAGCATAGAACAGATTACAGTAGGCTAAGTTAGGGTAGGGTAGGGTAGAATAGAGTGCAGTAGAACAGAACAGAAGAGAAGAGAACACAACTGAAAGAATAGAATAGGGTCGAGACGAGCAGAGTATAGAAGAGTAGAGTAGAGTAGAGTCGAATATTGCCGAATAGAGCCAAAGACAGCCAAATAGAGCCCAAAAGAGCTAAATCGATAGAAACCAAGACAAATCACGCCGAATCCCGTGGAATCGTGCTCTATCGCGTCGAATCCCGTCGAATTGCATTGAATCTGATCAGTTCCAATCCAATCCAATCCATTAGAATAGACTAGAGTAGGGTAGAGTCCAATACAATACAGTAGAGAATAGTTTAGGATGGAGTAGAATGGTGTAGCATGGAGTCGAGTGGAGTCGAAAAGAGATAATAGAGTTGAGTAGAGTCTAACAGAGTCGAATAGAGCCTATTCGAGCTGACTAGAGCCGAATGGAGCCGATTAGAGCTGAATCGAACCGATTTGAGCCGATTGGGGATGAATGGAGTGGAAAGGAGCCGATTTGAGCCGAATCGCATCGAGATGCGTGGAATCGAATCCAGTAGAATAGATTAGATTAGGGTAGGATGGAATAGAGTAGACTTGAACACAGTAGAAGAGAATGGAAAGAATACAATAGAATAGAGTAGAAAAGGGTAGAGCAGAGCAGAATAGTGTAGAGTAGAATAGAGTAGAGTAGAACAGAGTTGAATCAAGCTGAATGGAGATGAAACGAGACAAATCGCGTCGGATGGCGTCGAATCCCTTCGAATCAATTACAGTAGGGTATAGTAGAATAGCGTAGAATGGAGTGGAATGGTGTGCAATGGAATCGAGTAGAGTAGAAAAGAGCTGAAGAGAGCCGAAGAGGGCCGAAGAGGGCCAAATCGAGCTGAATTGAGCGAAATCGAGCCGAATCCAGTGAATCGAGCCTAATGGAGCCGAATCGAGCCTAATCAAGCCGAATCGACACTATTCGAGACAAATGGAGCTGAATGGACATGAATCACACCGATTCGGCCCCTAGTCACGTCAAAATTTGTTGAATTCAATTGAATAGACTAGAGTAGGGGAGGTTCGGGTAGGCTAGGGTAGGGTAGAATGGAGTAGAATAGAATAAAGCAGAACAGAACACAACAAAATAGAACAGAACAACACAGAACGAATACAGAAACGAGGAGGCTAGAGTAGAGTAGAGGGGAATAGAGTAGAGTAGAATAGATTCGAACAGAGCCAAATCGAGCCGAATCGCGTCGAAATGGGTTGAATCAAATCCAATCAAATGGATTACAGTACCTTAGAGTTGGGTAGCGTAGGGTAGGGTAGAATAGAGTAGACTAGTACAGAACAGAGTAGAAACAATACAATAGAATAGAGAAGATTAGACTACAGTAGAATAGAGCTGAATAGAGCCAAATGCAGACGAAACGAGAGGACTCGTGTAGAGGCACTTAGAGTAAATTAGAGTGGTGTTGGGTAGGGTAGAGCAGAATAGAGTAGAATAGTGTAGAACAGTGTGGAATGAATAGAATGGAGTAGAATGGAGTCAAATAGAAACGAACAGAGTAGAAAAGAGTCGAATAGAGCAGAATAGGGCCGAAGAACGCCAAATCGAGCAGATTCGAAGCGATTCGAGCCAAAACAAGCTGAATGGAGCCCAACTGAGCCGAATAGAGCCAAATCGAGCCGAATCGAGCCGATTCAAGCTTCATCGCCTCGAATCGCGTTCAATGCGTCAAATCCAATCGAGACGTATAGATTAGAGAAGGGGAGGGGAGGGCAGGGGAGGGTAGAATAGAACAGAGTAGAGTGGAATAGAAGAGATTAGAACAGAATAGAAGGAATAGAATCGAGTAGAATAGAGTGGAAAAGAGTAGAGTCGAATACAGTCGAATAGAGCCGACTAAGCTGAATAGAGACGAATGGAGCTGAATACAGCCGAAAAGAGCTGTATACTGCCGAATCACACCTAATCGAGCGGAATCAAGCAGAATCGCACTGACTGTCACCGAACAGCGTCGAATCGAATCAGGTCGAATCGAGTCGAGCCACATCGTTTTGAATCAAACAAGGTCAAATCGCTTCATATCGTGTCGAATCCCATGGAATCACGTCGAATAACTTCGAATCGTGTGAAACCTCAGAGAATCCTACTGAATCACGTCGAGTCGCATGGAATCTCATCAAATCCCTTCGGATCTTGCCGAATCCAGTCAAGTCACATCAAATCGCTTTGCACGGAATCGAATTGAATCCAATAGATTAAAGTAGGCTAGGTTCGGGTGGGGTGCCGTAGGGTCGGGTAGGGTAGAATAGAATAGAGTACAACAGAGTAGGAGAGAACAGAACAGAACAGAAAGAATACAACAGAACAGAATAGAGTCAAAGAGAGAGAACATAGCCGAATTGAGCCGAGTGGAGACAAAACGAGACGAGTCACGTCCGGTTGCTTCGAATCGCGTCAAATCAAATCGAATCGATTAGAAGAGATGAGGGTAGGGAAGGGTAGAATAGAATAGAGGAAAATAGTGAAGAATGGTGTGGAATGGAATAGAATGGAATTGAACGGAGTCCAATAAAGACGGATAGATATGAATAGAGTACAAAAGAGTCTAATAGAGCAGAATAGGGCCGGATAGGGCCAAATAAGGCCTAATTGAGCAGAATCCAGCAGAATCGATGGAATTCGAGCCTAATCGAGCCGAATGGAGTGAAATGGAGTCAAGTCGAGCCGAATAGAGCCGATGCGAACTGAATCGAGCTGATTCAAGCCTAATCGCGTCAAATCGCGTGGAAATACGTCACATCGAATCTAATCAAATAGATTAGGGGAGGGGCGGGTGGGTAGAATAGAACAGAATAGTACAGAATAGAAAGAATAGAATATAGTACAGTAGGGTGGAGTAGAGAGAGTAAAGCAGAGCAGAGTAGAATTGAGTCAAATAGAGTCAAATAGTGCAGGACACAGCTGAATAGAGCCAATTCTGGCCGAATCGAGTCAAATGGAAACAAAACGAGATGAATCACACCGAATTGCTTCGAATCGCATCCAGTCGAATAGATTAGAGTAACGTAGGGTAGAGTAGAACAGAATAGAGTAGAATAGCGTAGAATGGAGAAGAGTGGAGTCAAATGGAGTCGAACAGAGACAAATAGAGTAGAAAAGAGTCGAATCGAGCCAAATAGGGCCGAATAAGGCTGAACCGAGTGGAAACGAGCTGAATTGAAGCGATTCGAGCCAAATCGAGCTGAATCGAGCCGACTCAAGCATGATGGTGTCCAGTCGCATCGAAATGCTTTGAATCGAACCAAATGGAAGAGATTAGAACAGGTTAGGGTAGTTTATGATAGGAAGACTAGGGTAGATGCAAGTAGACTACATTAGAGTAGACAAGAGAAGGCTAGAGTAGAAGCCTAGACTAGTAAGCTGGACTAGTCAGCTAGACTAGTGGCATAGAGCAGTAGCCTAGACAACTAGTCTTGAATAGTACCCTCAGTCAGTAATCTGAACGAGTACCCTTGCCTTAACTAGTAGTCCTAACAAGTACCCTTGCCTTAAGCAGTAGTCTTCACTAGTACCCTTGCCTTCACTAGTAGTATGTCCTTAACAAGTAGCCTGAACGGGTACCCTTGCCTTAACCAGTACCCTCAACAAGTACCCACGCCTTAACTAGTAGCCTGGCCTTAACTAGTACCCTGGCCTTAACTAGTAGCCTGAACTAGTACACTTGCCTTAAGGAGTACCCTTGCCCGAACTACTCCCCTTATTTAGGACCCTTATTGAGTAACCCTAAGTAGTAGAGTATGGTACGGTGGGGTAGCATAGGGTAGGGAAGCCTACGGTGGAACAGAGAAAATAGAAGGAAATAGAATAGAACAGCATAGGTCAGGGTAGGTTAGCTTAGTGCAGGGTATGGTAGAGTAGCATAGGATGGAATAGAGAAAATAGAAAAGGAGACTAGAAAAGAGCAGACTAGATTAGGATAGGGTAGGGTGGGGGAGGGTTGTGTAGAATACAGTAGTGTAGAACGGAATAGAATGGTGTGGAATGGAGTCGAATGGATTCGAACAGAGATGAATAGAGTAGAAAAGAGTTGAATAGAGCCGGATAACGCCGAATAGGACCAAATATGGCCGAAATGAGCCGAATCGAGTCGAGTCCACCAGATTCGGGATGAATGGAGCCTAGTGGAGCTGAAATGAGCCAATTAGAGACAAACTGAACCCAGCAAAATCGAGCCAAAACACACTTAATTGCATCCTATTGCATCGGATCTCGTCGAATTCCATCAAATCCCACCAAACCGCATCAAATCTCGCGGAATCTCACCGAATCCCGTCGAATTGTCTCAAATCGGGTCGAATGGTGTCCAAATGAATGGAATTGAATTAAATTGAATAGATTAGAGTAGTGTAGGTTAGGCTGGGATTCAGTAGGGAAGGGCACAGAAGAATAGAATAGAGTAGAACAGAAGAGAATACCAAGAGTAGAATGGAGTAGAGTTGAGTAGAGTGGAATAGTCAGAGTCGGGTAGTGCAGAATATAGATGAATAGATCCAATTCAAGCCGAATCGATTCGAATGGAGAGGAAAGGGAACAAATCGTGATGAATCGGATCGATTCGAATAGATTAGAGTAGGGTAGGGTAGAACAGAATAGAATAGAGTAGAAAAGAGTAGAATGGTGTGGAATGGAGTTGAATGGAGCCAAATAGAGACAAATAAAGTAGAAAGGGCTGAGTAGAGCTGAACAGGGCTGAATAAGGTTCACTCGAGCCTAATTATGCTGAATTGAGCAGAATCGAGACGAATTGACCCAATTCAAGCCAAATAGAGCTAAATCGAGCCGATTCAAGCCTAATCACATGGAATCGCGTCGAAATGCGTTGAATCGAATAGATTAGTGTAGAGGAGGGTACGGCCGGAGAGGCTAGACTACAACACAACAGAACACAATAGAAAGAAGAGAATAGAATTAAGTAGAGTCGGGTCCAGTAGAATAGAGTCAAATCGAGTTGACGAGAGCTGAAAAGAGCCAAACAGAGCTGAATACAGCCGAATTGACCAAATTCAAGGTGAATCGAGATGAATCATGTCCAGTCGTTTGAAATGTGTCGAATCGAATCAAATGGATTAGTGTGGGGAAGGTAAGGTTCGGGGAGGGTAGAGAAGACTAGAATAGAGTAGAATAGAACAGAACAGAAAGAATCGAGTAGACTAGAGTCACATAGAGTCGAATACTGCCAAAAAGAGCCGAATAGAGTGGAAAAGAGCTGAATAGAACCGAATCGAGTTTAATGGAGGAGAAAGGAGATGAATCGAGCCGATATGAGCCGAATCAGGTCGAATTCCGTTCAAGTGTGTCGAATAGCATAGAACAGATTACAGTAGGCTAAGTTAGGGTAGGGTAGGGTAGAATAGAGTGCAGTAGAACAGAACAGAAGAGAAGAGAACACAACTGAAAGAATAGAATAGGGTCGAGACGAGCAGAGTATAGAAGAGTAGAGTAGAGTAGAGTCGAATATTGCCGAATAGAGCCAAAGACAGCCAAATAGAGCCCAAAAGAGCTAAATCGATAGAAACCAAGACAAATCACGCCGAATCCCGTGGAATCGTGCTCTATCGCGTCGAATCCCGTCGAATTGCATTGAATCTGATCAGTTCCAATCCAATCCAATCCATTAGAATAGACTAGAGTAGGGTAGAGTCCAATACAATACAGTAGAGAATAGTTTAGGATGGAGTAGAATGGTGTAGCATGGAGTCGAGTGGAGTCGAAAAGAGATAATAGAGTTGAGTAGAGTCTAACAGAGTCGAATAGAGCCTATTCGAGCTGACTAGAGCCGAATGGAGCCGATTAGAGCTGAATCGAACCGATTTGAGCCGATTGGGGATGAATGGAGTGGAAAGGAGCCGATTTGAGCCGAATCGCATCGAGATGCGTGGAATCGAATCCAGTAGAATAGATTAGATTAGGGTAGGATGGAATAGAGTAGACTTGAACACAGTAGAAGAGAATGGAAAGAATACAATAGAATAGAGTAGAAAAGGGTAGAGCAGAGCAGAATAGTGTAGAGTAGAATAGAGTAGAGTAGAACAGAGTTGAATCAAGCTGAATGGAGATGAAACGAGACAAATCGCGTCGGATGGCGTCGAATCCCTTCGAATCAATTACAGTAGGGTATAGTAGAATAGCGTAGAATGGAGTGGAATGGTGTGCAATGGAATCGAGTAGAGTAGAAAAGAGCTGAAGAGAGCCGAAGAGGGCCGAAGAGGGCCAAATCGAGCTGAATTGAGCGAAATCGAGCCGAATCCAGTGAATCGAGCCTAATGGAGCCGAATCGAGCCTAATCAAGCCGAATCGACACTATTCGAGACAAATGGAGCTGAATGGACATGAATCACACCGATTCGGCCCCTAGTCACGTCAAAATTTGTTGAATTCAATTGAATAGACTAGAGTAGGGGAGGTTCGGGTAGGCTAGGGTAGGGTAGAATGGAGTAGAATAGAATAAAGCAGAACAGAACACAACAAAATAGAACAGAACAACACAGAACGAATACAGAAACGAGGAGGCTAGAGTAGAGTAGAGGGGAATAGAGTAGAGTAGAATAGATTCGAACAGAGCCAAATCGAGCTGAATCGCGTCGAAATGGGTTGAATCAAATCCAATCAAATGGATTACAGTACCTTAGAGTTGGGTAGCGTAGGGTAGGGTAGAATAGAGTAGACTAGTACAGAACAGAGTAGAAACAATACAATAGAATAGAGAAGATTAGACTACAGTAGAATAGAGCTGAATAGAGCCAAATGCAGACGAAACGAGAGGACTCGTGTAGAGGCACTTAGAGTAAATTAGAGTGGTGTTGGGTAGGGTAGAGCAGAATAGAGTAGAATAGTGTAGAACAGTGTGGAATGAATAGAATGGAGTAGAATGGAGTCAAATAGAAACGAACAGAGTAGAAAAGAGTCGAATAGAGCAGAATAGGGCCGAAGAACGCCAAATCGAGCAGATTCGAAGCGATTCGAGCCAAAACAAGCTGAATGGAGCCCAACTGAGCCGAATAGAGCCAAATCGAGCCGAATCGAGCCGATTCAAGCTTCATCGCCTCGAATCGCGTTCAATGCGTCAAATCCAATCGAGACGTATAGATTAGAGAAGGGGAGGGGAGGGCAGGGGAGGGTAGAATAGAACAGAGTAGAGTGGAATAGAAGAGATTAGAACAGAATAGAAGGAATAGAATCGAGTAGAATAGAGTGGAAAAGAGTAGAGTCGAATACAGTCGAATAGAGCCGACTAAGCTGAATAGAGACGAATGGAGCTGAATACAGCCGAAAAGAGCTGTATACTGCCGAATCACACCTAATCGAGCGGAATCAAGCAGAATCGCACTGACTGTCACCGAACAGCGTCGAATCGAATCAGGTCGAATCGAGTCGAGCCACATCGTTTTGAATCAAACAAGGTCAAATCGCTTCATATCGTGTCGAATCCCATGGAATCACGTCGAATAACTTCGAATCGTGTGAAACCTCAGAGAATCCTACTGAATCACGTCGAGTCGCATGGAATCTCATCAAATCCCTTCGGATCTTGCCGAATCCAGTCAAGTCACATCAAATCGCTTTGCACGGAATCGAATTGAATCCAATAGATTAAAGTAGGCTAGGTTCGGGTGGGGTGCCGTAGGGTCGGGTAGGGTAGAATAGAATAGAGTACAACAGAGTAGGAGAGAACAGAACAGAACAGAAAGAATACAACAGAACAGAATAGAGTCAAAGAGAGAGAACATAGCCGAATTGAGCCGAGTGGAGACAAAACGAGACGAATCACGTCCGGTTGCTTCGAATCGCGTCAAATCAAATCGAATCGATTAGAAGAGATGAGGGTAGGGAAGGGTAGAATAGAATAGAGGAAAATAGTGAAGAATGGTGTGGAATGGAATAGAATGGAATTGAACGGAGTCCAATAAAGACGGATAGATATGAATAGAGTACAAAAGAGTCTAATAGAGAAGAATAGGGCCGGATAGGGCCAAATAAGGCCTAATTGAGCAGAATCCAGCAGAATCGATGGAATTCGAGCCTAATCGAGCCGAATGGAGTGAAATGGAGTCAAGTCGAGCCGAATAGAGCCGATGCGAACTGAATCGAGCTGATTCAAGCCTAATCGCGTCAAATCGCGTGGAAATACGTCACATCGAATCTAATCAAATAGATTAGGGGAGGGGCGGGTGGGTAGAATAGAACAGAATAGTACAGAATAGAAAGACTAGAATATAGTACAGTAGGGTGGAGTAGAGAGAGTAAAGCAGAGCAGAGTAGAATTGAGTCAAATAGAGTCAAATAGTGCAGGACACAGCTGAATAGAGCCAATTCTGGCCGAATCGAGTCAAATGGAAACAAAACGAGATGAATCACACCGAATTGCTTCGAATCGCATCCAGTCGAATAGATTAGAGTAACGTAGGGTAGAGTAGAACAGAATAGAGTAGAATAGCGTAGAATGGAGAAGAGTGGAGTCAAATGGAGTCGAACAGAGACAAATAGAGTAGAAAAGAGTCGAATCGAGCCAAATAGGGCCGAATAAGGCTGAACCGAGTGGAAACGAGCTGAATTGAAGCGATTCGAGCCAAATCGAGCTGAATCGAGCCGACTCAAGCATGATGGTGTCCAGTCGCATCGAAATGCTTTGAATCGAACCAAATGGAAGAGATTAGAACAGGTTAGGGTAGTTTATGATAGGAAGACTAGGGTAGATGCAAGTAGACTACATTAGAGTAGACAAGAGAAGGCTAGAGTAGAAGCCTAGACTAGTAAGCTGGACTAGTCAGCTAGACTAGTGGCATAGAGCAGTAGCCTAGACAACTAGTCTTGAATAGTACCCTCAGTCAGTAATCTGAACGAGTACCCTTGCCTTAACTAGTAGTCCTAACAAGTACCCTTGCCTTAACCAGTAGTCTTCACTAGTACCCTTGCCTTCACTAGTAGTATATCCTTAACAAGTAGCCTGAACGGGTAGCCTTGCCTTAACCAGTACCCTCAACAAGTACCCACGCCTTAACTAGTAGCCTGGCCTTAACTAGTAGCCTGGCCTTAACTAGTAGCCTGAACTAGTACACTTGCCTTAAGGAGTACCCTTGCCCGAACTACTCCCCTTAATTAGGACCCTTATTGAGTAACCCTAAGTAGTAGAGTATGGTACGGTGGGGTAGCATAGGGTAGGGAAGCCTACGGTGGAACAGAGAAAATAGAAGGAAATAGAATAGAACAGCATAGGTCAGGGTAGGTTAGCTTAGTGCAGGGTATGGTAGAGTAGCATAGGATGGAATAGAGAAAATAGAAAAGGAGACTAGAAAAGAGCAGACTAGATTAGGATAGGGTAGGGTGGGGGAGGGTTGTGTAGAATACAGTAGTGTAGAACGGAATAGAATGGTGTGGAATGGAGTCGAATGGATTCGAACAGAGATGAATAGAGTAGAAAAGAGTTGAATAGAGCCGGATAACGCTGAATAGGACCAAATATGGCCGAAATGAGCCGAATCGAGTCGAGTCGACCAGATTCGGGATGAATGGAGCCTAGTGGAGCTGAAATGAGCCAATTAGAGACAAACTGAACCCAGCAAAATCGAGCCAAAACACACTTAATTGCATCCTATTGCATCGGATCTCGTCGAATTCCATCAAATCCCACCAAAACGCATCAAATCTCGCGGAATCTCACCGAATCCCGTCGAATTGTCTCAAATCGGGTCGAATGGTGTCCAACTGAATGGAATTGAATTAAATTGAATAGAGTAGTGTAGGTTAGGCTGGGATTCAGTAGGGAAGGGCACAGAAGAATAGAATAGAGTAGAACAGAAGAGAATACCAAGAGTAGAATGGAGTAGGTTGAGTAGAGTGGAATAGTCAGAGTCGGGTAGTGCAGAATATAGATGAATAGATCAATACTATCTCTCTATG